>NW_022631130.1:1686024-1728467 GCF_010015895.1 Lontra canadensis | reverse complement strand
CATTGTGGTCTGAAAATATGCAGGGAATGATCCCAATCTTTTGATACCGGTTGAGACCTGATTTAGGACCCAGGATGTGATCTATTCTGGAGAATGTTCCATGTGCACTAGAGAAGAATGTGTATTCTGTTGCTTTGGGATGAAATGTTCTGAATAGACCTGTGATGTCCATCTGGTCCAGTGTGTCATTTTAGGCCTTTATTTCATTGTTGATCTTTTGCTTGGATGATCTGTCCATTTCAGTGAGGGGAGTGTGAAAGTCCCCTATTATTATTGTATTATTGTTGATGTGTTTCTTTTATTTTGTTATTAATTGGTTTATATAGTGGGCTGCTCCCACGTTAGGGGCATAGATATTTAAAATTGTTAGATCTTCTTATTGGACAGATCCTTGTGTATGATATAGTGTCCTTCCTCATCTCTTATTATAGTCTTTGGCTTAAAATCTTATTGATCTGATATAAGGATTGCCACCCCTGCTTTCTTCTGATGTCCATTAGCGTGTTAAATTCTTTTCCACCCCCTCTCTTTGAATCTGGAGGTGTCTTCGGTTTTAAAATGAGTTTCTTATAGGCAACATATAGATGGGCTTTTTTTTTTTTAATCCATTCTGATACCCTGTGTCTTTTGATTGGGGCATTTAGCCCATTAACATTCAGGGTAACTATCAAGAGATATGAATTTAGTGCCATTGTATTGCCTGTAAGGTGACTGTTATTGTATATTGTCTCTGTTCCTTTCTGATCTACTACTTTTAGGCTCCCTCTTTGCTTAGAGGGCCCCTTTCAATATTTCCTGTAGAGCTGGTTTGGTGTTTGCAAATTTTTTCAGTTTTTGTTTGTCCTGGAAGCTTTTAATCTCTCCTTCTATTTTCAATGATAGCCCAACTGGATATAGTATTCTTGGCTGCATGTTTTTCTCATTTAGTGCCATGCCAGCTCTTTCTGGCCTGCCAGGTCTCTGTGGATAAGTCTGCTGCCAATCTAATATTTTTACCATTGTATGTTACAGACTTCGTTTCCCAGGCTGCTTTCAGGATTTTCTCTTTGTCACTAAGACTTGTAAATTTTACTATTCGGTGACACAGTGTGGACCTATTCTTGTTGATTTTGACGGGGGGGGGGTTCTCTGCACCTCCTGGATTTTGATGCTTGTTCCCTTTGCCATATTGGGGAAATACTCTCCATTAATTCTCTCCAATATACCTTCTGTTCCCCTCCCTCTTTCTTCTTCTTCTGGAATCCCAATTATTCTAATGTTGTTTCGTCTTATGGTGTCACTTATCTCTCGAATTCTGCCCTCGTGGTCCAGTAGCTGTTTGTCCCTCTTTTGCCCAGCTTCTTTATTCTCTGTCATTTGGTCTTCAATATCACTAATTCTTTCTTCTGCCTCATTTATCCTAGCAGTGAGAGCCTCCATTTTTGATTGCACCTCATTAATAGCTTTTTTTATTTCAACTTGATTAGATTTTAGTTCTTTTATTTCTCCAGAAAGGGCTTTTATATCTCCCGAGAGGTTTTCTCTAATATCTTCCATGCCTTTTTCGAGCCCGGCTAGAACCTTGAGAATTGTCATTCTGAACTCTAGATCTGACATATTACCAATGTCTGTATTGATTAGGTCCCTAGCCTTCACTACTGCCCCTTGTTCTTTTTTTTGTGGTGAATTTTTCCGCCTTGTCATTTTGTCCAGATAAGAGTATATGAAGGAGCAAGTAAAATACTAAAAGGGTGGCAACAACCCCAGGAAAATATGCTTTAATCAAATCAGAAGAGATCCCAAATCGTGAGGGGGGAGAAAGGGGGTAAAAAGAGGTTCAGAAAGGAAAGAAACAACAAAAAAAGAAACAATTTTAAAAAAGAAAACAAATAAATAAAAAATATAGAAAAGAAAAAATATATATATATTCAATAAACTAGTTAAAAACATTAAAAAAGACGAGGGTAAAAGTTAAAAAAAAATTGGCAGAAGAAGAGAAAAAGAATTGAAAAAGAAAAAAAAATTAACTGCAAGGCTAAAGAATCATAGGGAGAAAGCCATGAGTTCCATGCTTTGCTTTCTCCTCCTCTGGAATTCTGCTGCTCTCCTTGGTATTGAAACTGCACTCCTTGGTAGGTGAACTTGGTTCTGGCTGGATTTCTTGTTGATCTTCTGGGGTAGGGGCCTGTTGTAGTGATTCTCAAGTATCTTTGCCCCAGGCGGAATTGCACTGGCCTTACCAGGGTTGGGCTGAATAATCCTCTCGGGTTTGCTTTCAGGAGTTTTTGTTCCCTGAGCACTTTCCGTAGAGTTCCAGAGGATGGGAATGAAGATGGCAGTCTCCAGTCTCCGGCCCAGAGGAGCCGAGGGCTCGTGGCCCCACTCCTCAGTGCGCCCTCAGAGAACAGCGCCCAATTACTCCCATCACCCTGACCTCCAGCCGTGCTCTGAGCTGACTGAGCCTGCTACCAGTTCAAGGTAACCGCGAGCTCACTCCTTGGCTCTGTCTCTGTAGCCGGCTTCCCTGTTCTAATACCTGTAAGCCTGCGACACTCAGACACCCCTGATCCTTCTGTGACCCTGCGGGACCTGAGACCACGCTGACCCCACGTGGGCTTCACCCTGGTTAAGCCTCTGGAGCGATGTCCCTCAGCAAAACTGACTTTTAAATGTCCTGATTTTGTGCTCCGTTGCTCTGCCGCTTACAGGGAGCCGGCCCCTCCCCCCACAGTCTATCCTCCCGTCGTTTTGGATTCACTTCTCTGCCAGTCCTACCTTTCAGAGAGTGGTTGATTTTCTGTTTCTAGAATTGCTGTTCTTCTTCTCTTCGATCTCCTGTTGGATTTGTAGGTGTTTGCAATCTTTAGATAAGCTATCTAGCTGATCTCCTGCTACCTGAAATAGTCTCAGCCTGCTACTTCTCCACCATCTTGACTCCTATTCTGTTCTAACTAATAATTTGAACTAATTGTTCTTTCAATCAAACTAATCCTGCCACTTTACAGAATTGCTGTATGAGATCAAGTAGTTTTGGGGTAGAGTCTTTTGGTTTCCCATGAAAGTATCATGTCATTTGTGAAGAGAGAGTTTCTTTGCCAATTTGAATACCTTTTATTTCTTTTTCTTGTCTGATTGCTGTTGCTAGGACTTCTAGTACTGTCTTGAACAACAGTGGTGAGAGTGGGCATCCTTGTCATGTTCCTGATCTCAGAGGGAAGGCTGTCAGCTTTTCCCCAAGCAACATGATGTCAATAAAAATGTATCTTTCAATAATCACTCTCAATGTGAACAGTCTAAACACTCCCATAAATTGGCACAGAGTTGCAGACTGGATCAAATTATAGGACCCATCCATATGCTGTCTATAAGAGACCCATTTGGAACCTAAAGATACCTCCAGACTTAAAGCAAAAGGAAGAGAACCATCTTTCATGCCAATGAACTTCAAAAAAAATTTGGTATAGCAATTCTCATATCAGACAAATTAGATTTTAAATAAAAGGCTAATCAGATACAGAAGGACACTACCTCATTCTTAAAGGTTCTATCCACCAAGAAGATCTAACAATTATAAATATTTACACCCCAATACAGGAGCAGCCAACTACATGAGACAACTGTTAATCAAGATAAAGAGTCATATTGATATGAATACATTAACAGTGGGGAATCTTAATACACCACTTCAGTAATAGACAGGTCATCCAAGCAGAAAATCAATAAAGAAATATGAACACTGAATGATACATTGGACCAGATAGACCTCATAGGTATATACAGAACATTCCACCCTAAAACAACAGAATACCCATTCTTCTCCAGTGCCCATGGAATTTTCTCCAGAATAGACCACATACTGGGTCACAAATCAGGACTCAAGTGATATCAAAACACTGAGATTATTCCCTGCATATTCTCAGACCACAATGTTTTAAAACTGGAACACAACCACAAGAAAAAGATTGGTATGAATTCAAACACTTGGAAGCTAAAGACCTACCTGCTTAAGAATGTCTGGATCAACCAGGAAATCAAAGGAGAACTTAAACAATTCATGGAAACCAATGAGAATGAAGACACATTGCTACAAAAACCTGTAGGATACAGCAAAGGTGGTCCTACGAGGAAAATACATAGCCATCCAAGCCTCACTCAAAAAAAACAAACAAACAAACAAACAAAAAAACTGAAAAATCCAGAACACACCAGCTCTCTTTATACCTTAAAGAACTGGAGAGTCAACAACAAATTAAGTCAACCCCACACGCAGAAGGGAAATAATCAAGATTAGAGCGGAGATCAATCAGATAGAATTAGAGATACAGTAGAACACATCAACGAAACTAGAAGCTGGTTTTTTGAAAGAATCAATAAGATTGATAAACCACTGGCCAAACTAATCCAAAAGAAAAGAAAGAGGACCCAAATTAATAAAATTATGAATGAAAAAGGAGAGATCCTGACTAACACCAAACAAATAGAAACAATTATAAGAAATTACTATTAACAGTTATATGACAATAACTTAAGCAACCAAACGAAATGCATGCATTCCTGGAAACCAATAATCTTCCAAAACTGAATCAGGAAGAAATTGGCAACCTGAATAGACCAATATCTAGTTACAAGATTGAAGCAGTGATCAAAAAGCTCCCAAAAAACAAGAGCCCAGTACCTGACGGATTCCCTGGGGAAATCTACCAAACTTTCAAAGAAGAAATAATACTTATTCTCCTGAAGCTGTTTCAAAAAATAGAAGAAAAACTTCTAGACTCTTTCTATGAAGCCAACATTAGCCTGATCCCCAAACCAGGTAAAGACCCTACCAAAATGGAGAATTTCAGACCAATATCCCTGTTGAATATGGATGCTAAGATTCTCAACAAGATCCTAGCTAGTAGGATCCAACAGTACATTAAAAAGATTATCCACCATGACCAGGTGGAATTTATCCCTGGGATGCAAGGGTGGTTCAACATTCACAAATCAATCAGTGTGATAGAACAAATCAATAAAAGAGAGAAGAAACACATGGTCCTCTCAAGTGATGCTGAAAAAGCATTTGATGAGCTACAGCATCCATTCCTGATTAAAACGTTTGAAAGTATAGGGATAGAGGGAACATTCCTCAACTTCATAAATTCTATCTATGAAAAACCCACGGTGAATAAATACATATGTACAACTATTGAGATAATCATTTTGTTTTTCCACTTTAATTTCTTAATGTGGTGATTGTATTAATGGGTTTCTTAATATTAAATCAACTTGGTCATGAGTATTATCTTTTTAAGTAAACTCTGGATTTATTTTGACAATGTTTTTCTGTTATGTTTAGAATGTTTTTCTGTTATGTTTGTAGGTAATTTGTGGCCTGAAATTTTATTTTCTCATTCTCTTTGTCTTATTTTGGTATCAAGGAGTTTTAGTCTTATAGATTGTATTGGAAGTATTTTTCTCTTTATCTAATCTTCAGAAGAGTTTTTAATTAGAATTATCTTTTCTTGATAGTTTTATAAAACTCAATCCCAAAACTATTAAGGCCTAATCTTTTCTTAACAGAAATATTTTATTAATCTTTTCTTAAGTGGGCAAGTATATAACCACTCATTCAACTTAGTTAATGATTATACTGTTATTCAGGCTTTCTATTTATTCTGAAGTGGGTGCTCCTAAATTGTATATTTCTAAGATATAGTTTAAGTTCTCAAATTTATTGATATATAGTTGTTCCTAGAATTACCTTTTAAAAAACTTTTCTGCTCTATTTGTATTCATGCCTCCATTTTATATTGATCGCTGTCAGAAAATATTTTAATTTAATTAGTTCTTTAAAAGACACAGCTTTTAACACTATTGATTTTTTTTTTCTTTCTTTAAGTTTTATTTATTTATTTTAGAGAGACAATGAGTTGGGGGTGTACAGAAGGAGAAGAAAACTCCCCCATGAGAAGGGAACCCAAAGCAAGGCTTAGTCCCAGGACTCTGGGACCACCACCTGAGCCAAAGGCAGACACTTAACCAACTGAGCCACACAGGTTCCCTTTCACCATTGATTTTTTTCTATTGTATTGTTTCTATTTATGAAATATTTATCTTATATTTCTCACTTTTCATCTTTCACTTTGATTTTATTCTTTCCCCTTAATAAGTTGCATGTTTAACTCATTATTTTTCAGAATTTTTTCTTTTCCAATAAGTACACTTTCTGATATACATTTACACTTAAGCATGCTATTGTTAATAGCCCATGAGTTTTTATAACAGTGCTTTCAATGTCATCCAGGGTCAAAATATTTTAATTTCCATTACAATTCCTTCTTTGAATATTAAATTATTTAGAAATGTGTGTTCTAAGTTCCAAATAAATAGAAATTATATTTATTTTTATTGAATTATAAAATACTCTAAAATTATTTTTTAATGCCTGTTTCTTGAAATTCATTTTCTTGTTTATGACTTAGTGTTTGGCCATTTTCTAAAATGTTCTTATGTGTAAAGATAATATATAATCTGTAATTTTCCATGTGAAGTTCTAGATATGTTATATCATGTTTGTTTATTGTGCTGCTTAAATCTCCTAAATCCCTACTAATTGCTTTTTCCTTATCTTTCACTTGCTGAGAAAGCATTGAAATCCCCCACTATTTCATCAATTTGTTCTTTTTTTTTCTATGTAGTTCTGCCAACTGTTGCTTTGTGCAAGTGCATACAAGTTTAGAATTGATATATCGTTTCATAAATTAACTATTTTGTCATTATAAGAGTGACCTTTAGTCTTAGTAATGTTATGTGTCATGGTAGATTTCACATGTATCCTTTATAAACTTTATATAGTTGGTATCTGATTCTCTGTTCAGTGTGGCAGTCTCCGCATCTGAATGGAAATTTCAGTGTCACTACATTTTTTATTCAAATTTAATTATATTCTTGTTTTGAATTTTTTTAGTAATTTAATATTTTTATAACCTTCACATAAGAACAATTTGAACATTTTAAACAATTCAAACATCCCCTGCATATCCAGGAAAATAAAAGATTTTTTTAAAATTCAAGTATAGTTGACACATAATGTTACATTAGCTTCAAGTATAAAACAGTGATTCGGCAGCTCTATATGTTATACTAACTATGCTCACCAACAGTGTAGCTGTCATCTTATTTTGAGTGTTCTGTTTTTCCTGATTTTTCTAATTCTTTTTTTTTTCTTTGAGTTAATTTAGGGGTCTATGTGTGTGTATTCATTCTTATTGCATGTTTAACACTCTGTTTATTTGGATGCTAGATGTTTTATTTCTATTCTTTTAGCATTATGTAATAATTTTTAGCTTACTGACTATGGTAGCCAGAATAATGACACCCCCAAAAATGTTTCTATCCCAATCCCTGAAACCTGTGAATATTTTATCTTAGAGAATGTGCTAATGTGATTATGGTTAAAGTCCTTGAGATGGGTTATTCAGGTGGGCCCAATTAATTAATATATTCCTTAAGAACAAAGAGATTTACAGGCTATGATCAGGGGGAGATTTGACTATAGAAGAATGATTAGAGAGATGTAATAATGTCGACTTTAAATATAGACAAAGGTGGCCATGAGTCAGGAATGTGTTCAGTCTCTAAAAACTGGAAGAATCAAGGAAATTATTTTTAGACTCCAGAAAGGAATGCAGCTCTGCCAATACCTTGACTTTATCCCAGGGAGACCTATGTGAGACTTCTAACCACTATATTTCACTGAGAAAGCATTGAAATTTCAAGAAACTGGCAGTATCACTACATGTAATAATTTGTTACAACAGCAACAGAAAACTAATATTCACACTTAACAAGGTACAGAGTTTCTTAGTATCAAGGGGCACCTAGGTGGTTCATTTGGTTAAGCATCTGCCTCCAGCTCAAGTCATGATCCCAGTGCTCTGGGATCAAGCCCCATGTGGTGCTCCCTGCTCAGTAGGGAACCTGCTTCCCCCTCTCTCTCTACCTGTTACTCCCTCTGCTTGTGTGCATGCACTCTCTCTCTCTGTCAGACAAATAAATAAATAAATAAATAAACTTTAAAAAATTAAAAAACAAAGTTCTTTAGTGTCAAATGACATAAACAAGGTGGCAGGCTAAGATGCTTCAGACCTCCATTCTCCCATGGAAACACCAAATAGCCAACAATATGTGGGACAAAAAAGCTTTGGGAAAATTTTAGAACCAGTTAAGAAGTTGCATTACCCAAGTAAATTCCTAATGAAGAAAAAGCCACATTTAAGTCAACAGGGCATTTCATGGCATGTTTTCCTGCCCTTTCCCACCAGCACAGCACCATGTGATTGGAAGGAAGTGATGTACTTTCTGATTCCTCCCACAGGGTAGAAGTAAAACAATGGAATTTACCTATAACATTCTGGCTTGTCTGGGGACTGTCCAAGAGATTTGTTTGTGTCTTACCTTACTCAGAGAGTTGACAGGAATGGTGCCATAGCTGGGATATCCAATTGAAGGCTGATGAAAACAGTGGCAGATGCCACATTGTGAGAACTGCAGGGGTCTGCAGACCCATAGTTCTCATGGAGGAAGAGATTACAAGCAGAAGAATACATTAGAAATATAAGGCCTTGACAGGAACCAGGGGTGAGAGTCCTAATGAAATTAAGACATGTAATATTAGCTGTGTATTCAGGAAACTGGAAAAAAAAATACTCAGGCCCAAAGAAAATGCATCTTCAGAAAATTTTTGAGAAGCTTCCAAGTCTCCACACTGAGCTAATTAATATGAATAGAGCCAGTCTTCAAAGACTGGAGAGGTGGCAGTTTTTTCTAATGCTTAATTTTCAACAAAAGTTCATCAGGCATAAAAACAAATAGGAAAAAAAAAAACAATTAGAAGAAAAAAGTGCATCTCAAGAACTCAACCCTAATGACTTCTGATTTATTTTATTTGAAACAGATTTTAAAACAAATGTCTTAAATATGCTCAGGCATATTCAATGAGCTAAAAAGGACTATGGGCAGACAACTAAACAAAATCAGAAAAACAAAATGAACAAAATATATAAGAAAAATGACAATATCAACAAAGAGAAAAAATGATTTTTTAAAGAAGAATCAAAAATAAATTCTGGATCTGAAAAATACTAAGTGAATCAAAAAAATTTACTAGTGGTGTTCAACAACAGACTCAAACAGGTAGAAAAAAGAGCCAGTGGACATAAGGGAAGGTCATGTAAAAATACCAAGACTGAAGAGAAGAAAAGAAGAAGAATAGAAAAGAGGACAAGGCACTTATGAGACACTAACAAGCTGACCAATATAAACATTATAGGGGTCCCAAAGGAGAAGAGAAAGGAAGGAGAAGAGAGCATAAGGGAAGAAATAATGTCTGAAAAGGATAACAAACTTGGGGGGAAATGGATTTATAAATAAAAGAAACTTTATGAAGTCCAAGTAACATAAACCCAAATAAATTCACACTGAGACACATTAGAATCAAGCTGTTGAAAGTCAAAGGTAAAGAAAGTCTTGAAATCAGTAAGACAATAGTGATTGATCACATACAAAGGATTTTCAATATATTATCAGTGGATTTCTCAATATAAGACTTGTAGGCTTCAAGTTAGGGAGATAGTGTATTCAAAATGCTGAGAAGTAACATCACCAAGATGGCAGAGAAGGACACCACACAAAGAACACGAATTAGAGAGCTATCTATGAACAAAAATAGCTCTGGGAGAGCTTGGGATTCCATCTGAGAATTTTAGCAACACAGTGCAGTGAAAGATCTGAGAATAACCCCACATGAAGGATAAGGAAAACAGTTTCATTTTGTCTGCATCATCCCACCCTGAAGCCTGGCACTGCTCAGCACCAAGAAGGAAATCCCTGGTCTGAAAGAGTCCCATCACCAGCAAAATGAGAGCAGGATGAGCCACCAGTTTCCCAGGGTTTGAGGTCACTTCACAAAGGATCTGCTAACATTTCACCCCATCTAAAGACCAGAATAGCTAAGACATCTGGAAACAGCTATACACAAGGAAGGAGGTTTAGGGTTACCGGTCTCAGTCATGGGACAGGAGTAACCATAGCTCCCACTGGTCTGCTCTAAGGAGGAACCTAGAAGCCTTCACTGATGAGGACCTAAGAACTCTTGCAGATGCTGCAGACTCCTGCAGCTTTCATCACTGAGAACCCTGTCATGAATTCCAGTAGACTACTTTGCAGATCATTCCAAAAGATTTTTCCCCTGAGGAAACCAATGGCCAGCACAGCCACCACTGACCCCCTGCAGCTTTCACTGCTGATGTCCCCACATGTTTTTATGTTTGCAGACACCAGGTGTATGAGTCCCTCCCTACTGCCCTTTCCCCACACCAGCCAGGACCACTCTGGATGTCTGGGTTGGGATCTGTATAAGCAGCCATCCCTAGCCTCTGTGGATGCACAGATGCATGATGATAGCCCAAGATAAACCCCCATGGTCAACCTCCACCACTGTGTGCATGACTGCAGTTGGCCCCTACATATGCAGTGATGACAACCCAAGTCCCTGCAGCTGCACCAAGATCTGGACCAACTCTTATCATCACCTTCCACGACTGTGCATATTCCCACAGCTAGCCTCTACGGTTGCATAAGTGTATGTCAACAGCCAATGTCCTAATGCCCCAGTGCTCCCAGTGCTGTGAAGGGGCTCAGATATGGTCTCAACTCCCATAACTGGTTGACACCCCTATAGTTGTGCACCTGTATGCTACCACCCCTGAGTCCTATCAGCAGTATTCACTGTTGTGGATACACAAATTAGTAACACCTGGAGCCATGCTGCAGTCCAAGCATTGCAGGACTTGACACATGTCATTATATCCTACAGTTGTGCACAAGCCTGCAAGTAGACCCTGCAGCCATACACGTGGACATCAACAACGAAAGCCTCCATAGCTGCTCATTGGCACATATCTAACCCTGACTCCTGTCACAGGCCTCCACTGCTGTGCACACACTTGCAACTAGCACCTGTAGCTCTGAATTTGTATATCTCAGGCATCTATAGCCATGTGTATGCCACAACTAGCCTCTGTAGGAAAATGAGTGCATATCAACAACCCAAGCATCTGTTGTTATTATGCACCTAGATGTGGTCCTGAATCCTGCCATTGGTCTGCATTGATGCTCATACTCACATGGAGCTAACACCTGCAGGACTGTCTTCCCATGCTGCTGATTCCAACTTCTACCACAGCTCACTCACAATTGCTACTGCACACATACACAGCTTGCCCCTACAGTGTCATAAATACGAGCCAATAACCAAGGGACTCACATATTCTCATGCATTTGATGCTGGTTTCAACCTTGTCACAATCCTGGACCACTTCATGCATAAACACCTACCCCCGTAGCCATGATTCTGCCTATCACTGGCCCCAACCCTTATCATCAGCCTCTCCTGCCTTGTGCATGTCTGTAGATAGTTCCTAACAGTCATTCAAGAACATATCAACAGCCAAAGCCCCTGAATTTTCTTGCACCCAGAGACATCTCTGATTTCTGTTACCAACATATACCACCATGCATGCCCATATCTATCCCCTATAGAAGACCCCCTTTATGTCACCAGACCCAGCTCCCTTCACTCATCACCAATGTTGTGTATGCATCTATAGCTAGCCCCTAAAGGCACTCAAGTGCACAATGACAACCTAAAAGTGTGTAATTTCTCATGCCCCTGAGGCTGGCCCCAGTCCTGCCACTGGAACAGATTCACTGGACTATTATATTTATGAAATTCAAAAGAAAAAGCAACTGACCTTAAGTATGGCATTTTGCAAGGTCATCTCTTAATATCTCACAAATATAAATGGAATTTAGATTCTAGAATACATTGTTGGATCAACAACTGGTTTAACAACTGTACCAGATAGGTGGTTAATGTCTAGCTGAAGTCATATTTCCAGGGATGTTTGACATGGTAAATCAAAACAAAACAAAAATGTACATGTGTCTACAGTTGGCACCCACATCTGGCTCCTGCAGCTAAGCATGTACACACCACCAGTTTTGGCCATCTTCATCTCTTGCTCCAGTCCCTTGCCATTGGACATGAAGACATGATGACTCAAGAAGCCCTTGCAGCCACCACAGTTCCCCCACAGCTCTGACACCAATGATCATACATTTGTCATTGTTGTTGGCAGCAGCTTCTTGAAATGATAAGAAACCATGCCCCTCAAGCCCAGAGCGACCCCTTAGCCTGTATTACCAGACCTGAGACCACAATATACTGTGTGCTTCCCTGCCACCATGCAGGGAAAGTTCTCTACTTACCAAAGTTAGTCCGCAAAGTCTGGAAAGGGTGACTGCTGCTTGAAATGTACAGAAACCTGTGAAAGACTACAGGGATCATGAAGAATTAAGAAAATGTGTCATCACCAAAGGTACACAGTGAACTCAGTAACTGATCCCTGTCCGGGGTAGGGGGGAGGACATCCACATATTGCCTGATGAAAATTAAAAGTAATTGGTCTCCATAAAAACTAACAAAATTAGGAAAATAATATAAGAGCAGAATGAGAAGTTCAACAAAGATATAGAAAACATAAGAACCAAACAGAAACTTTATAGCTAAAGAATACAATGACTGACCTAAACAAACAAACAAAAAAAAAGTACAATAGATACTTGTATAGTACAATAGATACTTGTACAGTATCTTCAGTAACAGACTTGATCAGGCAGAGGAAAGAATCAGTGAACACAAAGACAAGTCATTCAAATTTACAGGGTCAAAGGAGAAAAAAATAGTGGAAAGAATGTAGATATCCTATGGTATTTACAGAATACCATTTAAAAAATTTGCATTATGGGAATTTCAGAAGGTAAAGTGAGAGAGAAAGAGGCAGAAAGTTTATTTTAAAAAATACAATGGAATAAATTTCCTAATTCTGGAGAAATATATGGATATCAAGGTATGCAAAGCTCAAAAGTCTCCAATCAGATCCAATCCAAAGAATACTTCACTGGGACTCATCACAATCAAATTATCAAAAGTCAAAGATGGAGAGAGAATTCTGGAGCAGGAAGGGAAAAGAAACTTTGAAATATAAGGAAACCTCATAAGGCTATCAACAGATTTCTTAGCAGTAACCTTGCAGGCCAAGAGAGAGTAGGATAAGATTTTCAAATTGCTGAAAGAAAAAAATACTAAGCAAAAGTATTTTTTCCAGCAAACATGCTAAGAGAATAGATCTCAAGTGTTCTTACCAACACCACTACCAACAACAACAAAGTAACTACAGGAGGTGATGAATATGTTAGTTAGTTTGTGTAATCATTTCACAATGTATACATGTCAAAAAAATCAACGTTGTACCACTTAAATATATACAATTTTAGTAGTCAATAATAAATAAAATATTCAAAAAAATAAAATGCTGAACCAAAAAAAGTCAACTAAGAACACTATATCTGCCAAAACTATCCTTCAAAAATAAGAGATAAATTAATACAATACAAAACAAAAGTTAAGGGAGTTCATTACCACTATACTTGTCCTACAAAAAATGCAAAAAAAAAAGTCCTTTAAAGTATATAGAAGGATGACAGATGGAACTCAAAGCCAGAAAAATATATAAAGATCTATAGTAAAGGTAAATATATAGACAAATATAAAACCTGTATTATTGTAATTTTGGTAGTAATCTATTATAGGATTTAAAATACAAAATCAAAAAAATTATTAATCTATATTCATGGGTACATAATATATAAATATATAATTTGAAATATCCGTAACATAAAGTGGTGAATGGAACTATATATAAAGGAGATGAGTTTTTATATGTGACTGAAGTTGTTATTGGTGCAAAATAGGTTTCTTTAACTTTAGGATGTTTTATATATTCTCTATGGTAGTAGCCACAATGACAATATCTATGGAATATACACAAAAAGAATTGAGAAGGAAATCAAAAAGTGTAACTATGAAAAAAATTTAAAAATAAAGAAAGAGGAAGACAATAAGGAGAAAAGAAAATACAAAAAAATATTTAAGACATACAGGTAACAATAAACAAAATGACAACAGTAAGTCCTTTCCTATCAGCAATTGCTTTAAATGTAAACAAGCTAAACAAGCTAATAAAATGACACAGATTTGGGGAATAGATTTAGAAAATCAGGATACAACTATATGTTGTTTTAAAAGACATTCACTTTAGATCTAAGGGCATGCATAGGTTGAAAGTGAAAGAATTGAGAAATATATTCCATGTAAATAGTACTCAAAGGAGATCAGGGTGTGGCTATACAGTATTGGGGGGGAAATGGAGTTTAAAAAATTATTACAAAGGGCTAAAATATGTATAATAATAAAAGAGTCAATTCACCAAGAAGCTTATAAATATTTATAAACATATATATGCACAAAATACCAGAGTATATAAGTAGGCAGCTCTAAATTAATAGTAGGAGACTTGAATACCCCACTTTCAGCAATGGATAGAGCAACCAAGCACATCATTAAGGAAACAGAAGATTTGAACACTATAGACCAATCAGACTTTGCAGACAGATACAGAGCAATCCACCCAACATCAGAACACTTATTCTTCTCAAGTGTCCATTGAACACTCTCCTGGATAGACTAAATATATATGTTAGGGTTCAAAACAAGTCTTAGTAAATGTATAAATATTGAAACCATAGAAAATATCTTTTCCATTCATAATCTAATGAAACTAGAAATCAAAAGAAGGGTATAGTAAATCCATAAATATGTATAAATTAAATAGCACACACTTAAACAACCAATGTATCAAAAAAGAAATCACAAGGGAAATTAGCATATATCTTGAGATAAATGAAAACAAACCAATAAAAACATGCCACCACTTATAGGATGCAGTCAAAGCATTATTAACAGAGAAATTTATAGCTATAAATGCTTACATTAAAAAAGAGGAAGTCATTCAAATTAAAACCTAAACTTTACATCCTAAGGTACTTGAAAAAGAAAAACCTATATCCAAATTTAGCAGAAAGAAGAAAATGATAAATATTAGAGCAGAGACAAAGTAGAGAAGAGAAAATTAAAGAAAACCAAGAATAAGTTCTTGTAAGAAATCAATGAAACTTTAGCTATATTATGAAAAAAAAAGAGAAGAATGAAGTAACTAATATCAAAAATGAAAGCACACATTATAGTAAATTTTACAGAAATAAAAGATTATAATAATACACTATGAACAACTGTATGCCAATGAATTAGACAATCTAGTTGATATGAGATACATTCTTTGAAACATGCAACCTATTATGGCTGAAATATGAAGAAACTAAAAATCTGAACAGAGCTATAGCTAACAAGGAGATTGAATCAGTAACTTAAAAAACCTCCTGATAAAAAAATGTCCAGAATGGATGGTTTCACTGGTGAATTCTACACAACATTTAAAGATAAATTAATGTCAATTTTTCTCAAACTCTTCCCCCCAAAAAATGAAAACAAAATACTTTTAAATTTATTTTTTGAGGCAAGCATTACTCTGATACCAAAAACCAGAAAAAAGGCACTACAGAAAAGAAAAATAACAAGTTCTGGCAAGGATGAAGAGAAAAAGAAACCCTTATGTGCTGTTGGTGGGAACGTAAACTGGTACAATCACTATGGAAAACTGTAGGAAGGTTTTACAAAAAATGTTAAAATAGAAATTCATATTATCCAATAATTCCACCACTAGGAATTTCACCAAAGAAAATAAAAATGCTAATTTGAAAAGGTATATGTACCCATATGTTTACTGCAGTATTATCTACAATAGCCAAGATGTGGAAAAAACTCAAGTACCCATTGATAGACATTGATAGACAAATGGATAAAGAAGATGTGGGAGAGAGCAGGAATAGATTGTTCAGCCATAAAAAAAGAATGACATCACGCCATTTGTGACAACATGGATGGACCTATAGAGTATAATGCTAAGTGAAGTAAGTCAGACAGAAAAAACAAAAACCATATCATTTCACTTGTATGTGAAATGCAAAAAACAAATAAGCAAAAAAATAATAATTTTTAAAAGGAAAAAAAGAAACTATACACCAATATTCCTAATGAATATTGATGGAAAAATTCCCAAAAAAATACTAGCAAACAGAATTTAACAGCATGTTAAAAGGATTATGCACCATGACCAAATAGGACCTATTCCTGGAATGCCAGGATGGTTCAACATATGAAAATTAATCAGTGTACTACACCATATTAACAGAATGAAGGAGGGGAAAAAAACCACATGATCATCTAAATAGATGCAAAAAAAAAAAAAAAAGCATTTGACAATATTGAACACTCTTTCATTTTAAAAATAGTCAAGTTAAACATGAGAAGTAATTACCTTAACATAATCAGGGCTATACATGAAAATTCCACAGTTAACATCATACTCAATGGTGAGAGACTGAAAGTTTTTCCTCTAAGATCTGGAACAAGGCAAAGACACTTGCTCTCACTACTTATATTTAACATAATACTGAAAGTCCTAGCCAGAAAATTAGACAAGAGGAAGTAAATAAATAAAAGGCATCCAAATTACAAAGTAAGAAGTAAATGTATCTGTGTTCACAATTGACATAATCTTATGTGCAGAAAACCCTAAAGATCCCCCCAAAAAAACTGTTATAACTAACTAAAAAAAAATCAGCAAAGTTGATGTATAAAAGCAACATAAAAATCAATTGTATTTCTAGACACTAATAATGAACAATCCAAAAAAGTAAAAATTTTAAGAAAACAAAAAACCCTATTTATAATAACATCAAAAGAATGAAACATTTAGCCAAGGAATTGAAAAACTTTATACACAGAAAACTAAAAATTGTTGCTGGAAGAAATTAAAGAATACATGAATAAATGGAAAGACATTTTGTGTTCACAAATTGGAAAACTTACACTACACAAAGTTATTCGCAGACGTAATGCAATCCCTACTAAAATCCCAAAGTTTTCTTTTGCAGAAATAGAAATTTTCATCTTAAAATTCATGTGGAATTTCAAGGGAACTTGAATAGCCAAAACAATCTTGAAAAAAGAACAAATTTGAAGATCTCACATTCTTGATTTCCAAACTTATTGTAATGTTGCAGTAATCAAAACAGTGTGGTATGACATAAAGACACACAGGCCTATGGAAAAGAAGAGGGGGTTCAAAATAAATCCTCACATGTATGTTCAAATGATATTCTACAAGAGTACCAAAACCATTCAATGTGGAAGTGACAGTCTTCCACAGATGGTACTGGGAAAACTGGATATCCACAACCCAAAGAATGAAATTAGACCCTTACTTTATGCCATATACAAAAAGCAATTCAAAATGGATTGAAAACTTAAATGCAAGAGCAAAAACTATAAAACTTAGGAGGAAATTTTCATGACACTGGAGTTAGCAATAACTTCTTGAATATAGCATTAAAAACAAAAGCAACAACAACAAAAAAATAGATATATTGAGGGCCATCAAAACTTGAAACTTCCATATCAAAGGACACAATCACCAGAGTTAAAAGGCAATCTTTGGAAAGGAAGAAAATATTTGAGATTCCTTATTTGGTAAGAAATATTCGATATTCTGATAAATATCCAGAATACATAAAGAAATACAACAACAACAATAACAAATAATCAATTTAAAAATGGGCAAAGGACTTGAATAGGTTTCTCAAAAAAAAATATTGAAATGGCTAATAATTATATGAAAAGAAACTCAACATCACTTATCATCAGGGAAATGCAAATCAAAACCATGATGAGATACTACCTCATAGCCATCAGAATGCTTATTATTAAAAATATATATATACACAGAAAATAACAATTATTGCTGAGGATGTGGAGAAGTGGGAACACTTGTATACTGTTGGTGGGAAATTTAAAATGGTGCAGCAGATATGAAAAACATGGCAGTTCCTCAAAAACTTAAAATTAGAATCATCATATTATTCAACAATTCTCCTTTGGGGCATATTCCCCCAAAGAATTCAGTCCATGTGTTTGAAAAGATATTTCTATACCCATATTCATAGCAACATTATTCACAATACTCAAGAGGTGGAAGTAACTCAAGTATCCATTGACAGAAAAATGGGTAAACAAAATTTGGTATACACAAAATGGAAATAGTGGTAATGGAGATGATTACTATTTATCAATTTTTCAACCAGGAGCCAGTGATTATGGTTACCTTTGCCTCTAGGCAGAAACGTCCCTCTCACTGAGTGTTTAGCCATATCGATGTCCTATCCTTAGGCTTTAGCTCTCCCACTGTAACTGGGCTTGAGGTTCTGGTCAGGCAGTCATTCCTCAGGGCATCCAATTTGCAAAAGGATTTGTCTGCAGGGAAGACTAGCTTTAGGTCACTTACCTCTCTGTTTTCAGCTCACTTTTTATAATTTAAATATATTTGGGCCTTTCTTTGCATTTTCAGAATGCAAAATATTTAATTTTTTTGCTATAATTCATACATGTATTAAAGTGGGAGAGTCGTCCAGAATGTCTAATGAATTTGAGGCATGTATTTTAACTTTAGGCTCTATAGTTTGACAAAATGTACCTACCCCAAGAGTAAATATCCATTACAAAGTAGGTTCAGAGGTGCCCAGGGTATCTCAAGGACCAATTGAGTGGGTGATTTGATGTCTATTTGCATAAAAGAACTAGCAGGATCAAGGGAAGGCACTCATCCAAACAGAAGTGGGAGTCAAGGGGGAAAACAATGGGCACTTGCCCTTCTCCCACAGGGTTGTGGGGAAAAAGAGTGAGCCAGCAAGATAAGCGGTACTCAGATTGTCAGTAGGCCTTCCTGCACTTCCACAATCCAACTGCCCCCTACACCCCCACCTCCCCAATAAAGAGAAATGAGTAACCTTCTTTAAAACTACTTTGTATATATATTGGAAGGGAAAGGGTATTTTCTCCACATTATCAAGGTGCCTAATGAAGTGTGAGAAGGGCATCACTGGCAGTGTTCCAGAAGAAGCTCTGGCAGGAACAGAGAGACATCATTATGCAATAGGAGGTCTGGGTAGGCAGGAGCAGGAGCCTTAGTATATAATTGCCCTGCTCTCCTGACTTGATATGCCCTTCTCTGCTCTCTTCCTAAGGCATTTCCTAAATTGACATCTGGACACATTATTCCCATCCTTTAGACCTGCCTGTGGTTCTTATTGTTTGGATGAAGATCAAAAACCTTTTCTTTGGTTTCCACACACAGATGAGTCTCTAGCCTCAGTCAGTCACCTGCTTTTCTTCCCTGGCTCATTTCAACAAATCAAATTGGTTACACACCTTTGTAGCCCTGTTTTTTGTTTTTTTGTTTTTTGGTTGTTTTTTTGTTTTGGTTTGATTTGGTTTGGTTTGGTTTTCTTACATTACCTTTGCCTCAGCTATAATCATTTTGTGGAATTTTTCAGTTAACATCTTCTTATCTTCTTCTCCTAATCTAACCAGCTCACCAAGCAAATCAGTGGAAAGGCTGGCCCTACTCCACTCATATTCCCAGACTGGTGTCCAGTATCTGGCACAGAGCAGCCACAGACGCATGCTTCTTGATTAAAGTATGACTACATATGGGGACAACCTGAAGACTTTCCAATTTAGTCCAAAGGATAGGAGCCCGGAAGTAGAACTGATAGTAATAGGCTCATCTCATGCTCCTTTGTTCTATGACTATGACCCCCCTTCCATTCTCAAATGCTGGCATTTTGCAACTATTTTCTTGTTTGATATAGTTATTGCAGTTTTCTGTAAGGCAGAGATACAATTACCATTTTAAACAATAAAAATAATGTTAGTCACTTTTATTCATCATTTACCATGTAAGGTTATTTTCATTTTTGCTCATCCTCCAAAAACCCTGCAATGAAATTATTTCTAACTGTGTTGATCAGGTCAGTAGTCTGGTTATCTATGTCTGTGTAACAAACTACCTCAAAACTTTGTGGCTTTAAACAGCCACTACGTGATTATGGCTCATTATGTGTCTTGCTTTCTCTGGCTGGTAATTTGTTGTGCTCCATGACAAAGAATCCACAGATGTCACCAGTGTTCTTCAGCTGGTGGATGAAATGGTCTGGAGGGTCCAGAAGAGCTTCATTTCCATTGATGTCTTGAGCCCTAGGGGGGACGACTATGGGCTGGATGGATCCAGCTAAGACAGAAGAAATGCAGTTGAACCAGAGGCTGTAGGTCGTCCACGACCTCTCTCCATTCTTTTGAGGACTAGAATCTTACTTTTTAAAAATGAACCAATGTTTAGTTTTAGGGAAGAAAAAGATATTTAAGATGAAATTATTTCATTTTCCCCTCAGGGAAATTAAGACAGAGAAGAGAAATATTTCAAAGATACCAAGAACAACCTATTTATCTCCTGGGTCTGGGATTCTCTGCTGGGCCCACTGGGGCTCTGACAGAAGGTCCAGCCAGGCATGGGTGCTAGGCTAGAGAAACTGCTGGAGATAAAACATACATCATTACAACTGACATACCCAAACAAGCCAATATTGAAAAGCTGGAAATAATTTACTCTTCTATTTTAGGTGTTGGGCATCTTTGTTGCCATCATGCAAGTAACACCTGTAAAACTTTCTGAATTGGCCTTGCCATGGGATACAGATGTTCCTTACAAGAATCTCTTCCATTGACTGATAATACAGCATCCATCCTGATCACCCACTTCCCTTCTGACCACATGTGATTGGATGCTCACCTCTTCTGAATGATTTGAGAGCTCGGGCAGACATTAAATCTGGAGGGTCTAGCCTTTCAAAAATCATCTCAGTGTGCTATTGTATCTCAGGCCTCCAGCAGGAAGGGGCTTGAGTCTCTGCTCTGTGAGGAAGCATTTTTGCCTGCCCTCTTAGTGTCATACATTTTCATACCATTTTTGCTTTTTATCTCTATCAATATCTATTTCCAGATATGAACCTGAGTATGAGTAGACTCCAAATAATTCCTGATCTTGGTGGAACCCAGTTCTACTTGGCACTAACCTCCAAATATCTGAGTTATCATTTCCTAATTGTCCTTAGCCCTCTGTATGAGAGAATCTATCTGAATCGTATTTGAAAGGATGAAGTAAATCCCTCGAGACCAAAAAGACTGAGGATCCCAGAACTTCAAAAATCCTATAAAAGCCAGGCTCTTAGATGTTTAGAATAATTGAGAGTCAAAAAACATGGATGATACTGGTCCTGAAATGTTCAATATTTGCTTAGAGGGAGGCTTGGGGATTATGTGATGCTGTTTCAGGGGCCCCTAATGGGTCAGGAAGAGACCAAGCATTCAGGAGTCTCAGTCATCCAAAAGAGCAGCTCCATTTCTAGCTATCTTACTTGGTGGAGTCCCTGCAGTTCCTGTTTTGGAAGACCAGGGTCTTTGAGGTTGGGAGGGAAGTATGCAAATCACTAACACAGGCCAACTCGGAGAGTGCTACTCTTTCCATTGGTAATGAAACATTCAAAAGATCACATTCTCAGTGTAATCTGGAAATGTCAGAGAGAGGGAAATGAATAGGGCTGGCACACAGGATGGAGGGGGCTCCTAAAGCTCTCAGGGCATCTAGTCAACACTACCCAGAGACTCCGGAAATGAGGCCTCACAGCTCGTGGGTGGACAAGGGGGACAATGTAGAGTCAAAGGTCACCTGTGCTGCCTAGGGACTGAGGAAATGCTTCAAGCAGAGAAGACTTTTGACTGAGCTCAGGCAAAGGGCAGGTGCTCCCTAGATGGTCCAAATGGAAGAGGTGTTTCAGCAAGACCAGCAAGACCATGGACCTGGGAATGGCAAGACTGGAAAGGAAAAGTCATAAAGGCCAGGTCCATCTCTTGGAAGAGGTTTGGACTGTGGTGCCAGAGAATGATGCATGATTTCTACATCTGCCATTTAACTGTGCTGCAATTATGGGCAAGTTCTGCCCCTTACACAGCCTGTGTCTCACTTTCTATCAAATGAAGTTCCCAAGAAAAGTAAAACTCTGATGAGTGACTGAGATCAAACATCAGCACAGTACTGGTCCACAGAGGGGCTCAGGCAGGAGGACAGGCAGGACAGTTCCTCAGGCAGGAGGAACTCCCAGGTAAGAGAGTCTAAGACCTCAATTAGTATCCATCAATTGTTGATTAAGGCTCTAGGAGTACACCAGAGCTCTGTTTTATATAAACACTAATAGTATAATTTGCTTCTGTATGTACATGTGTTTTATTTGTTATTTGTTTGTTTGTTTTTAATTAGCTTCCACATATTTTAGTTCCTAGGAGCCTCAAAGATTAACGGATTTCATGTAGACACCACCCCTTGGTTTATTTCATGGAGCTTGAGCAATGACTCCTCTCAGAAATGGGAGGTTTATAGGCCCAGAAGTCAAACACTGCACCAGGAAATCCATAATGAGCCCGGCAGTATCAGCAACTACAAATAATCATTAACTTAAAAAATGCAAGTCAGCCATTCACAGATTGTCCATTGGATTTATCACTTAATTAGCATTTTATGAGGATTTCTTGCTAAGGATGAGAACTCAGATTGCTGGAATGACCTTCTTTCCCTTTTGGTTTCAAGAGGAGGTTAGTGGAAGATGTGAAATCTTTGATTAGCAAATCATCATCAGACTTAAGAGATTATAGTTAGTAAGTGATCCCCAGGGGATACAGAGGTTTTTCAAGTATTTGGGGAATTAGACAATAGGTTACTGCACACATAAACCTTACAAAGGTATAAGTATGCAAAATGCAAAATTACCAATGCCCTACATGTTACCATGAATTTCCCAAATAAAAGTATTTGCAGAAAGTTAATTATGATAAGTATAGGTCAGGAAAACAGTGCCATCCTCTTTCAGCTCACCCAGTTTGACCATCCATTTGACAAATATCACTAAGTTCCAACCATGCGCCAGCAATGGGGAAGGGATGGAAATTGAACAATCAACAAAACAGCCAAGACAATGTCTTGCTTTTGGGGGCATTGGCAGAGTCAGTCATCAAGCAATTACACAGACAAGCAGTGGCCAGGATAGGAAAAGAGCAGAGAACCTGAGAGATCAGAAGTCAGTGAGAGTTACTTGAGAGAAAAGTAACACTGCCCAGGAGAAGGAAATGACAGATACAAACCTCCTGTAGTGGGAGGTGCTTAATTCTAGGGACCAAAAGAAGGCTCAGAGTGCAGAGAAAGTTCTGGCTGTAGAGAAGTTAAGGGATAAGACTATAGCCTTCCAGATACTTTGTGGAGTGTCTACAAACACCCTCAGACAAACTGAAAGTGATTTGCATTGGTTGGGGTCCTCTAGAAAGCTGACACTAGACTGAAGAGTAAATAGTTTGTTGGGTACAACACCTATGGATGATAAAGAGGAGAGTAAGAGGGACCAAGGACAGACAGGAAAATACTTCCACCTGGATCTCCGGAAAGAAGATATTCGGACAAAAGCACAGCTCGGAGAAAATCTTTGCCAACCCCAAGGCTGTCCAAAGAAGAATCCTGCTCTTGCCATCAGAGCACCACTGTTGCCAGGCACTGACCAGCAAGTTGCAAGTGTGCTTGAAGGCCACGAAGCTGGGGACTGTCAGTTATCTGCACCTCTGGCAGCACACCCTCCTGAAGGAGTTTTGAGCAGTGCACCTGCATGGCTATCAACTCACTGAAGAATTTTGAGCATGAAAGTAAATTTATCCAATGTACTTCTCATTTGTTATATATATTTTTTTAATTTTGAAATATCGCAAATTTGCAAACATGTAAGAAATAATATGGAGATGGCATATACCCTTTACCCATTTTCCCCAATGGTAATTTCTTTCAAAACTATAGTAGAGTATCACAACCAGAATATAGATGTTAATACAATTCACCAATCTAATCCAGTTGTTCTTGTACTTATTTGTGTGCATGTGTATATTTAGTTCTATGCAGTTCTACCAAGTGTATTTTTAAGTGTTCACCACCAAAGACAAGATATAGAACATTCTATCATTACAAGGATCTTTGTATCTTGTGCTTTTATAATCACACCCACCTCCCATCCATCCCACTTCCAAAGTGTCCCTAACCCCTGGAACCAAGTAATCCATCCTTTATTGATAAAATACTGTCACTTGAAGAATATTATATAAATAGAGTCATACAATATATAAGTTGTTAAAACTGACATTTCTCACTCAGCATAATTTCTTTGAGACCCATCCAAGTTGTTACATATATCAATAATTTGTTCCTTTTTCTTTCCTAAGTAGTGTCCCATAGTATATGAGTACCATAGGTTGTTGAACCACTCACCAATTTAAGAATATATAGATTGTTTCCAGTTTGGGGCTATTATAAATACAGATGATATGTATATTCATACATATTATAAATATGGGGCTATTGTAAATACAGCTGATATGTACATTCATATATATTCATTCATTTCATGTGAATATAAATTTTCATTTCTCTGGTAGAAATGTCAGAAGTACAATGTGGAATCATGAGATAGCTGCATATTAAGTATTACAGGCACTGTTAACTACATTCTAGAAAAATTTACCATTTTGCACTCCCACCATCAATGTATGAGAGATCAGTCTCCTCCACATCCTCCCCAGCATGTGGTCTTGTCACTATTTTTGTTATAGTCATTCTGATAGGTGTGCAGAGACACCGTATCATCACTTTTTTTTTAAAGATTTTATTTATTTATTTGACACAGAGAGATCACAAGTAGGCAGAAAGGTAGGCAGAGTGAGAGGGGGGAAGCAGGCTCGCCGCTGAGCAGAGAGCCTGATGTGGGGCATGATCCCAGGACCCTGGGATCACAACCTGAGCTGAAGGCAGAAGCTTTAATCCACTGAGCCACCCAGGCGCCCCTGTATCATCGCTTTTAGTTAGCATTTCCCTACTGGTTAATGTTGAACATATTCTTATCTGCTTATTTCCCATCTGTCTCTCTTTAGGGAAATGTCTGTTCATGACTTTTATCCATTTTCAAACTGTATTATTTGCTTTTCAACTGATGAGATTCAAGAGTTCTTTATATATTCTAGATAATAGTCCTTTATCAGAGGTTTCCAGATATATTTTCTCACTCTGTAGCTTATCTTTTCATCTTCCTAAAAGGGTCTTTGTCAGAACAAAATATTTAATTACAATGAGGTCCAATTTAATCAAATGTTCCTTTTATGGACCTTTTATGGTTTTGATATCAAATCTAAGAACTCTAAGAATCCTTGCCCTGGATTCTAAATATTTTTTCTTACATTATTTTGTAAAAGTTGTATAGTTTTACATTTTACAACTAACATATGACCCATTTTGAATTGCTTTTGTGTAAGGTGAGAGTTTTAGGTCAAGGCTTACTTATTTATTGGCTTATGAGTGCCCAACTCTTTCAGCATCATTTCATGAAAAGGCTTTCCTTCCCTTGAATTTCTTCTACACTCTCATTGAAAATCTGTCATGAGTAGATGTCACTGAAAATGGTGGAGTAAGGGATTCTGAAGTTCCATCCCTCACTATGACTAAGTTGGCAAAAAAAACTGTCAGAATTGACTTTCTCAAAACACTGAAATCTATTTTTTTAAAAAAAGGAAAATAAGCAAGGAAATGCTTAATGAAAAAAAGAAGCTGCTAAATTTTGGTAAGAGAATAGTCTGTATTTTTAACTCATCTTTCTACAATTCCCCACTCCCCAGCTCAGGGACTGGGAAAGAGGGAAGGAAGAGAGGATGTCAGGAGGGTAAGGGACAATTAAAAGACTGTAGATTCCACTAGGGTTGCAAGACATTTGAAGGAGAGACCCAGGAGTGGAAGCAAGGGATTTTGAAATTGATTGTAGATGGTTTCAGTGATTGGTAATGATGGAATCTAGGGTATGGGGGACTTCTGTACTTTTTTCCCAGTCTATAATCTTCCTAACTTCACTTCCTTCCCTATTTAATGTGGCCTCAAGTACTGTCAGTGCCCTCAGCCCCCTTGGAAACTTGTCCTAATGCATCTTCCCTCCTAAACACTTCCTTGATTGATCTCACCATCTCCCTTCCCCACTTCCCCATCCAGGCTGCTGGGTTGATGGGGAAATTCAAACACATGACATCAAACTTCAGTTTGGCTCATCAGTCTTTCCACCTGCTCCCAATCCTCTCAACTGTCTTTACTCAAAACAGCTCCTCATCACCTATCTTGGTCTTACTGGGTGAACTATCCTACTTTCTCACTCACACACATGAGAATTCCTGCAGTCCATATCTGATTTAAAAAAATGTAAAGAGGGGCACCTGGGTGGCTCAGTGGGTTAAGCCTCTGCCTTCGGCTCAGGTCATGATCTCAGGGTCCTGTGATCAAGTCCCACATCAGGCTCTCTGCTCAACAGGGGGCCTGCTTCCGCCTCTGTCTACTTGTGATCTCTCTCTCTCTCTGTCTAATAAGTAAGTAAAATCTTTAAAAAAAAAAAAAGTCTTAAAAAAAATGTAAAGATAGATCTGGCCAGGTCTAATTTTCTGTCCAGTCTACTTCCTTAAAAATTATTCATTAGAATATAATATTTTTATAACCAAGGTAATATATTTTCATTATAGAAGTTTTTGGAAATACTGGTACAGAAAAATAAGAGTATAAAGAATAATGGATAATGTAAGGGCCTACTTAACCAGAGGGAGCCATTTTGTTGTTTATGCAGTAAACTTAGATTGACCCTGCCCCTCCCAGAGGAACTTACTTAAAAGCAAGTCCGGGAAACCAGTCCCAGGTAGCAAAGCACAGATACAAGGGCAGGTCAGGCCAGGTGGAGACATCCAATCAGTGAGGCATGCATACTTTCTCCCTAGCTACCAAGGAGAGTGGGCCCCGCCTTTTGGGCACCAATTCTGACCAAGGTGATAGGCTAGTTCAAATATCTATTAGGGTAAATTGAAATTCAATTGGCCACCCGTGTGTGACCTAGCATGACTGTGCAATTTTCTCTGTGTGTTGCAATCTCATTGGCCACCTGTGTGTGGCCAGGCTCAACCACATGGCCTTTGCTCTATAAAAGTTAGTCTATGAGGCTGGGAGGGGTCACAGCCTCGCAGACTAACTCTTTGTAAGAGATGGCCCCGACCAGTCAGTTTGATTCTCGATGCTTGGCGCAAAATAAAGCTTTGCTTGACCTTTGCTTTGTATCAGTTTCACTCCTTTGATTACGGACCTAACAGATAATGCCAAGGGTAACCCAAGATAACCATATCATGCATGTGTGTGTGTGTGTGTGTGTATAAATATATATATGTGTGTGTATGTGTATATGTGTGTGTGTGTGTGTGTGTATATATATACATATGTATATATATATATATATATATATATATATATATATATACACATATATAAAACAGTGGAGTTCTTACTATGTGACAGCCAACAACCTCCATCCTTGGATCTGAGAACATAGGAGAAAATTCACTGACTTCACAGAGCTTACATTACTATTAAGGGAAACAAAGAATTAAAAAAATATTTAAATAAAAGATTAAAATACGTATTTCAGGTGGTGAAAAATAATTTTAGAGATTAAAAAAGGAGGTAGGACAGGCATGCCAGGAAGGGCAGTTACCATTTTATAGGGTAGCAGGAAGGGTGCACCATTAAATCAATAACTAAACAGACATTTGGGCAGGGTCTGGAAATAACATTGGGCTGAGTGGCTGGACCAATGAGGCCAGGTCACGAGCACAGGAAGTCATGGGACTGAGAGACTGAGGTTAGTACCACATGGATAGATACAGAAATCACCAGGAGCTCATAAGTGGTGGACAGAGTAACAGGAAGGAGAAGGAGCATCAGGGGATGGGTTGGCATGCAGGGAGGCTGACTGCAATGAAGCTTATGGGTCAGAGGGTGCAGTTCTCCTCATTGCTGAGCACAGAGGTGTGGAGCCAAGGCAGGCTGCCTCAGCTGGACTCATGGAGCCTGGGTACTTGTGCTGCTTCCTCAAGTCCTCAAGGACAATAGCATGTGTAATTTGGATCTCTTTATTATCAGTTGAATCTGGCACCTTTTTTCTATCCTCCCTCTACCTCCTTTTTTATATCAGAAACTATGTGTCCCTTGGGTCACAGATCCTGATAATCCCCTCTCTGACCATGCCCACCACTGTCTGTAATTCCACGCATATGGTGGTGATCTTTTCCAAGCCTCATCCACACACAGGCTAAGTCTGTGGGCCCTCTATCACCCCCAAGATGATGCTCATATCCACAAGCCTGGACTTCCCCCACAGCCCCTGCCTTCTCAGTCTTACTGGTGGCCACTCTCCACTCACCAATACCTGTTTTCCTCTGCTTCTGGACCCCAGGTATGCTCAGAACAAGCTCACTCATCATCTTCCTACTTGGCCTTCCTATCCCAAGAGAATCAGCTAGATGAGGCTTAGTACCTTCTGGAAGCAGTACTGTCACATGTTTAGGAAATCCCATTATCAGGGTTCAGACCCCAGGTCCTGCCCCTTTTTGAGTTAACTAAGTAGGTGGCTTTACCTCTCTGCCCCTCAATCTCTCAACTACAAAAAGGGTAATGATGGAATATACCTACCAAGGCATGCTGTTTGGATGAGCCAATGGATGGGAAGTCCTCAAAAGAATCCCATCTAACCCAATATGTGTGAACCCGACATATGGGAGAAGCACCCCTGAGAATAGTCCAGCTGTGCCTTCTGGCTGGCCCTGAGAGCTAGGGTCTGGTAGCAAGATATAGGGGAGGTGTGGTTTGGACCCCTGTCTCCTCAGTAAACTTCCGTAAGGTGGACCAAAATCTCCCAGAACTCTAGGGGAAGCTGATATGCATATGTCCTCAGCAGCCTCCCTGAAGCATGCAAGTCAAAATCCCCTGAGGGAGGCTACTGAGGACATTCTTTCACTAGGAGAGAACTTGCCCTAAGTGAGTGCTTCCAAAAAATGGTTAGCTAGACCATAAATTACATATTTCTACCTCTACCAGAGGTTCCAAATCTGGAATGAGACCCAGGAATCTGAATTTAAGAAACCTCCAGGTGATCCTGATGTTCAGTCAGTTTGGGGACCCTGTAGCCAGATGACCAGAAAAGGCTATGACTCTAGTCATCTCCCTTCTCAGGGAAAGTTAGGATCAAGTGCTGCTCCAATTCTGACACTCATGTCCCAACCCAGATCCCTTCATCTCACAAAGGTAGTCACACCCCAGATCACACAGCAACTCAGAACTAAGAGATCCTGGTCTAAGAGCTTGCATGGATTCCTACACTGCATATACTCTCTTCTCAGCAGTGCTGGGGGAGCCAAATCTGCTTCCTGGAAATGTGTTGGCAAAGAAGAGAAGTTGTCTATGTCTATGGACAGGGTTGTTCACTCCTAGGCACTGCTGAGGGTAATTAGCAGGCTCTCCCAAGGAAGATGGATTCTCATGCTCAGCGGCAGAACATACTCAGTATAATTGGAAAGCACAAAAGATTAGCAAGGAAGACAGGAAGAGAAAGTGGCAGGAGCTGTGAAACTCACATCAAGCCTGTTTTAATCACAATATGCATTTTAATCACCCCGGGCAGCATGAAGAACAGCCTGCTCAAGGCCTTGGAGGTCTGGAGCACTTGCCTAGAAACAGACATCTGGACTCCCTCTTTGCCTGGCGTCCACCCCATGCAGAGCTCCAAGGAGAGCTCACCTCCCCCTCAGTTTCCCCATTCTTCCATTCATGCAGGCTGCTCAAGGAATCAGAAGCCAGGTCCACAGTGTAGCAAATCTTCATGTCAACACCCTCCAATAAAAATCTTTGGTTGCACTTTTCTGTTGAGCTGATCAGCTGCTGAAGGTGAGGGCTCTGTGGTTGGCTCTGATGCTGAAAGCTCCAGAGGGTGTTCATGTCCAAAGGTCAACAACTCATCTGACCGTGAGCCTGCCTCTGTGGGATACATGTACTCTTCCAGCCACTCTGCTGGAGTGTGCCCTTCCAGCAGAGGATGGAGAGCCCCAAGCTGCCTCCCAGAAATAGCCCTGCCTCAGGGCTGCAGACATGTTCTCCCCCTGCAAGACCCTAGAATAATCCTCCTGATCATTTCTATATCACATTTTACATCTTTTTATCTTGTGCATCTCTGAACCTCTTGTTATCCTCCTCTTTCCCCCCTCTTCCAGTCAGAACTCCCATGCCTCCAGATGCAATTGTGGGCTCCTTCCTGATGTCTCCTCTGAACATCCAGTAGAAGCCTCATGCACAGCATCATATGAACAGAACTCTGCTTCCTTTCCATCCTCCTCATTGTTCTTCCACACATCAACCACTCACTAATTTAAGTCAAAATCCTAGATGTGACTCTTGATTCCCTTTTCTCTCACTGGGAACTTCCAACTCATGGGCTAGTCCTAGCAGTCCCACCTTCTGCCCAGGGTTCACTGAGTCCTCTTCCCTGTCTCTCCTGAAACTTGCTCTCGGCCAACCCCATCTTGCCAAGACCGCACAGCATCCTCCTGACTTGGCCTGCTGACCTCCGCAAAGTGTGAGTCATATGTGCTCCCTGCTGAGACAACCTGAGACCCCTGTCTCAGCAGAATGCTTCACACTCTGGGGGCTGTGTTGACAGCCCCTCATGCATGACCTCACTGTCCCTCCAGCACACCAGACCTGTCCTGCCAGGAGCCTCCTGGCAGCTGTTCAGTTTCTGACACAGGGTGCTCCTGCCTCCTAGCTGCCACCCAAGGAATGATTTGAATGTCACCTCTCAGGGAGGCCTGCCTGACTACCTGACTTTTTTTTTTTTTTTACCTTTTAACATTTTTCTCTCTCTTGAATGAACTTTTTCACTCATTTCTTTACTGTTTATTGTTCCTACTGTCATAGAATGTGGACACCTTGAAGTAAGAGATCCATCTTGTCCTTTACACTCTTATAACCCTTCTGCCTTGAAGGTAGTCTGGTACCTGAGAAATATTTGTCAAATGAATAAATCAATGGGCATCATGTTAATGGGAAACAACATGATATACAAAAACATAGCTGGGGAATCAGGCAGCTGGAGAGGAGTGGGACTGTCAGAGGGGTTAAGCTGAAGTAGGGTGTGGATGTTCTATCTAGAAGTTCATGTGCATGGATGTGTGATATTTATCTATTTATTGGTTCATTGCATTGTTCATTTATACAAAGATCCAGATTTCATGAAGTGTTCTCAACTTGGCAGAACTTCTTTAAGAAAAAGAATATAAAAATCTTTTATACTGTATTATCAATTATATTTTTAGTAGGAAATAACTTTTTTTCAATGAGTATCAGTGAGAAATTTTCTTTACAAGTCTGCCCAACTGATGATTGGAAAAATTTTCCACAGACTGGCTTCTAGTGGGCACCTCCTCTATGACTCCCCCATTTTTTGGGCTGGGGCCATAAGACATCACACTGCAGTGCTCTCTCTGACCTGTACCCTGCTGTCATGCCAGGTGCCTGGCACAGAGCATGGTGGGAATGTTTCCAGAAGACATGTCTGCAGCTGGAGGGACAGCAGGTATAGCCACATGGAGGTGGTTGTAATCCACACGCAAATACTGCACTTAATCCAAGCTGAACATATCCCAATTTAAGAGACGTAGAAGTTTAGAGCAGAAAGAGATAAAAGTATTCAGTGAATATAGTAGAAATATTAATGAACACTTTGACCATGGAGACAAACTGCAAGGGCCTCCCCAGTTCCTTGGAACGGACCCATGAGAGTGAGAGATCCTGCAGACCATTCCCTTGCATCATCCATGCACTGCACATGGGCAGGTGTCTATAAAGCCAGCACACGCCTGTGTCTTGGTAGGCCTGCAGGGGATGTGGTATTCAAGTACACAGACAGAAATACAGATATGAACGTGTTTGTGTGCACTCAGACACAGCAAAGACACATGCTTACCCAGATGAAGGAGGTGTGTGTACATCTACCCATTTGTTGGCACACACTCATGTACAACCACCTACCCATGTGCTCTAGTACTCACTTCCCACCAATGTTCCAAGGGATGCTACAAAGAGAGTTCTCTTCTTTAGATCCTTTTTGGTAGTAGAACAAGTATTCCCAAACAATTCAAAGGTGCATCGATGATACCCAGACCTAGAAATGGCCTTACCAGTTTGACACCGTGTTCATGAAGGGCTATCTAGAGCCCCAGGGCCACAGTCGTTGGGCAAACCCCCAAGCACAGGGTGACTGGCAGCACTCCACCATGCCACTGTCCAAGGCCATCCACTAGTGTCATATCTTTCCCACACACATGTGACTGATGCTGTCCTCCAGCCAAGGCCCAAACATCTAGACCCCTCACTACAGTCCAGGCAAAGGGCCTGGGATCATATGAGGGTACCTGACAGGGAATGAGCCAGATGGATCTTCACAGCCAATACAGAGCCAGCACAAGCATGGGCCCAAAGAAGGAGCTACGTCCTCAAGTCTGCCTCAAACAGCACAGAAAATCCATCTCTCCTACATCTGCTGTGGGCCAGAGGAGTTGCACTGTCCTAAGAAAACCTGTCTGTGGACCCAAGCTTTAGGTCCACCCATCACAAAAGGGGTGCAGGGCATGGTTCCTGTACCCCCAGTAGCTAGCTGCACCAGGCCCAGAGTGGCTTTGAATGTAGACTTGCTGAAGGAGAGTTGCATGTGGGCCACTGCTGTCTTGACTTTATGAATACAGCAAGCATTCCCTAATCCTGCTGTGTGCCCTGTTTTGTGATACTGGGGATCATAGAAACAGAGACAGGGCACCTATATCTAATTTGGGAGACAGGATGGAAATGCAGTAAAACTCTAGAGAGGATCAAAGGGTGAGACAGGAACAGATGGCTTTAACTGAACTTTTGTGACCTTCCAGGCTGGCCACCCAGGATGGATGCAGGCATTCCTTCACAGATGACATTGTGAATGTTGCTTTACCTCTCTAAGCCCTGTATTGGTCGTGGATAGAATGGGAATTGTTAAATCTATATTAGAGGGTCTAAGAGGATAAGATGTCCATATCAAGGAGGACAAGCTGCGATACACTGTGGTGACAGGCCACTCACACTCTCACACGGCCTGTGCTGTGGTCAGTTGGGGGCCTTCACGTTCACTGTCCTCCCCCAGGCCCAAGGCAGATGGAGCAGGCATCATGAGCAGGGTTGACAGCTGCAGACAGAAGGAGAAGGAGAGCCATGGGGCAGTGACCTCTGGCCTTTACTCTTACTCTCCTCCTGGGTCATAGCAATGTCCCAGCTCTGCCCCAAGGCAGCAGCAGGGAGAGGAATGGGATTCCACCAGAGTCTGGAAGAAAGGAAAAAAAAGCCTATGAATACCCCTAACTAATCACAGAGCCTGGAATACACCATGTACATAGAAAAGTACCTGTTCCTTTTCTCTTTATTTAAGATGTGGCTTTCAAATCAGGAGACTTTTACCCTGTTATAAAGCTTATTGAGTGTTTTTCCTTTTTTTTTTTTTTTCCTTTTTTGTTTCTGGGGATGTTTTTAACTTGGGGTTTTCTTTTTTTTGGTTTGTTTTCTATTAAGGTATTATCAACATACAACATAGTATTAGTCTCAGGTGTATAACAAATAAATCAATATTTTATATATTGCAAAATGATCACCACAATATGTCTAGTTAACATTCATCATACATACATATGTACATACATCCATACATAGTTACAGAATTTTCTTGTAATGAGAACTTTCAAGATTTATTTTCTTAACAACTTTCAAGTATGCAATACAATATTATTAACTATAGTTACCATGCTGTCCATTACATCACCATGACTTATTTCATAACTACAATTTGTACCCTTTGATCCCCTTCACCATTCCACCCTCCCTTCAACCCCCCACCTGCGGCAACAACTAACCTGTTCTCTGTATCAATGAGCTTAGATTTTAATTTTGTTTTGTTTTGTTTTAAATTGCACATGTAGAGAGATCATATGGTACTTGTCTTTCTCTGTCTGACTTAGCATAATGCCCTTAAGATCCATCCATGTTGTTACAAACCACAAGATTTCATTTTTTTCTATGGTTGAATAATATTTCACTGGTTATATACCTCACTGTCTTCATTCATCTATAAATGGATACTTAGGTTGTTTCCATATCTTGGCTATTGTAAATAATGCTGCTATAAACATGGGATTGCAGATATATCTTCTAGTTAGTATTTCATTTTCTTCAGTTAAGTACCCAGAAGTAGAATTACAAAACCACCTGGTATTTATATTTTCAATTTTTTTTATAAACCTCCATATTGTTTTCCATAGTGCCTGTACCACTTTGCATTCCCAACAACAGTGCATGGTTTCCTGGTCTCCACATCCTGGCCAACATTTTTATTCCTCTTTTTGATACTACCATTCAAACAAGTGTGAGGTGATATCTCCTTGTGGTTTCGATCTGCATTTCCCTGATGATTAGTGAGGTTGAGCATCTTCTCATGTCTGTGTATTGTATGGATGGAGGTTTCTGAGATTTGTCCTGCATAACTGACCACTCTAACCTGTAAGAATGCAGTCCAAAGAATGTTGTTTGTGAGACTTGTGCTGCATAAGTGACCTCTGAGCCTAATTAGTTGACATTAGCTGGCCTCCAGGTCGGAATTGGCCCCTCTGGTCTGGATGCCAAGAACTATAAATTTTGCTTTGCATCCCTTCTAGCTCCAGGCTGGGCTGGTCTCCCAAAATGGGATCTGGGAAGGGAGGCAAGCACACCTAGCCCAGGCTCTTTGAATATGTAAATAAATATGTAAAGACATGATAACATAGGAATGCAGCTCTCTGCAAACTACAAGTAGGCAGCAAACAAATCTTTAACCTCAGATCCCATCATTTGCCCTATATGTATGTATATATGGCCCTTACAGGGATGGTTAGTTGGAAGTCTCCCCTGAAAAGGAAGACACTCTGCCCAGGCCTCTCAATAGGAACTCCAGCCTGGCCGTATCCATGGGGCTTCACCTAGCTAATGACGTTGGATGTTTTAAATACCCAATTTGATGTAACTCTGTCTTATGCTCCTTCGCTGCTTAGTATTGCCCTCATTTATGCATAGATTTCCCTTTTCTTCTGTTTCTATTAAATTTTTATAATATCAATAAAATGGGTTTTTTTCCCTTCAAAACTGAGAATACATCTGCCATGAATCTTTGCTTCAGAACAGTCTGTTGGCCACCTGCATATCTACTTTGGAGAAATGTTTGTTCATTTCTTCTGCACATTTCCAATCATATTGTTTGTTTATTCGCTATTAAGTTATAGGAGTTTTTTGTATTTTTAGACACTAACCCCTTATCAGATATATTATTTGCAAATATTTTCTCTTCTTCAGTAGGTTGCTGTTTATTTTTATATGGTTTCCTTTTAGTCTAATGTAATCCCACTTGTTTACTTTTGCTTTTTTTTTTTTTTTTTTTTTTTTTTTAGCTTTTGCTTTTGGTGTCAAATCCAAAAAGTCATTGCCAAGATCAATGTGAAGAAGCTTATTGCCCATGTTTTTTTCTAGGAGTTTTATGATCTCAGGTCCTGTGTTCAAGTTCTTAATCCACTATGAGTTAATGTTTGTGTAGAGTGTGAGATAGCTTCAGTTTCATTCTTTGGCATATGGCTGTCCAGTTTTCCCAATGCTGTGTATTGAGGAGGCTCTCTTTTCTCTATTGTATGTTTTTAGCTCCATTGTTGTAAATTAATTGACCATATATGCATAGGTTTATTGCTGAGCTTTCTATTCTTTCCCATTGATTTACACGACTTGGTTTTATGTAAATATTACACTGTTTTGATTACAATAACTTTGTAATATAGTTTGAATTCAGGGACCATGATGCCTCCAGGTTTGTTCTTCTTTCCCAAGATTGCTTTGGCTATTTAGGGTCTTTTGTGCTTCCACAAAATTTTAGGACTCTTTGTTCCATTTCTGTGAAATACGCCACTGGAATTTTGATAGAGATTGTATTGAATCTGTAGATTGCTTTGGGTATAATGGACATTTTAACACTATTATTTTTTCCAATCACAGAGTATCTTTCCATTTATTCGTGTTTTCTTCAATGTCTTTTATCATGAGGGTAATGCTAGCCTTATAAAATGAGTTTGGAAGTATTCCTTCCTGTTCTATTTTTTTAAGAATTTAAGAAGGATCAGTATTAATTCTTCTTTGGCTTTTTTTGTAGAAGCCATTTAGTCCTAGACTTTTGTTTGTTGGGAGGTTTTTAGATTCAGTTTCATTACTAATAATCGGTCTACTCAAATTCTCTATCTTTTTATGGTTCAGTCTTGGAATATTTCTAGAAATTTATCTATTTCTTCTAGGTTGTTCAATTTGCTGGCACATAATTGTTCATTGTGGTCATGATCCTTTACATTTTTGTGGTGTCAGTTGCAATATCTCTTGTTTCATTTCTGATGTTACTTATCAGAGCTCTCTCTCTTTTTTTTTTTTGTTTTTTTGTTTTTTTGGTGAGTCTAGCTAGTTGGTCAGTTTTGCTTGTCTTTTCAGAGAAGGAGTGCTCGGTTTACTTGATCTTTTCTATTGCCTTTTAGTCTATAACTTATTTATTTCTTCTCTGATTTGTGTCATTTCCTTGCTTTCATCAACTTTGGGCTTTGTTCTTCTCCTAGTTCCTTGATATGTAAAATTGGATATTTATTTGAGATTTTTCTTGATTCCTGAGGTAAGCATTTAGCACTGTGAACTTCCCTCTTAGAACTGCTTTTGCTGCATCCCATAAGTTTTGGTATGTTGTATTTCCATTTCCATTTGTCTCAAGGTATTTTTTTCTCTTTGGATTTCTTCATTGAGCCACTGGTTGTTCAGTAGCATGTTGCTTAATAATCTCCACGTATTTGTGAATTTTCCAATTTTCTTCTTGTAATTGATTTCTAGTTTCATACCATTGTGATCAAGATGTTCAGTATAATTTCAACCTTCTCAAATCTGTTGAGATGATATTTTGTGGCCTAACAGATGATTTATCCTGGAGAATATCTGATGTGTGCTTTGAAGAATGTGCATTCTAGGTACAACTCATCAAGCACATCACTGAAGGTTGACGTTTTCTTATTGATTTTCTGTCTGGATGATTTATCCACTGATGGAAATAAGACCTCTACTATTATTATATTGCTATCAATTTCTCCCTTGAGGTCTCTTAACATTTACCTCACATAGGTGCCCTGTGTTTGGTGCATATATATTTATAAGTGTTATATCCTGTTGTTGGACTGACACCTTTTTATCATTACATAATGTCCTTCTTTGTCTCTTATTATAGTCTTCTTTATCCATTCGTCTGTTGAAGGGCATCTTGGCTCCTTCCACAGTTTGACTATTATGAACACTGCTGCTATGAACATTGGGGTGCATGTACCCCTTCTTTTTACTACATCTCTATCTTCAGGGTAAATACTTAATAGTGCCATTCCTGAGTCGTAGGGTAGCTCTATTTTTACGGCTTGAAAAATCTCCATGCTGTTTTCCAGAGTGGCTGTACCAGCTTGCATTCCCACCAACAGTATAAGAGGGTTTCCCTTTCTCCACATCCTTGTCAAAATTTGTTTCATGTCTTGTTCATTTTTGCCATTCTAACTAGTGTTAAGGTGGTAGCTCATTGTGGTTTTATTTTGTATTTCCCTCATGGCTGTTAATGTTGAATATTTTTTCATGTGTCAGCCATTTGCATGTCTTCTTTGGACAAATGTCTGTTCATGTCTTCTGCCCATTTCTTGACTGAATTACTTGTTTTTTGGAAGTTGAGTTTGATAAATGCTTGATAGATTTTGGATACCAGCCCTTTATCTGAAATGTCATTTGCAAATATCTTCTCCCATTCCATGGTCTGCCTCTTAGTTTTTTTTTGTTTGTTTGTTATTAATTTTTTAATTTTTTTAATAAACATAATGTTTTTTATCCCCAGGAGTACAGGTCTGTGAATTGCCAGGATTACACACTTCACAGCACTCACCACAGCACATACCCTCCCCATGTCCATAACCCCACCCCCCTCTCCCAACGCCCCTCCCCCCAGCAGCCCTCAGTTTGTTTTGTGAGATTAAGAGTCACTTATGGTTTGTCTCCCTCCCAATCCCATCTTATTTCATTTATTCTTCTCCTACCACCTTAACCCCCCCATGTCGCATCTCCACTTCCTCATATCAGGGAGATCATATGATAGTTGTCTTTCTCTGATTGACTTATTTCGCTAAGCATGATACCCTCTACTTCCATCCACGTCATCGCAAATGGCAAGATTTCATTTCTTTTGATGGCTGCATAGTATTCCTTTGTGTATATATACCACATCTTCTTTATCCATTTGTCTGTTGATGGACATCTAGGTTCTTCCCATAGTTTGGCTAATGTGGACATTGCTGCTATAAACATTCGGGTGCACGTGCCCATTCGGATCACTACATTTGTATCTTTAGGGTAAATACCCAGTAGTGCAATTGCTGGGTCATAGGGTAGCTCTATTTTCAACATCTTGAGGAACCTCCATGCTGTTTTCCACAGTGCTTGCACCAGCTTGCATTCCCAACAAAAGTGTAGGAGGCTTCCTCTTTCTCCACATCCTCGCCAGCATCTGTCATTTCCTGACTTGTTAATTTTAGCCATTCTGACTGGTCTGAGGTGGTATCTCATTGTGGTTTTGACTTGTATTTCCCTGATGCCGAGTGATATGGAGCACTTTTTCATGTGTCTGTTGGCCATCTGGATGTCTTCTTTGCAGAAATGTCTATTCAAGTCTTCTGCCCATTTCTTGATTGGATGTTTTGTTCTTTGGGTGTTGAGTTTGCTAAGTTCTTTATAGATTTTGGACACCAACCCTTTATCTGATATGTCATTTGCAAATATCTTCTCCCATTCTGTCAGTTGTCTTTTGGTTTTGTGAACTGTTTCCTTTGCTGTGCAAAAGCTTTTGATCTTGATGAAATCCCAATAGTTCATTTTTGCCCTTGCTTCCCTTGTCTTTGGCGATGTTCCTAGGAAGACGTTGCTGTGGCTGAGGTCGAAGAGGTTGCTGCCTGTGTTCTCCTCAAGGATTTTGATGGATTCCTTTCTCACATTGAGGTCCTTCATCCATTTTGAGTCTATTTTCATGTGTGGTATAAGGAAATGGTCCAATTTCATTTTCTGCATGTGACTATCCAATTTTCCCAAAACCATTTATTGAAGATGCTGTCTTTTTTCCATTGACATTCTTTTCTGCTTTGTCGAGGATTAGTTGACCATAGAGTTGAGGTTCTATTTCTGGGCTCTCTATTCTGTTCCAATGATCTATGTGTCTGTTTTTGTGCCAGTACCATGCTGTCTTGATGATGACAGCTTTGTCATAGAGCTTGAAGTCCAGAATTGTAATGCCACCAACTTTGGCTTTCTTTTTCAATATTCCTTTGGCTATTTGAGGTCTTTTCTGGTTCCATATAAATTTTAGGATAATTTGTTCCATTTCTTTGAAAAAAAAAATGGATGGTATTTTGATAGGAATTGCATTAGATGTGTAGATTGCTTTAGGTAGCATAGACATTTTCACAATATTTATTCTTCCAATCCGGGAGCATGGAACATTTTTCCATTTCTTTGTGTCTTCCTCAATTTCTTTCATGAGTACTTTATAGTTTTCTGAGTACAGATTCTTACCTCTTTGGTTAGGTTTATTCCTAGGTATCTTATAGTTTTGGGTGCAATTGTAAATGGAATTGACTCTTTAATTTCTCTTTCTTCTGTTTTGTTGTCAGTGTAGAGAAATGCAACTGATTTCTGTGCATTGATTTTATATCCTGACACTTTACTGATTTCCTGTACAAGCTCTAGCAGTTTTGGAGTGGAGTCTTTTGGGTTTTCCACCTATAGTATTATATCATCTGCGAAGAGTGATAGTTTCACTTCTTCTTTGCCGATTTGGATGCCTTTAATTTCCTTTTGTTGTCTGATTGCTGAGGCTAGGACTTCTAGTACTATGTTGAATAGCAGTGTTGATAATGGACATCCCTGCTGTGTTCCTGACCTTAGCGGAAAAGATTTCAGTTTTTCTCCATTGAGAATGATATTTGCGGTGGGTTTTTCATAGATGGCTTTGATAATATTGAGGTATGTGCCCTCTATCCCTACACTTTGAAGAGTTTTGATCAGGAAGGGATGCTGTACTTTGTCAAATGCTTTTTCAGCATCTATTGAGAGTATCATATGGTTCTTATTCTCTCTTTTATTAATGTGTTGTATCACATTGATTGATTTGTGGATGTTGAACCAACCTTGCATCACTGGAATAAATCCCACTTGGTCCTGGTTTATAATCCTTTTAATTTACTGTTGAATCCTATTGGCTAGTATTTTGGTGAGAATTTTTGCATCTGTGTTCATCAAGGATATTGGTCTGTAGTTCTCTTTTTTGATAGGATCCTTGTCTGGTTTTGGGGTCAAGGTGATGCTGGACTCATAAAATGAATTTGGAAGTTTTCATTCCACTTCTATTTTTTGGAACAGTTTTAGGAGAATAGGAATTAGTTCTTCTTTAAATGTTTGGTAGAATTCCCCTGGGAAGCCATCTGGCCCTGGGCTTTTGTTTGTTTGGAGATTTTGGATGACTGTTTCAATCTCCTTACTGGTTATGGGTCTGTTCAGGTTTTCTATTTCTTCCTGGTTCACTTTTGATAGTTTATGTGTCTCTAGGAATGCATCCATTTCTTCCAGATTGTCAAATTTGTTGTCGTAGAGTTGCTCATAGTATGTTCTTATAATTGTCTGTATTTCTTTGGTGTTAGTTGTGATCTCTCCTCTTTCATTCATGATTTTATTTATTTGGGTCCTTTCTCTTTTCTTTTTGATCAGTCTGGCTGGTGGTTTATCAATCTTATCAATTCTTTCAAAGAACCAGCTCCTAGTTTCATTGATTTGTTCTATTGTTTTTTTGGTTTCTATTTCATTGATTTCTGTTCTGATCTTTATGATTTCTCCTCTCCTGCTGGGTTTAGGGTTTCTTTTTTTTTCTTTCTTTAGCTCCTTTAGGTGTAGGGTTAGGTTGTGTACTTGAAACTTGTCTTGTTTCTTGAGAAAGGCTTGTACCGCTATATATTTTCCTCTCAGGACTGCCTTTTTTGTGTCCCACAGTTTTTGAACCATTGTGTTTTCATTATCATTTGTTTCCATGAATATTTTCAATTCTTCTTTAATTTCCTGGTTGACCCATTCATTCTTTAGAAGGATGCTGTTTAGTCTCCATGTATTTGGGTTCTTTCCAAATCTCCTCTTGTGATTGAGTTCTAGCTTCAGAGCATTGTGGTCTGAAAATATGCAGGGAATGATCCCAATCTTTTGATACCGGTTGAGACCTGATTTAGGACCCAGGATGTGATCTATTCTGGAGAATGTTCCATGTGCTCTAGAGAAGAATGTGTATTCTGTTGCTTTGGGATGAAATGTTCTGAATATATCTGTGATATCCATCTGGTCCAGTGTGTCATTTAAGGCCTTTATTTCGTTGTTGATCTTTTGCTTGGATGATCTCCATTTCAGTGAGGGGAGTGTGAAAGTCCCCTACTATTATTGTATTATTGTTGATGTGTTTCTTTGATTTTGTTATTAATTGGTTTATATAGTGGGCTGCTCCCACATTAGGGGCATCGGTATTTAAAATTGTTAGATCTTCTTGTTGGACAGATCCTTTGAGTAGGATATAGTGTCCTTCCTCATCTCTTATTATAGTCTTTGGCTTAAAATCTATTTGATCTGATATAAGGATTGCCACCCCTACGTTCTTCTGATGTCCATTAGCATGGTACATTGTTTTCCACCCCCTCACTTTAAATCTGGAGGTGTCTTTGGGTCTAAAATAAGTTTCTTGTAGACAGCATATGGATGGGTTCTGTTTTTTTTTTTTTTTTTTTATCCATTCTGATACCCTGTGTCTTTTGATTGGGGCATTAGCCCATTAACATTCAGGGTAACTATCGAGAGATATGAATTTAGTGCCATTGTATTGCCTGTAAGGTGACTGTTACTGTATATTGTCTCTGTTCCTTTCTGATCTACTACTTTTAGGCTCCCTCTTTGCTTAGAGGGCCCCTTTCAATATTTCCTGTAGAGCTGGTTTGGTGTTTGCAAATTTTTTCAGTTTTTGTTTGTCCTGGAAGCTTTTAATCTCTCCTTCTATTTTCAATGATAGCCTAGCTGGATATAGTATTCTTGGCTGCATGTTTTCCTCATTTAGTGCTCTGAATATATCATGTCAGCTCTTTCTGGCCTGCCAGGTCTCTGTGGATAAGTCTGCTGCCAGTCTAATATTTTTACCATTGTATGTTACAGACTTCTTTTCCCAGGCTGCTTTCAGGATTTTCTCTTTGTCACTAAGACTTGTAAATTTTACTATTCGGTGACACAGTGTGGACCTATTCTTGTTGATTTTGAGGGGGTTCTCTGCACCTCCTAGATTTTGACACTTGTTCCCTTTGCCATATT
>NW_022631130.1:1685407-1685924 GCF_010015895.1 Lontra canadensis | reverse complement strand
CTATCTTCTGCCTCATTTATTCTAGCAGTGAGATCCTCCATTTTTGATTGCACCTCAGTAATAGCTTTTGTGATTTCAACTTGGTTAGATTTTAGTTCTTTTATTTCTCCAGAAAGGGCTTTTATCTCTCTGGAGAGGGTTTCTCTAATATCTTCCATGCCTTTTTTGAGCCCGGCTAGAACCTTGAGAATCATCATTCTGAACTCTAGATCTGACATATTACCAATGTCTCTATTGATTAGGTCCCTAGCCTTTGGTACTGCCTCTTGTTCTTTTGTGTGTGTGTGTGTGTGTGTGTGTGTGTGTTGAACTTTTCCACCTTGTCATTTTGTCCAGATAAAAGTATTTGAAGGAGAAAATAAAATACTGAAAGGGTGGCAAAGACCCCATGAAAATATGCTTTAACCAAATCAGAAGAGATCCCAAATCATGATGGGGGAGAAAGGGGATAAAAAGAGGTTCAGAAAGAAAAAAAAAGAAAAGAAAAGAAACAATTAAAAAAAGAAAACGAATAAAG
>NW_022631130.1:1332375-1685307 GCF_010015895.1 Lontra canadensis | reverse complement strand
AAAAAAAAAAAAAAAAAAAAAAAAAAAAAAAAAAAAAAACAATTAAAAAAAGAAAACAAAAAAGAAAAAAATATATATATATATATTAGATAAACTAGTTAAAAAACGTTAAAAAAGGAAAAGGTAAAAGTTAAAAAAAAATTTAGCAGAGGAAGAAAAAAAAATTTGAAAAAAAATTAAATTAACTACAAGACTAAAGAATCATGGGGAGAAAACCATGAGTTCCATGCTTTGCTTTCTCCTCCTCTGGAATCCCACTGTGCTCCTTGGTATTGAACCTGCACTCCTTGGTAGGTGAACTTGGTCCTGGCTGGATTTCTTGTTGAACTTCTCGGGGAGGTGCCTGTTGTAGTGATTCTCAAGTGTCTTTGCCCCAGGTGGAATTGCACCCCCCCTTACCAGGGGCTGGGCTGAGTAATCCGCTCGGGTTTGCTTTTGGGAGCTTTTGTTCCCTGAATGCTTTCTGTAGAGTTCCGGAGGATGGGAATGAAAATGGTGGCTTCCCATTCTCCAGCCTGGATGACCCAAGGGCTCAGGGCCCCACTCCTCAGTGTGCCCTCAGAGAATAGCACCTAATCACTCCCATCTCCCTGGCCTCCGGCTGTGCTCCGAGCTCACCCAGCCTGTGACTGGTTCGAGGTAACCCCGAGCTGAGAGCTCACTCCTCGGCTCTGTCTCTGTAGCCAGCTTCCCTGTTCTAATACCTGCAAGCTCTGTGACACTCAGACACCCCCGATCCTTCTGTGACCCTGCGGGACCTGGGGCCATGCTGACCTTGAGTGGGCTTCACCCCGGTTTAGCCTCTGGAGCGATGTCCCTCAGCAGAACAAACTTTAAAAGGCCTGATTTAGTGCTCCGTTGCTCCGCCGCTTGTCGGGAGCCGACCACTCCCCCCGCGGTCTATCTTCCCATCGCTTTGTATTCACTTCTCCACCAATTCTACCTCTCAGAAAGTGGTTGATTTTCTGTTTCTAGAATTGCTGTTCTTCTTCCCTTTGATCTTCCATTGGATTTGTAGGTGTTTGCAATGTTTAGGTAAGCTATCTCGCTGATCTCCTGCTACCTGATATAGTCTCAGCCTGCTACTTCTCCACCATCTTGACTCCTCCCAGTCTGCCTCTTAGTTTTGCTGACTGTTTCCTTTGCAGTGCAAAAGCTCTACTTTTGTCTTTTAGTCTTAATATTAGCTCTATGTGAATAACTTTAAGAGATCAATCCACACCTTACTATATATTTACCTTTACCAGTGACATTTTTATTTTCATATTTTTTGTTACTAATTAACACCTTTTTCTGGCTAAAAGAAGTTCCTTTAACATTTCTTGTAAGACTGATTTAGTGGTAATGAACTCCTTTAACTTTTGCTTGTTGAAAGACTCCATCTCTCCTTGAATTCTGAGTAATATCCCCAGTTAGCATATTCTTGGTCTTTTGGCACTTTGAATGTACTGTGCCACTCTTTTCTGATCTGAAAAGTTTCTGCTGAAAAATCTGCTTATAGTCCAATGGAGATTCCCTTTTATGTAACAAGATGTTTTCTTGCTGATTTTAAGATTCTCTCCTGTCTTAATTTTTGACAATTCAATTATAACATGTCTTGGTGTGGATCTCTTTGGGTTCATTATATTTGGATTACATTCCAGATTATATATTATATATTCAAGATTCCTGACTCTGAATGTCTGTTTCCTTCCCCAAGTTAGGAAAGTTTTCAGCTGTTATTTTTTCAAATAAGTTCTCTGCCCTACTTTCCCTCTCTTTTCCTTCTTAGACCCCCATAGGGTGAATGGTATTTTAATTGATACTGTCCCCTTGGTCCCATAAGCTAGCCTCATTCTTTTTTTTTTTTTAATTCTTTTTGCTACTCTGATTGAGTTCTTCTACCCTCTCTTCAAGCTCACTTTCCTTTCTTCTGCTTCATCTAGACTTGGTTGAGCCCCTCTAGGGTATTTTTTTTTTCCAGTTCAGTTATTATATTCTTTAGCTGTGTAACTTCTGTTTGATATTTCCTTATATTTTATATCTCTTTGTTTAGTTATGATGGTGTTCATCTGCTTTCTCCCAGTTTGGTGAGCATCTTTATGACCATAACTTTGAACTTTTTATCAGGTAAGTTACTTATCTCCACCTCACTAAGGTTTTATTTGTTTGTTTTGTTTTGTTTTGTTTTGTTTCCCATCCCCCTGAGGTTTTATCTTCCTCTTTTGTTTGGAACATATTTCTGTTTCTTCGTTTTGCTTGACCCCCTGTGTTTGTTTCTACACATTAGATGAAACAGCCACCTCTCCCAGTATTAAGAGGTTACCCTTGTGTTAGAGATAAACATTATCATTCAACCATGCCTTAGCTCTTCCTTTTCTCTGTGATTGTCCAAGCAGCCTATTCTATTTTCAATAGTTCCCAGTAGTTGAGGGTGTACCAAGACCAGTCAATGTTCCAAAAGGGACAATCTCAGTCAGTACCTAAATTCAGGCTGATTGGAATCCAGATCTTCAAGTAGCAGTTTTTTTAAAAATGTAAATGGATGCCATCTTGTGAGATCACAAAACATAAGCCCTGCTGGCAACCAGAGCCAGGAGATCTAGAGATGTTCCCTGGACAACAATTACAAAAACCAGGGCTCCATGGGGTGCCTGGATGGTTCAGTCACTTGAGTGTCTGAATTTTTATTTTGGCTCAGATCATGATCTCAGGGCCTGAGATCAAGCCCCACATAAGGCTCCTCATTCAGCAGGGATTCTTCTTGAGATTCTTTCCCTCTTCCTTTGCACCTCACCTCTCCCCCCCACACTGCTTTTCCTTTCTCTTTCTTTCTCTCTCTCTCCCTTTCTTTCAAATAATTAATTTTTTTTTAATCAGGGCTCCAGATGAATGTATGAATGTATAAGCTCCAACTGGAAGATACCAGTGAGTTGTAATGGGGTAAAAAGAAAGGGTAACAATACCCTGCCTCCCAACCTATATTCCCTGAGTGCACCTACATAGCTTTTAGACATGTGCCAAATGGGAAGCATCCCCTTAAGACTGGATCTCTAGCACAAGCAAGAAGGCTTCTTTGTCAGAAAGGTTGAGGGTATATTTCCATCTGCTGTCTGTGCAATGCCTTGGGTGTAGTAGCCTTCAAGTAGTGTCTCAATTGTTACAGTCTTGTGGGAGCCAGAAATAAGCTTGCTTGGCCACCAGAGCCAGGTGATCAAAGGGTATCCTCTGGGCACCAGCCACAAAAACCAGACATAAAAATTGGGGTGCCAGACATATAAAACTTTCCTTCTGAGAGATACTGGTGCTCCAGAGCATGACAGAGAGAAAGCATGAGATAGTTTCACCCTCAGTGTCTCAGGAAATGTTTCTAGTCAGCCCTTAGATGTGTTTAATTAGAAACCTGCCCCTTGGCTGCAGTTATGATGCTAAGCTAATAGGCTTCTTTCACGGAAAGACTAAGCTCATGTGATGGGTGCCTCTTGCTGTGCTCTGAGGGTAGTAGCTGTTTAAGAACTCTTTCTCATTTGACTATAGTCCTGTGAGACCCACAAGCATAAGCCTTGTTGGCCACCAAAGCCAGGTAATGTAGAGGTGTCCCCTAGAAGCAGCTGCAAAAGCCAAAGCTCCAGAGTTTGTTTCTGGAAGCTATCAGCAAACTGGAGCAAGGCAGATGGATCGCACAAAGATTGCATCCACTCACCTTGATACCCTAAGAGCCCTGATATAGGCCCCTATTTGTGCAAAACCTGAAGCCTGTCCCTGAGACCAAAGCTCCTAAACAACCAAATAGACTTCTTTTTCAGAAAGACTGGAGGTGTGTTTCACTCTGCTGTCTATGCAGTACCCTGGAGTGGTAGTCTGCCAAGAACTATCTCTCCAATATTATAGTCCCATGAAAACCAGGAATGCAAACCCTCTTGGGCTCCAGAGCCAGATGATCAAGTGGTATCCTTGGATTGCAGGTGAAAAATCTGGGTCCCCAGACATTAAAAAAATAATTCTAGGGCACCAGATGTGTTTAGAAACTCCTATCTAGCAGATACTGGAGATCTGGAATCTGGCAGATAGAGAAAATAAAAATGATGCCCATTGGCAAGAATAAGGCAGAGGGGGAGTGCAATGACAGTACTTGCCAAAAAAAGAAGAGAGAGAGAGAGAAGAGAAAAGAAAAGAAGAGAAGGGAAGGGGAAGGGAGGGGAGGGGGGGAAGGGAGAGCAGAGGAGAGGAAAGAAAAAGGAAAAGAAATAAAGAATAAAATGGTGTCTACCAGCTTTAGCAAGGCAGAGGGAGAGCAGGAAGATGGAATCCACCAATCTCTGTCCCCAGAGAGTATCCCAGAAGATCCCTTTCCCTAAGACCAACATTTTAAAATTAACAAACGTGTCTCTTTCACATAAATTCTGGACACTTCTCAAAGAGATGCTTCTGCATGCTGACCTGGGACAGTGAATCTCTGTGCAAACACTTCAAGAGCTGTTTCTTAGTTCACTGCAGTGTCATGGGTCTCATGCATGGAATCCCAGTTGGTCTTCAAAAACAGATGTTTGGTTGGCTTGTCTCTCAAGTGCTGGTCTTAATAGCTGGTGCTTGGTACGGGGAATAAACATTTTCCTTCTCAGGGAGAAGCTCTTGGTGTTGAGTTCCCTCCCAATTGTGAGTCATCATGCCTGGGTGGGGTTTATGGCGGGATTATGACTCAGTCTTTCCTACCTGCTTCCACGTAAGTTTCCCTCTTGTTTGCCCAATATGAGGAAGGTGGTTTGTCAGGTTTTGGTTTAGTTCCCCCACCTGAGAAGAAATTATTTGTATATAGCTATAGATCTGGTGTATCTATGGAGGAGTTAAGTTTGAGATCTTCTTGTGTCACCATTTTTTGAGACATCTTGAGACTGTTTCTTACAGACACTCCATGTCCTGCCCCCAACCATGGTTGATCAAGTGGAACCATATCACAGGAACTTAGAAAAGAGAGAGCTCATGGTGGATGGTATTGTAGGTAGTATTTCAGGAAGAGGTATGTAGTCAGAACCTAGGTAGGGAGAGGATGGAAATGGGGTTCTTTATGAATATGGCCTGAGCAACCTGAGTGAACAGATACTGTGGTAGAACGATGACAGTAAGTGACTGAATTTAAATTCTACAATACATATGATGGGACTGGATAGATGTCTTAATATTGCAGTGTTCTAATAACCAGTCAATGTAAAAAAAAAAATTCAATTAAAGCCCAAATAGAATTTGTACTACTAGGATTGAGATGGCATTTAATGGAAATCTAACTATATAGTAAGTAAGCCAAAAATTGATTTATTTTTTTCTTTTTCAACAGAAAGTTCAGAGATACAGAATCAAGTACTGGTATGGGTAGCTGCATGATGGCAAAAGAGGCCCTATTTCCTTTATCTTTTCATTATCTTTTTTAACCTCTTCTGTCACATCAACTGCACAAGATAGCTGCTATTGCCCCAGACCTCTCAGCCACATTACAAGCAGGATGAAAAGGGAAAAGATACATACCAATGAGTGAGTTCCTTTTTATCAGGAAAACATTTTTCTCTTGGAGCCCCAGGAGGGAAAATATCACTTGCATCTTTTTTGGTCATATGTACATTCATGCTACCAGGAGAAAAGAATAGAAATTAGATAGATAACCAGCAATGAGGAGTTTTCAGAACTCAACAAATAATTCAAAATCTCATCTATGAACAAATAAGAGAGAAAAAAATTTTAAGTAGAATATTTAAGAGAAACAAGTCTTGCCAGATATTAAAATACAGCAAGAAACTAAAATAGTTAAAACATTTTAGTGTTGATGGAGGAGAAATAGTCAAATCATTAGAAGAAAATGTAAGAAAAAAAAGAAAAGAATGTAAGTTGTGAATAATTCAAGTATAAATAACACTAATTAGTACCGAGAATGGTGGCATTTCAAATATTTGGGAAAATGAATTTGGGAAAATGAATTAGGTTAGATCTCACTCTTATGTTGTGCACTGAACAAATTACAGACAACCTAAAGAATTAAATGTAGAAGTAAAATTGTAGAATTACTTGACAGAGACCTAAATGACTATTTATATAAATTGGAGTGGGGGATATGTTTTAAACATGATACCAAAAACAAAACCATAAAGGTAAAGAATGATAGATCCAACTGTACTGAGAGTAAACATTTCTGAATAGTAAAAATGCAAAATCATAATGTTAAAAGACAGACATCATTTAGGGAAATATTTGCTATATCCAAATTGTTCATATCTTTCCACATATAGAGTTTTTGCAAATCAAAAGCAAAACAAAAAAGACAAGAAGCAAATGATCAGTTTCTAAAAGAACAAATGTAACTGTGCAATAGAAAACAACAAAAAAGCTTAAACTCCCTAATAGTCAAAGGAATACAAATTAAAGCAACAACAAATTGCTATTTTTCACTTCTAACTCATACATTCTCTTTACATCAGCGATTTGGGAGTTTCAAATGATAGGTGTTTTATATATTCTAATATTGTCTGTATTGTCAGACTTCCTGCCATATGAAATATTACTGGTTTAATAAACAAATTATTTTACACAGCATAAAATGTGCCACATAACTACATGGTTCATCCTTGGGGAAGTGGAAAACCAGCCCTCTGAGTCAGGATGTGACCTCCTGTCTCTCCAGCGGCTTTTGCTATATGCTGTGATGTTGCATGGTGCCCTAAGAAATGTAAATCCAATATATAGATGCCCCTCAGGACATTTCAGAACAATTGCAGGGAGACCAGATGTCCATGCTCCCAAGGATTCTTCCCTCCGCTGCAGTGGTCACCCTACCCTGGTGAGTGCACTTTCATTGCAGAGCTCATCTTGCTCATTGATCATAAAACCCTTTGTTTCTCCCCCTTTCTTGATTACTTAGGGCCCTTTGTTTATTCAAGGTATGACACTTAGACCTCCCCTCCTCCAAGAAGCCTTCCTATGGTGCAGGCCTTGATAAGGACCACACCTTTGTGTTCCCATAGCTCTCAGTTATCAGGAGGGGAGTACAGTTGTATCTTCTTCACATATGTACTTACTATGCTAACTCAGCAGGCACATGGAACATTCCAAAGCAGCCCTGGGAATTGGCTGTGTTTTCTTCCAGACCCTGCTAGCAAGCATCCCCTCCAATGTCTTTGGAGAATGGAGCTCCCTATAGCTCCACAGGAGCAGGCTCTGCAGGGGTGAGGCCTGGTCAGCAGCCACAGAGTTCTAATCCCAATTAACCTAATTAGGAGAGATGCTTGGCAGGGAGGCAAACTGAAGGCAATGAGTGTTTATATAAATAGATGTGCATTTACTAATGCCTACAGATACCACAGGGAGCCAACCAGCCCACCCAATTGTGTGCACAGAAAACATTTGTGGAACCTTGCTGTGCAAGGCTACAGCACTGAGCTAGATGCTAGGGTGTAGGACAGAGGGCTTGTTCTCCACTAAGAATCTGGGAGCTGATCCCTCAATTCCTGCCAGATTCTTCAACAGGTCAGTTAGGTAGTCAGAAGTAAGTTCTGCAAATATCATGTTAGAAGCCATGCATAGAGTGGACTGGAGACCTATGTGCCCATAGGAGCTGGGGTGCTCTATGGCAAGGACCTCAACCAAGCAGAACTTGCTGGTATGTGGAATGGATAAGTACATGGTTAGACTGATGCAATGCAGAGAAGGAGGAGGTCCCAGATTATAGCTCAGACACCTGGGGGATGACAATGCTTTGAATGCACCCATTAACCCAGGAGCTGTCTGGTGTAGGTGGGATGTCAGACCATGATATTCTAATGGGCTTAATGATGCCAAGACACCTGGAAAGACACTACATTTGCAAACACCCTCACATGTCAGAGGAAGCACTACACTGGGGCAAGTCAAGATCTCATGCACTCTGGTCCTGGGTGGAAAGAACCATCTTTTCAGCAAGACCATGACTAGAATAACATTCCTCATGAGGAGAGGGATGGGACATTTATCTCTGTGTTTACTCATGTATTCATCTTTATTTTCTCCTGCTCCAAAAATTCACCCCTCCATGAGCCCAGAGCCAAAACTGAGTTCTATCTGTGCACCCACCAGGGGCAGCACATGATATCAGTGGGTGAGGACAACCCAGATGACACAGGCTCCATGCTTAAGCAGAAACTCTGTCCATGAGCCTGGAAGGAGGTGCTCCAGTCAGATTGCAGGGATTCTCTGGCACCTTCATAAAGTGTGCCAGAGCTAGAGTTGTTCTTGCCCAAAGTCCATTTCAATGTGTCCCTGATGCAATGGGCATGCCTTGTCCTTGTCCTCTCAGTCTTTTGTGAGGTCTATGGTAGGAACCAAAGCCGATGCTCTCTATAGAAGTGTTCTCCAAAGGACCCCTCATCCTAGTCTGTCCTGCCTGCCTTACCCACAGCTGCTCCTCCTGCAGCTTCTTTATTGGCTCTCAGGTTGGTCCTTTCTCTGCACCCTGTTCAGGTCTCTGCCTTTGCAGGTCCAACATCTTCCCTACATCTCTTCCATGGTTGAAGATTGAGAAGCCTCTCAATTTCCTCCACCCCTTTTCTATAGTTTCTAAGAACTATAAATGGCTCTGCCTGAGGGAACCCCATTAAGGTGTCCAGAATGATAGATTCCTTCTTTCTCCCCACTTCTTTCTGTCAGAAATTCAGATCTGAGCCCCCTGTGGCATCTCCTTCCCTTGATAGGACATGTGTTGGCCTCACAGGACCAGCACGGGTAGACCATACTGCACAGGCCAGCAGCGGCCTAGCCTGGGCTGCCCACCAACACAGAGCTGCAAACAGCCAGATGAGGCAAATTCCCTTTCATGGCAGATCCACCTCTAGAACCACAGCTGACTGTGAGTGAATATAACCTGCAACCACCACTGCACCTCCTGTTATCCCCACTTAGCCAAAACGCCTGGAGGGCCTCTCTCCCACTTCCAGGGTAGACTTGATCCTGCTCATGATGTCCATTGCTCAAGGGGGGTAAGGTAGGAGACACAAACAAACAGTAGTTAAAGCAGAAGCACAAGCTCCCCACATGCAGACAGGCCCCAGATTCTCTCCACCAAAGTGAGCTTTATTTGTTGCAGGTGTGGCTGGATTCATTACCGTTCATTTCCATCTGAACTCATCCATTTTCTCCTTAAATCTGCAATTCCCTCTCAATGCCTTATCTCCACCAGGGCACTCCTGCTACATCCATCCCCATCAGTGCAGGAGAGAGTTATGGATTAAATTTGCTCAGGCAGCACTACGAAGTGAAAGACTTGGAGCATGGTATTATTCAAAAGTTGGCCAGATCGAGGGAGAACTCTGGATATAGATGCCTTGGGCCTGGAGTCAGTGCAGCTGTGGATTGGAGCCAGATGTGCCAGCCAGAATCAGGCACCTGTGTAGGAAGGTCATGCCACATCCTCCACCTGAGCAAAGGAAGCTGAGGCCCAAGGAGAGTCCAAGGCCCACCAACAGGGATTCAGGGATTCAGGATTAAGTAAACAGAGAGTCTTCCAAGAGAGTAAAATGTGGGACCAGAGAAGCCTCGTGGGAGGACCATCATCAGAGCCCATGTCCTTCCCCGATATATGAACTTTCACCTTCATTGTAGTGATTTAGAAAATCAGAAAATCTAACAGTAGAAGAAGAACATCACCCATAATCCCAATGCCAAATCACTAGTAGTAATGATCTTTAACAAATTCTCTACAGACTCAACTCTCAAAAATGTTAAGATTTCCTTTTTATATGATAATAATGCTGCTTAGCTCTTCACATACTATTCCACTCTGCTTTTTTCTTAAAACATTTTATAAGCATTTTCCCATTTTCTCAAATAGCTAGTAGTAACTACACAATGTAGGTTGCAAAATGTTCCATCAAATGGATGTGGCCTCATTTCCTTGGCTGCTCACCTAAAAATGTGCATATGTTTTTTCCCTACTTTCACTATTACAAATAGTACTCCAAGATATGGGAAGATTGTTAAAATTTTGTCCTCATTTCAGATTAATTCCTCAGAACTGTGATGAATGGGTAAAAGCTTAACACTTCAAGACCACAGGCACATATCACCAAATCACCCTCTGTAATTTCTGTATTGCAAATTTACAGATAATTCAGCAGTATATAAATGGGACATCTCACCTGATTCTTTGCCTGAGGACTTTAATTCACTGATCAGAAACATTCAACAAACATTTTCTGAGCACTTACTATATGCCAGACCCTTTGTAGAACTGTATTCTTGCCAGGAGCAGCAATTCTGTTCAGCCTTCAGCTGAGCCCCGATGGGACAAATCCACACAAGCCACCCTGAACCTGCATTGGGGATCTAACAGAGAGAAGGACAGTCTTCTGCACCCCTAACAATCACACATAATTCTGAGATCATAGTTCATGGCTGAGGGACTACTACCAGTCATGTGCTGGGACAAGGAGGAACTAAATTATTCCACAGCCAGAATGGCCAGACTGGAATCCTTGTGGATTTCAATCTACATGGACCATCCTGACTTACATAAAAGACAAAGATGAGTGTCAGTGAAGAGAATGTATTAGATTGGACTATATGAAATTACCAATAACTCACTATTTCTTAATCTTCAAAAATGGCATTTTCACATAGTTCAAACTAATACAATAAAAATATTTATCACACAGAGTTTTGAGATAATTGAGGGCTTTGGAGTTAGAATCTTTAGGTTTGATTCCTAGTTACCTAGTTAATTTGCTAAACAACCTTGGTCTGTTACTCACCCTCTCTGAGTCCATAAAATAAAGATAGCTATGTTCTGTTGCAGGGTTGTTGTAGGATTAAGCCAGAGCTGAATTTATGAGCCTGCAACCTATGCTGTCTCACAAGCTGGATGCTCAGAAGAGCCCCCCAAGGGGTTAATGCTCTGCTGTTTTGAAATTATTAATAACTTCTGAGAAAGGGACTCTGCTCATCATTTCGCACTATACCGTGCAAATTATGTAGCAGATCCTGAATCAAGGCATTAAGACAAGTACCTAAAACAGTGCCTGCATCATAATAGTTACTCAATCAGGGTCCCTTCCCACTTCTTTATTTTATATATTTAAAATATAAATTGCACCCATCCTTTTAAAAATCCATTTAACATGAATTCCACAATGGAGACATGAAAGAAAGGAAAAGTGTTTGACAGTTTATATGTTTCTAATGCTATATAGATAGCAAATACCCAAGTCAGACATTCCCTGGTAACCTGCTATGCAGGGACTATTCTCAGGCAGAACAGCCTTGTGGGCTGCAGATAATGACCTGGAGACCAAACCTAACATAGACAGAGAGCCAAGGCAGGAGAGGGAAGTGTGTCCCAAGGGTTTGCCGGAACCCCTGTTTCAAAAGCCCCATATCCAGCTAAGACCCAGGTTCAGGGCAAGCTTCCATGGCTAGATGTTAAAGTAAGGTAGAGCTATCAAAGACAAAGGAGACTGGGAAAGGTGTGCAGAGAGACAATGTCAGAAGCAAAAAGTGAGCATATGTAAAGACCTCACACACCTCACATGTCTTCACCAGCAGGCTGGGAACTTAGGACTGACTGTCATGAATTATTTGGGGATAAAGTCTTCACCTTGCTGACCCTCCCACTGTACAGTTTTCTTCACCACCCACTACGTACCTCCCTCTTTGACTCCCAGTAACTTTGGGGCAGATAAATCTCTATCTTCAGCTGAGTGTTACTCCTTCACATTTCATCCCATATCCCAAGGGCCCACTGGACATTCTTACTTAAATGTCCTGCTAGACTCAAGCCATGCCCATTCTCAGCCCCTCCAGTGCTCAGCATTCACCTCAGGACAAAGTTCAGCACAGCTCCTGGCTTGCAGGACCTTCCTACTCTGCTTGCTGGTCTGGCTGGGTCTTTGTCTGCCCACAGCTCCATTCATTATTACAAATCTTCATTTCAGCCATACTTACAAAGACACTCTCCTCTGAGCCTTTTACACATACAAATCCCTACATGTCTTTTCTCTGAAGCCCACAGTGCCCATTTCATGGCACCCATGGCCTTGTGTAATCACCACCTACGTGTCTAATATTTTTGCTTCTCTTCCTCCTCCAGGCATGAGACATTGGTTCCTGGGTATGCCATAGTATCCTCAGGGCCCAGCACAGGGCCACAAATGCACTAAAGAGGAGTTGAATGAATGTGTTTGTTGGTTGTCCCACCATCCATACTTCTCTTCTTCATTCCTAGGCTTGATACTTGGTACCACATCCAGATGTCCAACCCGGAAGTCTAGACATCAAGCTACATTACTCCATTTACCACATATATATCCAGTAAGTCACTGTTTCTTGGTCCTTCCTTCAACACTAAACCATCACCCCACTGCCGGTATCTCACAACCACCACCTAGTCTAGTCCTGTGTCATTGATCACCGAGAGTACACAGTGACATCCTCTCAAGACACTCTTGTTCTCATTTACCCCCTCCAATCTCTCCTTTGTTTTGGCTCTAGGTTAATGATCCATAAATAAACATTGGCTATGTTGTTTCTCTGGTCATTAACTCCCTAGCATGGCACTTTGGGTCTTTGCAGTGCGGTTTCCAAGCACCTTGTCAAACCCTATGACAACTCACCCTGTGATACTGGCATGCCTCAAACAGTCCAGGCACACACTGCTCCCTGTCTCAATGTGTCTCACCACACTTCTCCCAAGTCCCACCCAGTTTCATCCCAGTTACCCCTTCCTTGACCCTCAGGTCTCCAGTACAAAACTCCTTCCATAGCATGCTCCCTGCCGCAGACCTAGTGTCCTGCCCCACATTTGCCACATTCCCCTAGTGCACTCTTTTGATTTAACCCTGACTACACTGCAGCTTCAAAGACTTTATGTTTTTCAGGCTTCCTTTAGGATGCCAGCTACCCAGTCTGAACCCTTATATAACATGGAGTCTAGCAGCTGCTCAGTACAGTCAAACAACAGGAGATCTAGAGATATTGTAGGCTTTCCTTCAATCACATGAATATGCATTCTCTTTGATTTGATAATCATACCTTATTAATTTCTCCTAAAACTCTCTAAGTAGAGATGAATAACCAAGATGGCTTGTGTAGGATGACTTTCTTCTCCAAAGTCTCCAAAAATTCTTAACTATGGATTCCTGGACTTCATATTAAGACCAACCATAGGCCTTCTTCAAGACTTCTTTTTGTGCTTCGTGTCAGCTAATCCTTCCATAACTTACCTTTCATAAACAATTTCCAGAATTGAATATAGGTATATGGTTTCTTTCTCTTGTTTCTCCTCCTCCACTTCTCCCTTCTCCTCCTCTTCTTCCTACTTGTTCTCCTTTATTAGCTCAGCCCTATAATTTCTTACTCTTTGACAAAAGCCCAGTCAGGATTTCAAAATATCAACATTAAACCAAAACTTATCTTCTACTGGAGGACCTGGGTGTTCAGATCTTCACAGGGACTTCAGTTTGAATAGGCGAGACCCTTAAGTCTAGTCAGGTAATCATCTTCCTCTTGCAGCAGAAAAAAATGGAATCCTAACTTTTCTTTAACAAGAGTGGGTTCTTAACTTCAGAGACCTGGAAGACTTGCCTAGAATATATCTTGATGTCTAGCAACACTTACATAAAATTGATACAGGGAACTTCCAGAAATGCAGAGAACTTCCAAAAATCCACGCCTTTATAAGCAATAAGAACAGTGGCAAAATCAGGGGTGCCTGGGTGGCTCAGTCAGTTGAGTGAGTTGAAGGACCCAAACAACTCTTGATTTTGGCTCAGATTATGGTCTTGGGGTTATGAGATGGAGCCCTGTGTCAGGCTTTCCACTCGGCAGGGAATTTGTTCGAGATTCCTTCCTTCTACCCCTCCCCTTGGTTCCTGTGCTTGCTTATCTTTCAAAATAAATCTTAAAAAAATAATAATAACACTAGCAAAACCAACTTTTTCAGAACCCTGGAAATTAACCAAAGGCTTACATCAATCCAAGAAGTATCTGTTCAAGAAAAATGGCTGAGTCCTAGTAAGAGCAGTGAGCTTTATGGTGTTTTAACTTATCCTATGCCTATCTCCAGCTACACATTCAGCTTGAAAACCAGCAGTCTTACAATAATAGTAGCTGTAAAAATCAGCATAACAGTAGCAACTAAAGTGTATAAGGAGCCTCAGACAGCCTCATCTGTAAAGATTTATCACTATGACCTGTCCAGTAGCTCCCCCAAAGAAGCCCCATTTATAGAGCCTATCATTATTTGACCAGATTCAGAACCCATTCTGTGCAAAAAAACCCTGTCCCCAGGGTATTTGTTAAAAACAACTAGTGGCAATTGTTTAAACACTGAGACAGTGATATCTGTTGGAGCAAATAAGAGTTTGACCAAAAACTTCAAAGGATGACTGGGAAAAAGGAAGTCCACGGAGACTTAGGAAAACTTAAACACATTTCTAGGGATCAGAAAGGAGATGCATATATACAGAGCAGTGTGCACATTCAAGAAAGACCTGAAAATTCCCTAATCTCCCACCTCTGGATAAACTTGAGGAACTGCAGAAACAGAGACTAAAAGCTAAGACAAAATTGTAAATCACCAAAGTGAAAGCATGTCCCAGCACCCATTAAGAGCCCCAAAATACATGAAGTAAAACTGACAGAATGAAAAGATGGATAATTCAAAAGCAGTAAATACCTCACTTTTAATAAAAGAATAGAATGACTAGGCAAAAGATCATCAAGGAAGTAGAAAACTTGAACAACACCATTAACAAAGCACAACTAATAGACATTTATAGAAACATTCCACCCAACCACACTAGAACACACATTCTTTTCAGGTGCACACAGAACATTCTCCAAGATAGACTATATATTACACAATAGAACAAACCTCAACAAATTTAAAAGGGTTGAAATTTACCAAATATGTTTTCTAACCACAATGGAATTAAAATAGAAATCAAGAATAAAAGGAAATTTGGGAAGTTGATAAGTATGTAGAAATTAACACTTTGAATAACCAACAGGTCAAAGAAAAAAATCATGTGTAGAATTAGAAAATACTTTGAAATGTATTAAAATAAAAACACAATATACTAAAACTTATGGGATGCAGCTAAAGCAGTGCTGAGAAGGAAATGTATAGCTATACTCTCAAAATATATTCACCTACATTAAAAAAAAAAAAAACCTCAAATTACTCATCTAAGCCTCCACCTGAAGAAACTAGATAAAGGAGAGCAAACTAAATCCAAAGTAAACAGAAGAAAGGACAAAAAATTAGAATGTAAATAAAAGTAGAGAATAAAAAAAAATACAGAAAATCAATGAAACCAAAAGTTGGTTCTTTAAAAATATCAAGATTATGAGGTACATGGGTGGCTCACTCATTTAAGCTTTATACTCCTCATTTGGGGTTAGGTCATCTCAGGGTCATGAGATTGAGCCCTGCATCAATCCTGCTTAAGATTCTCTCTCTCGTATGTGACCACCAAGCTGACACTGCAGGAAATATTAAAGGGGGTCCTATAAAAGAGGAAAAATCCTAAAAAGAGCATTAAACAGAAATATAGAGACAATCTACAGAGAGAAAGATTTCAAAGGTCACACGATGTCAATAAAAACATACCTATCAATAATCACCCTCAATGTGAATGGCCTAAATGCGCCCATCAAACGACACAGGGTTGGAGATTGGATAAAACGACAGGACCCATCCATATGTTGTCTACAAGAGACCCATTTTGAACCTAAAGATACACCCACTGAAAGTGAAGGGATGGAGAAGCATCTTTCATGCCAATGGGCCTCAAAAGAAGGCCGGGGTAGCAATTCTCATATCAGATAAATTAGATTTTAAACTAAAGACTATAGTCAGAGATGCAGAAGCACACTACATAATTCTTAAAGGGACTATCCACCAAGATGATCTAACAGTTGTAAATTTCTACACCCCCAATATGGGAGCAGGAAATTACATAAGAAAACAATTAATCAAGATAAAGAGTCATATTGATATGAATACATTAATAGCAGGAGATCTTAACACACCTCTCTCAGTAATAGACAGATCATCGAAGCAGAAAATCAATAAAGAAACAAGAGCATTGAATGACACATTGGACCAGATGGAACTCATAGATATATACAGAACATTCCACCCTAAAACAACAGAATACTCACTCTTCTCAAGTGGAAAGGGAACCTTCTCAAGAATAGACCACATACTGGGCCACAAATCAGGACTCAACCGATACCAAAAGACTGAGATTATTCCCTGCACATTCTCAGATCACAATGCTTTGAAACTGGAGCTCAATCACAAGGAAAAGTTCGGAAGGAACTCAAACACCTGGAAGCTAAAGACCACCTTCCCTAAGAATGCTTGGATCAACCAGGAGATCAAAGAAGAACTGAAACAATTCATGGAAACCAATGAGAATGAAGACACTTCGGTCCAAAACCTGTGGGATAAGGAAAGGCAGTCCTAAGGGAGAAATACATAGCCATCCAAGCCTCCCTCAAAAAAATTGAAAAATCCAGAATACAACAGCTATCTCTACACCTTAAAGAACTGGAAAATCAACAAAAAAACAAACCAACTCCACACATAAGAAAGGAAATCATCAAGATTAGAGCAGAGTTCAATGAGGTAGAAACCAGAGATACAGTAGAACGTATCAATGAAACTAGAAGCTGGTTTTTTGAAAGAATCAATAAGATCGATAAACCATTGGCCATAATAATCCAAAAGAAAAGAGAGAAAGCCCAAATTAATAAAATTATGAATGAAAAGGGAGTGATCACAACTAACACCAAGGAAGTAGAAACAATCATCAGAAGTTATTAACAGCAGTTATATGCCAATAAGCTAAGCAACCTAGATGAAATGGATGCATTCCTGGAAAACTATAAACTCCCAAAATTGAACCAGGAAGAAACTGACAACCTGAATAGACTGATATCTAGTAATGAGATTGAAGCAGTGATCAAAAACCTCCCAAAAAACAAGAGCCCAGGACCTGATGGATTCCCTGGGGAATTCTACCAAACTTTCAAAGAAGATATAACACCTATTCTCCTGAAGCTGTTTCAAAAAATTGAAGCAGAAGGAAAACTTCCAGACTCTTTCTATGAAGTCAGCATTACCCTAATCCCCAAACCAGGCAAAGACCCTACCAAAAAAGAGAATTTCAGACCAATATCACTGATGAATATGGATGCTAATATTCTCAACAAGATCCTAGCAAACACGATCCAACACCACATTAAGAAGATTATCCACCATGACCAGGTGGGATTAATTCCTGGGCTACAAGGATGGCTCAACATTCGCAAATCAATCAATGTGATAGAACAAATTAATAAGAAAAGAGAGAAGAACCATATGGTCCTCTCAATTGATGCAGAAAAAGCATTTGACAAAATCCAGCATCTGTTCCTGATTAAAATGCTTCAAAGTATAGGGATAGAGGGAACATTCCTGAACTTCATCAAATCTATCTATGAAAGACCCACAGCAAATATCATCCTCAATGGGAAAAAGCTTGCAGCCTTCCCGTTGAGATCAGGAACACAACAAGGATGCCCACTCTCATCACTCTTGTTCAACATAGTATTAGAAGTCCTAACAACAGCAATCAGACAACAAAGAGAAAAAAAAAAAAAGATATCCAAATTGGCAAGGAAGAAGTCAAACTCTCTCTCTTCGCAGATGACATATTTCTTTATATGGAAAACCTAAAAGACTCCACCCCCAAACTACTAGAACTCATACAGCAATTCAGTAATGTGGCAGGATACAAAGTCAATGTACAGAAATCAGTGGCTTTCTTATACACTAACAATGAAAATACAGAAAGGGAAATTAGAGAGTCGATTCCATTTACTATAGCACCAAGAACCACAAGATACCTGGGAATAAACCTAACCAAAGAGGTAAAGGATCTGTACTCGAGGAAGAAGACACAAAAAGATGGAAGACCATTCCATGCTCTTGGATCGGAAGAATAAACATTGTTAAAATGTCTATACTACCTAGAGCAATCTATACTTTTAATGCCATTCCAATCAAAATTCCATTCTTCAAAGAGCTGGAGCAAATAATCCAAAAATTTGTATGGAATCAGAAGAGTCCCCGAATCGCTAAGGAAAGGTTGAAAAACAAAAATAAAACTGGGGGCATCACGTTACCTGATTTCAAGCTTTACTACAAAGCTGTGATCACCAAGACAGCATGGTACTGGCATAAAAATAGACACATAGACCAGTGGAACAGAGTAGAGAGCCCAGATATGGACCCTCAACTCTATGGTCAAATAATCTTCGACAAAACAGGAAAAAATATACAGTGGAAAAAGACAATCTTTTCAATAAATGGTGCTGGGACAACTGGACAGGTATATGAAGAGGAATGAAACTTGACCATTTTCTTACACCATACAAAAAGATAAACTCGAAATGGATAAAAGACCTCAATGTGAGACAGGAATCCATCAGAATCCTAGAGGAGAACATAGGCAGTAACCTCTTTGATATCAGTCACAGCAACTTCTTTCAACATATGTCTCCAAAGGCAAAGGAAACAAAAGTGAAAATGAACTTTTGGGACTTCATCAAATCAAAAGATTCTGTACAGCAAAGGAAACAGACAACAAAACAAAGAGGCAACCCACGGAATGGGAGAAGATATTTGCAAATGAAATGACAGTACAGACAAAAGGTTGATATCCAGGATCTATAAAGAAGTTCTCAAACTCAACACACACAAAACAGATAATCATATCAAAAAATGGGCAGAAGATATGAACAGACACTTCTCCAATGAAGACATACAAATGGCTATCAGACACATGAAAAAATGTTCATCATCACTAGCCATCAGGGAGATTCAAATTAAAACCACATTGAGATACCACCTTACACCAGTTAGAGTGGCCAAAATTAGCAAGACAGGAAACAACATGTGTTGAAGAGGATGCGGAGAAAGGGGAATCCTCTTCCACTGTTGGGAATGCAAGTTGGTGCAGCCACTTTGGAGAGCCGTGTGGAGATTCCTTAAGAAATTTAAAATATAGCTTCCCTATGACCCTGCAATTGTTCTACTGGGTATTTACCCCAAAGATACAGATGTCATGAAAAGAAGGGCCATCTGTACCCCAATGTTTATAGCAGCAATGGCCATGGTCGCCAAACTGTGGAAAGAACCAAGATGCCCTTCAACGGATGAATGGATAAGGAAGATGTGGTCCATATACACTATGGAGTATTATGCCTCCATCAGAAAGAATGAATACCCAACTTGTGTAGCAACATGGACGGGACTGGAAGAGATTATGCTGAGTGAAATAAGTCAAGCAGAGAGAGTCAATTATCATATGGTTTCACTTATTTGTGGAGCATAACAAATAACAGGAGGACAAGGGGAGATGAAGAAGAGAAGGGAGTTGAGGGAAATTGGTGGGGGGGGTGAATCATGAACAACCTGAGGGTTTTGAAGGGGTTGGGGGGTGAGAGGTTGGGGAACCAGGTGGTTGGTATTAGGGAGGGCACAGATTGCATGGAGCACTGGGTGTGGTGCAAAAACAATGAATACTGTTACACTGAAAAGAAATAAATAATTTAAAAAAATAAAGAATTCTCTCTCTCTCCTTCTCACTCTGTCCTTCCCCAAACCTGCACATGCACACTCATAAATAAATAAATAAATATTAAAAATAAAATTAAAATTAAAGTAAAAAAAGAAAAGATATAAACACCTAAAATCAAGATTTTCCAGAATTTTTAAAAGATTGTAAGTTAATGCTATAAATAGCTGCCTATCAAGAAGATACATAACCTAGATGAAATGGACAATATCCAAGAAATAGACAATCCCAAAAGGTGACTTGAGAAGAAATAGACAGTCTTCCTGTAACAAGCAAAAAAATTGAAATAGCAATCGTAAAACTTTGTGCAAGTAAAATATCAGGCCCAAATTGCTTCATTGGCAAATTTTAACAAATGTTTAAAGAAAGAATAATACATTATATCAGAAACTCTTCCAAAATATAGAAGAGGAAACACTTACCAATTCGTACTCTGAGGCTACTATTACTATGATACCAAAACCAAAGACATTACAAGAGAAAAAAAAAAAAAAAACTCAAGACCACTGTCTCTTTTGTATATATGTGTAAATATCTTCAACAAAAATATTATGAAATCAAATCCAAAAATATAAAAAGGATTAAACACCATGACCAAGCAGCAATTAGGCAAGAAAAGGAAATAAAAATCATACATATTAGAAAGAAATAAAACTACTTTTATTTGCAGATGATATAATTTTTTATGTAGAAAACTGAAGAGAATAAAAAACTATTAGAAATAATAAATGAGTTTTTTTAATATGGCAAACTATAAGATCAATACACAGCAATCTATTGCATTTCTATATAGTAACAAAAAACAACCTGAAGATGAAATTAAAATAATTACATTTACAGTGATTTTGAAGACAATAAATACTTAAGAATGTTAACAAAAGTGAAAGACTTGTCATTAAAACTATAAAATGTTGAAAGGAATTAAAGAAAATCTAAATAAATGGAAAGACATCCCACATTCATGAATTAGAATACTTAATATTGTTGTCCTTCCTCTCAAACTCTCAACTCACTTTTCTGTAAAAATTGACAAACTGATCCTAAAATTATATGAAAATGGAAGGAACCCAGATTAGCCAAAACAATCTTGAAAAAGAACAACTGGATGACTCATGTTTGCTGATTTCAAAATTTACTGCATAACTATAGCAATCAGGACAATGCAGTACTATAATAAGGAGGAACATAGGGATTATCAGAATAGAGTTGAAAATCCTAAAACAAACCATCATATTTATGGTCAATTTATTTTTTTGCCAAGGGTGCTAAGATGATTAAATGGGGAAAGAATATTCTCTTCAACAAATGGTGCTGGGACAACTGGATATCCTCACACCACATACAATAATTAACTTAAAAAAATGGATCATAGACCTAAAAGTAAGAGCTAAAACCATAAAACTCCTTAGCAGGAAACATAGGGTAATTACTGGTTACCTTAAATCGGGCAATCATTATTTAGATAAAATATTAATAGTACAAGCAAAAAAGGAAATGCAAACAAGTTGAAATTCCTCAAAATTAAAAATTTGTAAGCTTCAAAGCATACCATCAGGAAAGGGAAAAGATAATCTATAGAATGGGGAAAAATGTTTGCAAATCATATATCTAATAAGAAACTTGTGTGTGGAATTTGTAAAGAATGCTTATAATTCAACAATGAACAGATAAATAATCCAATTTAAAAAGGAAAAAGATTTGAGTAGATTGTTCTCAAAGAAGATACACAAATGGCCAATAATCACATGAAAAGATGTTCAACATTATTATTTATTATGGAAATGCAAGCCAAAATCACATGGAGATACTATTTTATAACCAATTTTAGGCAGCTAAAATAGAAAAGACAACAGCAAATGTTGGTGAGGATGCAGAAAAATTTCAGTTCTCACACAGTGCTGGTGGGAATGTCAAATGGTGAAGCAACTTTGGAAAACATTTTGGCAATTCTTCAAACTGTTAAATGCAGAGTTCCTCAGCAATTTCACTCCTAAGTATACGTTCAAGAGAAATAAAAACATAGGTCCACACAAAAACTTGTATACAAATGCTCATAGCAACATTACTTGTAGTTGCCAAAAAGTGGAAACAACCTAAATGTCCAGCTAGTGATAAATGGATAAACAAAATGGTATATCCACACAATAGAATATTTTTCAACAATGAGAAGTGACCACTATGTCACTTCTGGTTTTATATATAGCATTGTTTTATATATAGCTGGTTTTTATATATAAAAAACATATTTTTATATATGTTTTATATATAGCTGGTTTATATCTTCTGTGTTATAACATGGACGAATCATGAAAACATGCTAAGTGCAAGAAGCCAGGCATAAAGAGTAACATATTGCATGATTCCTTATGATTCAATTTGTATATAGAATGGCTGCCAAGTGCCAAGCGCTATTCTTGGCCCTAAGAATTAATGAATGAACACAACAAACTTGATTACTCTCCTTTCAGGCTTTCATTCTAATGTAAGCAGAGAAATATGTTTGTGTACATAATTAATAAAATAGAATTACAATTATGATATGTGCTAAGAGAGAGAAGTGTAGAGGACTATTGCCTAGTCTGGGAGGTCAGGGAAGGCTTCACTGAGGAAGTGACTCTGTTATATTCCCTGCTCTTTTTTCACTTCACAATATACCGTATTTCCTCATGACTAAAAAGTTTTTGTACACAGAATTTTCATATCTTAATAATATGCTGCTCACGGTTGTGTCTCACCATACCCTGGATGCTGGGCACTTAGCTTGCTTCCATTTTTCCCTGTTTTACATATTGTTTAAAGAAATACCTTTATGTGGTATCTTTGCCCAGATTCCGAATGAGAGTTTAAGGGTAAATTCTACTAAAATAATTACTGAGATAAAAGATAAGAGCTTTTTAAAACTCTTCGTATATGCCACTTTCAAAAAATACTGTAGCTGCTCACATCCACAGCATTCTTATCACATCCCATAGCGTAGTCAGAAAGCTTTTCTCTCTCTGAACAGTGCCTGAAGTCACCCAGCCCTCCTGACCATCACTCCACCTGGTAACAGGGGGTTGAAAGGAAAACTTCTTCCCAAGTGTCCTTAATGGGTCTAATTCTGCCCTGGAGGGTGAGAAAGTATACATCTAATTTCCTTTCCCCTGACAGCTCTGTTTCAGCATAATTGGAGCTCAACTCCAGATCTCAATATATCTAGCCATCTTCAGTATGATCCTGCCTTCCCCTCTTCTCATGCCTTCTTTGATGTTGTTGTTGTTGTTCATTCGTTAGCCCTATTATAAGTCATGCAACAATTGTTTCTGGTTTTATATATAAAATTTGCTCAAATTCTGCTAGAACAGGGCTGGATTCAGGCAGAATCAGCACATAGGTAATTTGATTTCAGAGCTACCTCTAGACTTAAAAAACAAGATTAGTTGGGCTGACCTTCAGATCTTGGGTTTCTGCTCAATAGTTTTGCAATCTTGGGCTTGTCCCTCTTAACCTCTTTGAGTTTCTAAAAATGTAGGTAGTCCCTATTTAATCACATTGAGTAACAATGAAATATGAAAGCATGCCCAAGTGCATTCCCTGATAGGCAAATTCCCTTTGTAGCATTCTTCTTTACAGGCTATTGCCATATTCATGAAATGGAGCAGGACCTGGGACTTGTACACAGATTCACCAGGACCCTGGGACTTGTACACAGATCCCCACTGATAGTCACAGTCAGTCATAAGTTCCCACTGAGGTCCACTAGGCATGTGCTGTTTGATTCTTTGTGGACATGTACAATCAATAGGCGATATCCTTGAACAATGTAGTATCTTCTGGCATTAACTGGGTAGACATGAAACCCTGAAGAACAAATTCAGAAAGTGCCCTCGGAGGGGTCTTCAACAGCTGTGAAGTGAGGGTGGGAGTGGCCTAGCCTTAAAGGGTGGGTCAGCCTGGAGAGGGATAAAGGGGGCAAGAGGACAGTTCAAAAGCCCCTCTGCCAGTTCCCTACTTGATTTCTGTCCTTAGGACTCATCATAATAAAACATAATACCTCCTACTTGTTTATCTTATGTTATTATCTCTTACCCAATAGAAGGAAGATAACCCCCATGAGGACAGAGACTTTTGCCTATTTTTCTTTCTGCTGAATCCCCACAGTATATAGAACAAGGCTGAAATTTTTTGACTCTCAGTATTTGTTGAGTGAATGAATGAATAAGGCAGCTGAATGGGCAGGAACAAAGACATGCATGTATATTTTTGGAGAGGAGAGAAGCTATCTGGTGAGAGAAGAGAAGAGTGTGCTGCCCTCAGAGATTCAAGTGGCTGACAGGCCAGGGGTTTGGGTTGAGTTGTAGGACCTCAGCTATGCCCTGAGCCCCCTCGACCTTCACATGGTCACATAAATTGGTGCTCCTGTATCAACTGACTCATTAGTGGGCAGCCTATACTTGTGGCATGTATGGGCTGAGTCATCCACACCCTCAAGGGAAATTATCTATCCTGGTGATGGAGAAGAGGCTGTGCCTCTGAACCCTGGATTCCATGCCTTCAGGGACAGAGAGTTCTGCAAGGAATAGGAAAGACCAAGGGCAATGCTGCTGACACCAGTCTAGGTGTGAGTGTACGGACACAGATATATTGGGCATGCTATGTGTCTGGTTTAATTCCTTAGTGCCAGGTTCACTGCTCTGCCTCACTGCCACAGCAGGAATGGAAATGCTAAAAAAGTAACAGGAAATTCAGGGTTGCCAGATTTTCTCTCTTTGGTGCTAGAGTATTAACATACTGAAAGCTTATGAAAAGGCATTCTGAAGATTTCACTAGAGCATTTCTCCTGATGCATGTGTTGGCTCTGCTGCTGCCCCCCTGGGGAATTTCCTTGTGGCACATAGGAGCGACTCTATCTTGGGAACTCCTACTAAGAACTCCTTTGGAGAAAAGATGTCTCACCTTCCAGGACTGAGTATGTTTATAAACTAACTGCCTTAAAGGTGGGAGCCCCTTAGGGCCTTCAGGGAGTGGGAGGAGAGTCCCTATATTATCAAACCATGGAACACAAACAGGTTGCAGAAGCCAGGGGCTCTCAGGGCCATGAGAATTGGATGGAAAATTTTGTAGAACATTCCAGCCTCTTCCAAAGGAAGATAGATGCCTTTGTGTTTTAGTAGATTATCAGATGAGGAAAAAGTCATGCACTATTCATGCCTAAGAGACTCTGGCTGAGGAACCCAGGCATCTTCCTGTCTGGCTTTCTGTCAACTTTTTGAAAACTGCCCAGCCATCCTGTCAACCCTACAACAGCAGACCCCTGGGGCAGTCTCTTGGGATCCCTGTGCATTGGTAAAAACTCCTCTCTGAAGAAATCCTCACCAGCCCTATTGCTGGACTCTTCCCTCATTGTCAGACCCTTTCCTGTCCCTGTTGGATCTCAGGGAACATGATACATACCCCTATCCCTTCCCCATATCCTGACATATCCATTTTTTCTAGGTCAGCTCAAATCCCAGTCCCCTTCTTTCTCCCTCACCCTTCACTGCACTTTTCTGTACAGCTCCCACATTACACGTTCCATCTGCCTGGATGGATGGCCTTAGCCCCTTCCTTCCCCTTAGTGCCCTGCACACTTGGGAAGCATATACCTCATCCTCTGCTCCCCTAGGTGTGCTGAGTATCCCATATGTTCCCAGCAAAGGCCCCTGGATAGCTAATATCCAGAGAAGCTCTGCCATGAGAAGATGGGGTTTAAGATCACTGGGAATCTGCCTCACTTCAAAGTCTCTTGGAGAACATCACCTTCCCCCCGCCCCTGACTTACAGAGGAGCTCTGTTGCTTAGTCCAGGGAAGGTGACCTCACCTGGTGCATAGCAGAAAGAATCTCGGCCTCCTTGCCCCATGTTGGGGGAGGGTGGCTTAAGCCTGTGGGTTCACCCCACTCCCCACCAGGTTGGCCTAGGCTTGAGGGGTTGGCTGGTAACATAAGATGGGCACTTGGGGAGGCAGGATGAAGCTATGTGTTGGCAGGCTGAGGCAACCAGTCTCCTACACCTTCTCAGAAGGATTTGACTGTGAGTTTTGAGATCCTGGAGAGATGGGTGCTGACATTTTACAAGACAGTTCTAGCTGGCCCCCAGCACAGTGACCAGGCTGGGGTGGGAAGTTTCTGAGGGATCTATAACCTGCTTAGAACTTGTTCACAGGGCACCTAAAAGGGATGCATTTGTCCCTCCCCAACCCAATGTTGCCCAGGCTCTGGGCTGGTCAGGCATGGAGCATCATATCTGACCTCAACTGGAATGAGCCTCTAGCTGTGACAGGTCCACTCTCAGAGAGCATCCTTACCAAGTTACATTTACCTTTAAGGATTACTCAGAGTTGAGGCAGTTTGCTCCCAAGCCCCAGAATCCTCCCTGGGCACAGAATTTTGTCTCTCTCTTTGTGTATCTTCCCATCAGGATGGGCCTTTCCATAGGCCAGGAACCTTGAATGTCAACTCTGAGTAGGCAGGACCAAGGCCAGTGAAGACTGCAGTGCTAGTTGCATGCTGGTCAAAGAGTGGTAGTGAAAGTTCTGAACAAGGGGTTCATGTCATAGAACATCATTCTATAGATTAAGAGGCAGAGGTGAGGAGGCCTGACCATCCATCTTTCTAGTCATGTAGCACAGATTTTTTAGCATATTATTTAAAATAAGTTTACCCTATGACACCAGTTCAACTTCTTGGTACTTCTGATAGACAGAAAAAATTGGGAAAGCAGCAACTTTCTAAGTCCAAGAATATTTATTAAAAAGTCATTTTGAATAGTGAAAAAAAATGAAACAGTCAAAATATCTAAAAATAGGAAGGCAGTCGGATAAATGACAAAACAACCATGGATGAGGACCTACAAACCTTTTTGCAGCAGGTTATTGACCTGCAGAGGTTCACAGTTCATTGCCAAGTGTAAAGGAGAGCAGTCAAGTAGTGTCCCCGCAGCTTCCTACAAGAGTCATACCCAGGACTGCAGGAATGACTGAGAAATCACATACAACATTGAACATGAATGACAGGCATACAGTAACACTCTGTATTTTTCAGGAGTGTTTTGTTTGTTTTTAGTTTGAGTTTTTATTGATTGTATGATTAGAAAAATTATGTGCTATTCAAAAACCCAACAGCAAGTGAGAGATAGTGAGATTTTTTTTTTCCCCAAGGTCACTAGCTAGTGGGAGAATCAGGACGGGAGCTTAAGACCATGGCCTTTCTGTCCAGTGCTGGTTCCACTGGTCCTACTGGCTCAGTCAAGGACACAGAGCTTCCTTCTAACCCAGGGCTGAAATATGCTGTCCCTTTCCACTCTTACCAGACCTTCCCTTAGCAGAGAGACAAGGAATTAATAACACTATTTTCATGATTTCTTGAGAGCCTTGTTTTTACCGGATACCTACACTGAACATGATTAATTCTTCTGTCCATCCCATCTGAAAAACCTGTTTAAATTTTCCCAACCTGACACTCACTATGTGTCACCGTTTGTCATTTATGCACCTATTTGGATCTCACAGGTTTTGCACACTCCTGGCTGAGATCATTTCTGGGATATTCTTCCTGAAGGGGCCTTGTTTCCCATTTTATTCACTAACTGTTTTTGCTAATGTATATGAAAGCTTTGGTTAATGAGTATTGGCTGTGAAACTGGCCAGTTTATGTGCCCTATCATATTGCATCCAGCCAGTGATGGCCCCCAACCCCAGCTCAACCTTAGAATATCCTGGAAAACTTGTTAGGTAAAGAGATCCCTGAAACCCCACCCTTGGAAAATGTGCTTCAGTTGGTCTGGGGCAGGTCCCTCGATCTTTAATGGAGGTGCTACACAGTTGTGAGGGTTGCAGACATTTCCCAAGCAGGCATCAGGACCCACCTAGGTGCACTTTAGTATCACTGCTGCATCTTCCATTTCAGGGCAAGCCTCCCCCAGCTTGACGCAGAAGTTGCATTAAAATATATCTCCATGTGGATCTCTTGACTGATTTAGTTTGGCTCTTGGTGATGCCTTTTGATCTCAATGTAGATGTCTTTATTCAGATCAGGGGAAATGTTCATCTGATACTCAGTTATTATAAGCACAACCACCTACATGCATTCCACAGGACTTCCACCTGTCTCATCTTCATTATCATCACCTTTTCTCCTTAATTCTGGAAAAATTTCAGTAATTTGTCTTCTGATTCACTGGTTTGGTTTTGTTCTTATGCCTACTTTAGTGTTCACTGTTTACAATGCATTTTCAAGTAAAATTGCAGTTGGCCCTCAAACAATGCAGGGGTTAAGGGTACCAACCCATGCACAGTGGAAATTCACCTACAACTTTAGCCTCCCTCAAAAACTTACTACTAAAAGTTCACTGTTGACTAGAAGCTTTACCAATAACATAAACAGTTGATTAATGAATATTTTGTATATGTATTATATACTATATTCTTATAATAATACCTAACTTTTCTTAATTTTTCCAGAATTTCTAAGCTATGCAGTTCCCTCCACAAGTTTTTTCAAACTGTTGGAAGCATCTAAAAATTTTTCCAATATTTATTGGAAAAAAATCCATGTACAAGTGGACTCATGCAGTTCAAACCCATGATGTTCAAGGGTCAGCTATAATTATATTTCATCTAAAAATAGTTGCATTTTCATAGTACACTGGTCTCTCAACTGGAGATTTCCAACATGTTCTTCTACTTATCGTTTTCCTTTGTTTTGTGGAAGAGACGATGTCTTGGCATCTGAGAATATTCTCCATTAACTCTTTTTTAAAAATATTTTATTTATTTATTTAAGAGGAGAACAGAGTGAAAGAGGGAGCATAAGCTCAGGGGACAGGCAGAGGAAGAGGGAGAAGCATGCTCAATCCCAGGACCCTGGAATCATGACCTGAGCCAAAGGCAGATGTTTAGCCAAATGAGGCACCCAGGTGACCCACCCAGGCCATTTTTCTCTATTAACTCTTACAGTTGAAATTTGTATTTGAATTATGTGATCTTTTCCTATTTTCCATGATTTTTTTCCATCTATTCACTCTTAGAGGGTCTTGGGGACCATATGTTTATCCAGTACTGAAGGCTGATTTAGGTTGTCTCAAAAAGTTCTAGGTCCTTTTCGTATCTTTTGGGGTCAGATGAAAAGAAGGAAAAGTTAATATATGTTGGACATCAGACATGGTCTTGGGGAAAATTCTAATTCTGGTGTTTTCTAGTTGTATCATTTTGTATACATAGCCTAACTTCTTTTTTCTTCTATGTCCTTATCTGTATCATGGGATCAATGTATATTAAATAATGCCTGCAAAACAAATAACATGGTTCCTGACTCCCTGTAGAAAATCAATAATTGATGTTGGTTGTCATGAGTCATTGCTGAAGTTGCTATTATTTCCTTCCTGTTCCAGGTAGGTATCTGATTCCTTTGGAACTTGCCCTGTGTGCAGGTACAATTCAAACCAGAGGAGGAGCCTAAGTTCCACCTTTGGACTTTCTACAATATCCTCTACATTCCCAGGTGTGCATTTGGGAGAAGGAAGAGCATAGTGTCCATGTCAAGGAGAATAAGCTAGTGGCAACAAAGAGGGAGGCAAACAAGAAACAGATACTTACCTATAGAGAATACACTGATGGCTACCAGAGGGAGGTGGGTAGGAGGATGAGTGAAGTAGATGACAGGGATTAAGGAGGGCACTTTTGGTGAACACCAGTAGTTGTATGGAGTGTTGAATAACTAAACTGTATACCTGAAACTAATATTACACTGTATGTTAACTGGAATTTTTTAAGGACTTTATTCATCTATTTGGGTGGGAGGGGGAGAGCACAAGCAGTGGGGAGTAGCAGAGAGAGAAGGAGAAGACTCCCCAGTGAGCGGGGAACCAAACTTGGGACTCAACCCCAGGATCCCAGGATCATGACCAGAGCTGAAGGCAGATGCTTAACTGACTGAGCCACCAGGCACCCCAATAAGTGGAATTTAAAAAAAAATATATATATATATATATATGTATACATATATACATATATATATATTAGTGAATTTTTATTTCACCACCACAATATTTTACTTAAACTTAACAGCTTATACTGATAACAAAAAGCACACCCTTACAAGAAGATGGTCTCTTTCACTATGCCCCACACACAGGGTTTTAGCTCTGTTTGGGGCCTAATAACCACCCCTCCATCTCCTGGCCCAGGGGATGAGAGACAGAGGACATGGTTGCTTTAGGACCTGCACTAAAGGAGTTGTGTGAGTCCAGGCCTCTGCCTTTTCATTGTCTCTCATGCTGCATTTTCATGTGATCAAAAGTGACCTCAACATTTTTCCTCCTCATGTGGAATTTAATTTGCTAACTATGGTTTTATATAGTGCAAAATGAAGATGCTGTGTCTCTTATCTTGCAAGAAAAAAAATCCAGTTCCTCACCTATGTGGGGAGTATGGCTTCAACTGATATGTTAATGTAAGAGGATACAGTTCCTGGAAGGATGGCAGTACTTCTAAATATACACTGTGTGTGGCCCAGATCTGACTGCTGGAGGCTCTGATGTCAAATAAAATAGGATAACGATGGGAGAGGGAAGCCAGATCACAGATTTTCTTTCCAACCAAAGGGCGGAAGTCAGCAAAATTTTGTTGCCTCCAAAGAAGGGAAAAGGTACATCATTCCATAGCTTGAAAAAGAGAAACCAAGTTCAAAAAAATTAGAGTGCTTTAGCTCAGCAGGATTCTTACTCTTCCCTACAACCAGAGGCCAAACTGGACAAAGAAGTTTTAAAAATTCCACGAGTTCTCTCATGCCCCTAAATTTGGAGAGAAGGTGATTATGGAGTAAATAAACCAACATGGAAAGTATAAAGGTCAACCATAGATAGGGGAGGGAACCCCACCTGTCACCCTTCTGGCTCTCAGAGAGGCAGGAAGAAGTCTGAGATTCCCTTTAACTGAGGGTTGCCTGCTGAATGCCCCAAGAGTATGGCACCATAGGGATGGGGCAAAAGAACAAAAGTATACAAAACATAATTCAGCCCTGGAACTGAGTCTCTGAGAGGAAGACAGTTCATATCAGAATAGGCAAAAAGACTGTCAAGGAAAATTTCCCCAATGATTTAGAGCAAATGGAGTTAAGGATGAGGCAGAGAGACAGAAATGACATGTCGACACAAACGTACCTCCGAAGTTATGAAAAGGGAGGAAAGCACATAGCATGCTAAGGTTAGATGAAGAAAGTGGTCTAAGTGAAAATAAAGCCAGAAGACAAAGAGAATATTCCTGTAAGTCCTTCACACCAGAAAAGACCACACAAAAATATGAATGAGTTAAAAGATAAGATTAAAATGCAGAGAATGTTTTAAAGAGAACTTTTAAAAAATTAAGTACCAAAGCAACATTATTAACAAAACTACCTTGAAAACAAGCTAGATAGTCAGTTAGGGTCACAGAGGATAGTGGGTTCAAGGTGACCTTCACATTAAACCAATCAGGGAAAGGACAGCAGAAATGGAGGACATGCAAAGGAGAGACAAGACATGACGAACTGGTATCCCTGAAGTGGAAACCCCACGAAAGAGACAAGGTTTTTTTTTTAATATAATGGAAGTTTTCTTGAACAAACATGGACTGAAATCAATCTAAAAGGTGAACCCCATGCCAGGAAATATTAATACAGAATGAATGCCATTGAAATACTTCCTGGCTAAGTCAACAAACATGAAGGACTGAGGCTCATTTGAAGCATTCAGGCATCTGATGCAAGGGAGAAAGATTTTAGGCTGGGGGTGGATCATTCAGACTGATCTCAGGCTGCTCCACAGTAGCCTCCAGAGTTAAAATACAGTGGAATGGAAAGAAAGTTCCAAGAGCAATAAAATATTACTCATGAGTATTATACCCAGCCATGCTGGCTCACAGGGATAACAACTACAGATAAAACTACCAAAAATAGGCTGTATCCCTGAGACAGTAAAAGAAAATCACAGCCCACTAGCATGAACAAAGAAGGGATAGGTAGGCCCAGGCAACACCTAAAACCAGAGAACAAAGGTGAAAATGATACATTTCACATCATGCATATTGTACCACACAATAGCAGATAAATGATGTGGGAAAGAAGCCACCAACAGAGGATATAGTGTGTAGACTAAGAACTTCCAAGGGAAAGAAAACATTGTTTACTCAGGCAAGTTTCCCTTTGATTACTAAAGTCACACACAATCTTGGGCTAGCAGTGATTTCAGAATCCAACATCTCCAAGACCTTGATAGGAGACAGGGGAGAGGAGGGCCACTCAGTGCTAAAATCCAGTCAAGCAAGCAGATAAAACAAAGTAAAAACTCAACCAGGGAGTGAGAGGTGTTGTTATGAAAAGAAATCATGAGTATAGAATCCACTTATGTAGAAGATTAAACAACAGTGGGCATAGTGCTACATAATAGAATGTAAATGCCATTCATCGTGCAAACATTACCAACACAGATCCAGAGAAGTGATGGAAGAAAGTATAAGAATGCAGATTTCCCCACCATTTTTCATGGAGAATAATTAATGTTTTCTGAAGTTAAGTTTAATTCCATGAGGCATGGAGCTAAAACATAAAGGCTTCAACTGCTTAATGGCTTTCATATTCTTGATCTCAGAGAGCTCTTTTATAAAATAATAACTTTGGTGGAGGCAACATTTATTTGAAGATCCCAATGCCTTTCATTTAACTATCACCCATATTCTTCTCTTAAATTGAAGTAAAATTTAATAAAATATCCTATATTGAAAATAATAGATGTCATTAATCCCATTTTTATTGAAAGATATTCCTTTGTTTATCTACACTTCCAGCTTTCATAATCAATGCAGTTAGATATCTGAGGTTAGGGTCACTTGACTCTGAGATGCTTATTGCTGAGCAGTTGAATCTGGGGTAGTTTTTAAAACTTTCTTTTTTGGTATTATTCTCATTCTTTGTAATGAGTAGGCTTCATTTTTATTAGATCAATGCAATTTGAGAAAATGAATAAAAAGGAAATAAAATGTTTAAAAATGAAGACAAATACAAATTTCTATAATATATACTTTTTGTTTTTTCAGACTTTGCAAAAAAAAGTTTAAATGTCCTGCTAGATAAGGGAAACATTTTTCCTCCCATGTCTGAAGAAGTCAGGTGTGGAGTGGCTAAGTGGTTCAGCCACATGTCCAGGGCGCAGCACTGGCTGCAGGTGAGTTAGAGTGACCTAGCTGGGGTCACCATGGAGGCTCTGTTCCATGTGTCCCCCAACCTGAAGATGCCCCATCCAGGCATGCTTTCATGGCAGAGGCAGCAGCATCAGGATACAAAAGCCTAGTCACACAAGTAGTTCTTTATGCCTCTTATTGCAACAAATCTAATAACATCCAGGCCAACAAGGTCAAGTGGTAGAGAAATATACCCTGCCTATTTAGCTGGAGGAAATTGCGAAGGTCACATGGTAAAATTCGTATACACGATGAGTGATAGAGAATTGGTTTCAACATAATGTGGCCAGGCTGTTTCTGTCCTGTTTTGCAACTGAACTCAACAATTGAGCCAGTGTTAGTCCCTACACCTTCCTTCCAGTAAGATCTCTTCACACCAAGAGGGAATCCCAATGCCTCCCTCATGCGTTTACCTAGAAACAGGAAATGCAGAGATTTTTATTTCAGAAAGTTTAGCTAGAAGCTACCAGCTTCTTTGGTCCAGGAAAATGATAAGAAGCAGTGAACCCAAGCTTAGGCAAAGAAGAACATTTACAGAAGCGGTGAACCCAAGCTTAGGCAAAGAAGAACAATCCAAAGGTTTCAGGGAAAAGATTTCACTTCAAATGAAGAAAGCCAGAAAAAATCCTAAAACAGATAAGGCTACACAGTTCCTTCAGTGGCTGGTTGTGAAGCCACGTGCATCAGAGACTTTAGGGTGAAGCTGGGACAGGTCTCCAGCTAGGATTTGTCATTTTGAGGGGACAACACTGATATTTCATTCCCTGAATAACTTCATGGCCACTTTGAACCCAGGTGTCAGTAAACTGATGGGAAACTGGGTGCAACAGTGAGTTCTACTAAACCATACAACTTTAGATAATAAAGGTCACTCCCCTAGGGAGTGACCAGGGACAGGTTGTCTGAAATATCCTGACACGGCTGATAGTCATACATAACCTAAGTCTTGTAAGACAGAAAGAATTTCGGACATGGGGTAATATGTTAGCACATTTCTCAACACACACTCAAACACACATACAGGCACACACAGAGTTTTATACTAGGTTTTATTCTCAGTTTTATGACTTACGTGCCACAGAACATGTGGATTAGTCATCTAACTTTTCTGAACTTCAGTGTCAATCATCTGTAAAATGGGCATAATACAATAACACAATAATCCCTTCACAGGGTTATTCCAAAATTCAAATGAGATGCTGTTCTAAACTGGCATATGGTTAGCCCTCAACTGATGGTAGCTACTGTGATTATTCATAAACAGTTGCCAGGGTTAGAGGAAGGACATGGCAAAGATGGGAAAAGCAATGCGTGCTGTCAAACAAGAAAGAAATAATTCACTGAAAATTTTAGCAAGCAGGCATTTATTTGGGGAAATAGAATTGTAATTCAGGAGACACACATTCAGGTAGAAAGCCAAATTGCATTCCAAAAGAGACAAAGAGGTGGCAGAGTAAGGGGGAAAGTCATGAGTGCAGTTCTCATTCAGGTCCTCTATGCACAACAGGGATTGAAACTGGATTAACTAGATTGGTTGAACTAATATGCCGATGATAGATTGGGGGTTGTTAAACCATATTGTCTCCTTTCCTAGTGAAGGATGATCATGATTCAGGTGTCATGATGATGAAGGAATTAAGTCCAGGCTGAGGGTTTGCAGCTGGCAAAAAGTTTTTGTGTTTTTTTTTTAAAGTCCATGGTTTCTTCTATGAGGATGCATAAATTCCCCCTCCTTACCCTATTTTTTTTATTTATTTATTTTTTATAAACATATAATATATTTTTCTCCCCAGGGGTACCAGTCTGTGAATCGCCAGGTTTACACACTTCACAGCACTCACCATAGCACATACCCTCCCCAATGACCATAACCCCACCCCCCCTTCCAACCCCCCTCCCCCCAGCAACCCTCAGTTTGTTTTGTGAGATTAAGAGTCACTTATGGTTTGTCTCCCTCTCAATCCCATCTTGTTTCATTAAATCTTCTCCTACCCCCTTAACCCCCCATGTTGCATCTCCACTCCCTCATATCAGGGAGATCATATGGTAGTTGTCTTTCTCTGGTTGACTTATTTCGCTAAGCATGATACCCTCTAGTTCCATCCACGTCGTCGCAAATGGAAAGGTTTCATTTCTTTTGATGGCTGCACAGTATTCCATTGTGTATATATAACACATCTTCTTTATCCATTCGTCTGTTGATGGACATCTAGGTTCTTTCCATAGTTTGGCTATTGTAGACATTGCTGCTATAAACATTCGGGTGCACGTGCCCCTTCGGATCACTACGTTTGTATCTTTAGGGTAAATACCCAGTAGTGCAATTGCTGGGTCATAGGGTAGCTCTATTTTCAACATTTTGAGGAACCTCCATGCTGTTTTCCAGAGTGCTTGCACCAGCTTGCATTCCCACCAACAGTGTAGGAGGGTTCCCCTTTCTCCGCATCCTCGCCAGCATCTGTCATTTCCTGACTTGTTAATTTTAGCCGTTCTGACTGGTCTGAGGTGGTATCTCATTGTGGTTTTGATTTGTATTTCCCTGATGCCGAGTGATATGGAGCACTTTTTCATGTGTCTGTTGGCCATCTGGATGTCTTCTTTGCAGAAATGTCTGTTCATGTCTTCTGCCCATTTCTTGATTGAATTATTTGTTCTTTGGGTGTTGAGTTTGTTAAGTTCTTTATAGATTTTGGACACTAGCCCTTTATCTGATATGTCATTTGCAAATATCTTCTCCTATTCTGTCAGTTGTCTTTTGGTTTTGTGAACTGTTTCCTTTGCTGTGCAAAAGCTTTTGATCTTGATGAAATCCCAATAGTTCATTTTTGCCCTTGCTTCCCTTGCCTTTGGCGATGTTCCTAGGAAGACGTTGCTGCGGCTGAGGTCGAAGAGGTTGCTGCCTGTGTTCTCCTCAAGGATTTTGATGGATTCCTTTCTCACATTGAGGTCCTTCATCCATTTTGAGTCTATTTTCGTGTGTGGTGTAAGGAAATGGTCCAATTTCATTTTTCTGCATGTGGCTGTCCAATTTTCCCAACACCATTTATTGAAGAGGCTGTCTTTTTTCCATTGGACATTCTTTCCTGCTTTGTTGAGATTAGTAGACATAGAGTTAAGGGTCTATTTCTGGGCTCTCTATTCTGTTCCAATGATCTATGTGTCTGTTTTTGTGCCAGTACCATGCTGTCTTGATGATGACAGCTTTGTCATAGAGCTTGAAGCCCAGAATTGTGATGCCACCAACTTTGGCTTTCTTTTTCAATATTCCTTTGGCTATTCGAGGTCTTTTCTGGTTCCATATAAATTTTAGGATTATTTGTTCCATTTCTTTGAAAAAAATGGATGGTATTTTGATAGGAATTGCATTAAATGTGTAGATTGCTTTAGGTAGCATAGACATTTTCACAATATTTATTCTTCCAATCCAGGAGCATGGAACATTTTTCCATTTCTTTGTGTCTTCCTCAATTTCTTTCATGAGTACTTTATAGTTTTCTGTGTATAGATTCTTAGTCTCTTTGGTTAGGTTTATTCCTAGGTATCTTATAGTTTTGGGTGCAATTGTAAATGGGACTGACTCCTTAATTTCTCTTTCTTCTGTCTTGTTGTCAGTGTAGAGAAATGCAACTGATTTCTGTGCATTGATTTTATATCCTGACACTTTACTGAATTCCTGTACAAGTTCTAGCAGTTTTGGAGTGGAGTCTTTTGGGTTTTCCACCTATAGTATCATATCACCTGCGAAGAGTGATAGTTTCACTTCTTCTTTGCCAATTTGGATGCCTTTAATTTCCTTTTGTTGTCTGATTGCTGAGGCTAGGACTTCTAGTACTATGTTGAATAGCAGTGTTGATAACGGACATCCCTGCCGTGTTCCTGACCTTAGCAGAAAAGCTTTCAGTTTTTCTCCATTGAGAATGATATTTGCGATGGGTTTTTCATGGATGGCTTTGATAAAATTGAGGTATGTGCCCTCTATCCCTACACTTTGAAGAGTTTTGATCAGGAAGGGATGCTGTACTTTGTCAAATGCTTTTTCAGCATCTATGGAGAGTATCATATGGTTCTTGTTCTTTCTTTTATTAATGTATTGTACCACATTGATTGATTTGCGGATGTTGAACCAACCTTGCATCCCTGGAATAACTCCCACTTGGTCGTGGTGAATAATCCTTTTAATGTACTGTTGAATCCTATTGGCTAGTATTTTGGTGAGAATTTTTGCATCTGTGTTCATCAAGGATATTGGTCTGTAGTTCTCTTTTTTGATAGGATCCTTGTCTGGTTTTGGGATCAAGGTGATGCTGGTCTCATAAAATGAGTTTGGAAGTTTTCCTTCCATTTCTATTTTTTGGGATAGTTCAGGAGAATAGGAATTAGTTCTTCTTTAAATGTTTGGTAGAATTCCCCCAGGAAGCCGTCTGGCCCTGGGCTTTTGTTTGTTTGGAGATTTTGGATGACTGTTTCAATCTCCTTACTGGTTATGGGTCTGTTCAGGCTTTCTATTTCTTCCTGTTTCAGTTGTGGTAGTTTATGTGTCTCTAGGAATGCATCCATTTCTTCCAGATTGTCAAATTTGTTGGCGTAGAGTTGCTCATAGTATGTTCTTATAATTGTTTTTATATCTTTGGTGTTAATTGTGATCTCTCCTCTTTCATTCATGATTTTATTTATTTGGGTCCTTTCTCTTTTCTTTTTGATAAGTCTGGCCAGGGGTTTATCAATCTTATTAATTCTTTCAAAGAACCAGCTCCTAGTTTGGTTGATTTGTTCTATTGTTATTTTGGTTTCTATTTCATTGATTTCTGCTCTGATCTTTATGATTTCTCTTCTCCTGCTGGGTTTAGGCTTTCTTTCTTGTTCTTTCTCCAGCTCCTTTAGGTGTAGGGTTAGGTTGTGTACCTGAGACCTTTCTTGTTTCTTGAGAAAGGCTTGTACCGCTATATATTTTCTGCTCAGGACTGCCTTTGTTGTGTCCCACAGATTTTGAACCATTGTGTTTTCATTATCATTTGTTTCCATAATTTTTTTCGATTCTTCTTTAATTTCCTGGTTGACCCATTCATTCTTTAGAAGGATGCTGTTTAGTCTCCATGTATTTGGGTTCTTTCCAAATTACCACTTGTGATTGAGTTCTAGCTTCAGAGCATTGTGGTCTGAAAATATGCAGGGAATGATCCCAATCTTTTGATACCGGTTGAGACCTGATTTAGGACCCCGGATGTGATCTATTCTGGAGAATGTTCCATGTGCACTAAAGAAGGTGTATTCTGTTGCTTTGGGATGAAATGTTCTGAATATATCTATGACGTCCATCTGGTCCAATGTGTCATTTAAAGCCTTTATTTCGTTGTTGATCTTTTGCTTGGATGATCTCCATTTCAGTGAGGGGAGTGTGAAAGTCCCCTACTATTATTGTATTATTGTTGATGTGTTTCTTTGATTTTGTTATTAATTGGTTTATATAGTTGGCTGCTCCCTCGTTATGGGCATAGATATTTAAAATTGTTAGATCTTCTTGTTGGACAGATCCTTTGAGTAGGATATAGTGTCCTTCTTCATCTCCTATTATAGTCTTTGGCTTAAAATCTAATTGATCTGATATAAGGATTGCCACCCCTGCTTTCTTCTGATGTCCATTAGCATGGTAAATTCTTTTCCACCCCCTCACTTTAAATCTGGAGGTGTATTCGGGTTTAAGATGAGTTTCTTGTAGGCAACATATAGATGGGTTTTGTTTTTTTATCCATTCTGATACCCTGTGTCTTTTGATTGGGGCATTTAGCCCATTAACGTTCAGGGTAACTATTGTGAGATATGAATTTAGTGCCATTGTATTGCCTGTAAGGTGACTGTTATTGTATATTGTCTCTGTTTCTTTCTGATCTACTACTTTTAGGGTCTCTCTTTGCTTAGAGGACCCCTTTCAATATTTCCTGTAGAGCTGATTTGGTGTTTGCAAATTTTTTCAGTTTTTGTTTGTCCTGGAAGCTTTTAATCTCTCCTTCTATTTTCAATGATAGCCTAGCTGGATATAGTATTCTTGGCTGCATGTTTTTCTCATTTATTGCTCTGAATATATCATGCCAGCTCTTTCTGGCCTGCCAGGTCTCTGTGGATAAGTCTGCTGCCAATCTAATATTTTTGCCATTGTATGTTACAGACTTCTTTTCCCAGGCTGCTTTCAGGATTTTCTCTTTGTCACTAAGACTTGGAAATTTTACTATTGGGTGATGGGGTGTGGAACTATTCTTATTGATTTTTAGTGGGGTTCTCTGAACCTCCTGGATTTTGATGCTTGTTCCCTTTGCCATATTGGGGAAATTCTCTCCAATAATTCTCTCCAATATACCTTCTGCTCCCCTCTCTGTTTCCTCTTCTTCTGGAATCCCAATTATTCTAATGTTGTTTCATCTTATGGTGTCACTTATCTCTCAAATTCTCCCCTCGTGGTCCTGTAGCTGTTTGTCCCTCTTTTGCTCAGCTTCTTTATTCTCTGTCATTTGGTCTTCTATATCGCTAATTCTCTCTTCTGCCTCATTTATTCTAGCAGTGAGATCCTCCATTTTTGATTGCACCTCAGTAATAGCTTTTTTGATTTCAACTTGGTTAGATTTTAGTTCTTTTATTTCTCCAGAAAGGGCTTTTATCTCTCTGGAGAGGGTTTCTCTAATATCTTCCATGCCTTTTTTGAGCCCGGCTAGAACCTTGAGAATCATCATTCTGAACTCTAGATCTGACATATTACCAATGTCTCTATTGATTAGGTCCCTCGCCTTTGGTACTGACTCTTGTTCTTTTTTTTGTGGTGAATTTTTCTGCCTTGTCATTTTGTCCAGATAAGAGTATATGAAGGAGCAAGTAAAATACTAAAAGGGTGGCAACAACCCCAGGAAAATATGCTTTAACCAAATCAGAAGAGATCCCAAATCATGATGGGGGAGAAAGGGGATAAAAAGAGGTTCAGAAAGAAAAAAAAAGAAAAGAAAAGAAACAATTAAAAAAAGAAAACGAATAAAGAAAAAATAGAAAAAAGAAATATATATATATATATATATATATATATATATATATATTAGATAAACTAGTTAAAAAAACGTTAAGAAAGAAAAGGGTAAAAGTTAAAAAAAATAGCAGAAGACGAGAAAAAAAAATTGAAAAAGAAAAAAAAATTAAATTAACTGCAAGGCTAAAGAATCATGGGGAGAAAGCCAGGAGTTCCGTGCTTTGCTTTCTCCTCCTCTGGAATTACGCTGCTCTCCTTGGTATTGAACCTGCACTCCTTGGTAGGTGAACTTGGTCCTGGCTGGATTTCCTGTTGTTCTTCTGGGGGAGGGGCCTATTGTAATGATTCTCAAGTGTCTTTGCCCCAGGCGGAATTGCACCGCCCTTACCAGGGGCAGGGCTGAGTAATCCGCTGGGGTTCGCTTTCGGGAGCTTTTGTTCCCTGAGCGCTTTCTGTAGAGTTCCGGAGGACGGGAATGAAGATGGCGGCCTCAGAGAACAGCGCCCAATTACTCCCGTCTGCCTGGCCTCTGACCGCGCTCCGAGCTCACCAAGCCTGTGACTGGTTCAAGGTAACCCCAAGCTGTGAGCTCACTCCTCGTATCCGTCTCTGTAGCTGGCTTCCCCGTTCTAATACCTTTAAGCTCTGCGACACTCAGACACCCCCGATCCTTCTGTGACCCTGCGGGACCTGAGACCACGCTGACCCCGCGTGGGCTTCACCCCGGTTAAGCCTCTGGAGTGATGTCCCTCAGTGGAACTGACTTTTAAAAGTCCTGATTTTGTGCTCCGTTGCTCCGCCGCTGCCGGGAGCTGGCCCCTCCCCCTGCAGTCTATCTTCCTGTCGCTTTGGATTCACTTCTCTGCCAGTCCTACCTTTCAGAAAGTGGTTGATTTTCTGTTTCTAGAATTGCTGTTCTTCTCTTCAATCTCCCGTTGGATTTGTCGGTGTTTGCAATCTTTAGATAAGCTATCTAGCTGATCTCCCGCTACCTGAAGTAGTCTCAGCCTGCTACTTCTCTGCCATCTTGACTCCCCCTCCCCTCCTCCTGACCCTATTTTTAAAAAGAGACTCTCTTAGCTAGGCTTGCTTGCTCCATTTTAAATTCTCCTTTTACAATGCTAATACAGCCTCTTTTGGGATTCACTATTTGCTTGGAGACTACTTCAATTTCTCTGTGTCTCCATGTGCTTGTTCTCAGGGAAGCTAAAGGGAGCTGTCCCTGCCTTCTTCAACCTCTGCTACATTCTGATGCATTTAAAGGACAATTAAGCCGTGACAACTCAGTGATGAATAACTATGCTCTCTGCTAATCTTGTCACTTTGGGCACTGGCTAGAGACACAATTAATACAATACAGTTGAACAGCTTACACACTAATAACTTGCCCCGGCAAAGGTGACAGGGCTGAGGGAATTGCGTCTTCATTCCCCACCTTCCTGGGGCTTTCCCAGTGAAAGCCAAGCCCCACTGTCCTCATGCCCCATAGCCTCCACACCTGGGCCTCTAGCTGCTGGGTGGAAGGGATTTATAGGAGACTTTCTAAGGTGATGTGTCAGGGCTCAAGGTCAATGAATTGAAGAGTGCAGCTTAATAACATGTTGCACTTTGAGCTCACCCTCAACCTCAAAAAGAACTTGTCCTCTGTAATAGTAATGGGCTCCGGTGGTTGGTGCTTCTCAGGGATTAGCTCATACTAACCTTACAGCAGCCTGGGCACAAATGCATTCCAACAGAGGGCTCATCCCTGCCAGCTAGGCAGGATAAAAACTTCCACTTTTCTGTGCACACACACTTCTTTGTATGAAGACTTGTCATTTTAAATTTCATTATAAAATTTCAAAACAACAGAACTATATTATGCATTTTTCTTTTTAGTGTTCAGCAATATTTCAGAAATATTGTCAGTCCACATGGGCCTACATCATTGTTTAATATCTGCATCATACTCCAGAGTAGTAGATGTTATATTGTTTCAAATTTTCCCTTTATATAAAATGCTGGAAATAAGCACCTTTGTGTGTATGTCTTTATATGTATATAAAAGCTTTCTTTTCTTTAAAGGCTAAAGTCCTAGAAGCGAAATTTCTTCATCAAAGGGTATATGCATTTACATTTGAACAGATTAACAAATTCATTCCCTAGAAGCTTCACCAACCTGCATATAGCAATGCCTATTTCTCCACATTCTTGCCAAGAGTGGATATTATTAGTCTTTTTATTTTTTGCAAAACAGAACAACACAAAATACAGTGTTATGGTTTAAATGTACATTCCCCTTGAGGTTGGGCATCTGTTCATATGTTGTTCTTTATCTGTGAATTTCCTGTTAATATCCTTTGCCCATTTTTCTTTTCAATTATTTGCATTTTCTTTATCTGTTCTTAGAAGATCTTTATATATTTATAAATAGTAATCTCTAACCTGCTAAATATTGTTTCCCAGAAGTTTGTCATTTGTCAATTTATTAATGGCTCTTTCTTCTCTTTTGGAAGTTATTCTTAGTTTCTGGTCAAATTGTCTATAAATTCTTTATAGAAAGTAGTTTATGTGTTGCTCCCTGAAATATTTTATACAGTCTCTTAATTTTTCCCCTAATATGTATACTTTTAAAAATGGTTCTTTAATGCAGCTGATTTATTTACTGTACAGCATGATTTATTTACTGTACAGCATTTATGCTTCCAAATGTGTAGTCAATTGCTCCAGTAGTGTTTATTAAAATGCCATATTTCCCCACTGATTTGAGGTGTTATTTAATCACAGATTCAGTTATAGATTACCACAAATCTTTAACTCTACTGTAAAATTTACTATCCTATTCAATTAATCAGTTGATTGAGTCTTGTGCATGTATTGTAATGCTGCAATAATTTATTAGCTTAATATAGACCTTTTGTTATTTGTTAATCTTCTATGTCAAATGTTCTATTGGTTATACTTGTGCATTTTCTCCTCTATTTGAATTTCCATGAAAAATACAGAAGTGAAATGAAAATTTTTGTTATGTTCTTCAAGTTAATGGGAAGAGGATAACATATAAATATTGAATTTTCCATCTAGATACATAGTGTCTGTTTATTTAGATTTTTTTTAATGACATACACTCAAGTTACATAATTTTGAAATTTTCTTTTTATACATCTTGCATATTTCTCATAAGGTTTACACGTAATGATTTTGTTTTGTATTGTGAAATGCATGGATATTTTTCACTTTCATTTTTTAATTTACTATTGCTGATATCAAGCAAAGCATTCCATTCTTATACATTCATTTGTACTTAGCTGATATACCAAATTCATTTTCTTAATTATCTTAATATATAGATGTGTGTCAATGTTGTTTCCTCTTTCCAACACTATATTTCATTTTTAAACATTTTTCAACTTCTTGTTTGGTCATGCTCAACATAATGATAACAGCAGGGATTCTGGTCCCATTCCTGTCCTTAATGATAATGCAGTACCACACAAGCTAATGCTTGCTATATGTTTCTGTTAAGTGTCCTTTATTGAACAATTCCATTCCTAGCCCAAGCCTATTAAATGTTTTTTTAAAATCAGAAATGATAACTGAATTTTATTGAATATTTTATCAAATTATCAAATTTTATCAGAAATAAAAGTGATCAAATGATTGTTTCTCTGCTAATGGTTAATGTGGTGAATTATCTAAAAAGTTTTCCCTGTATAAAAGAATTCATTAATAATGAGAATATTAATACTGGACTTTAATTTATCACTTATGTCCCAGACACCATCTTAAATACGATACCAAGAATACCATGTATCATCTTATGTATTTCCCTATTATGACATGTTATAATTTTAATGCAGTGTTGGATATAGTTTGTTTATACAATAATGGGTTCTATGTCCTAAAGTGGTTGGGTTTTGGTTTTGGGTTTGGTTTTTCACTGCCCTCATTGAGGGAGTTTTCAGCCTCACAGAATAGAGAAACTTCTTAATATTTTCTATTCTCTATGCTCTGGGACTTTTTGTTAATATACATTTCATCTTTTTACTCAGGGTTTGGTTTTTTTTTTTTTTAATCCCCTATAAACCTATCAAGATATGTTGACTTTTTTAGATTTCTGTTTTTGTATCACTTTAGAATTTTCTGTTGTTGGTTTTTCTATTGTTTCTAAATTCATTTTTGTTTGTTACATACTCCTGGGAAACCATTTATATAATCCATATTTTCTTTTTTTCAGCTCTATTGAGGTGTAGTTGGCAAATGAAATTTTCATATATTTGAGGTACAAAACAAATACAATATAATGCTAAATTGACATGATTAAAATATTATAAAAGAATCACAAAAATTAAGCTAATTAACCCCACCGTCATCTAACATAAACATTTGAGGTGTATTTGAAAACACAAGATATACTCTCAGAAAATATCAAGCATGCAATACTGTATTATTAACTATAGTCATTATTTTATACATTAGAACCTCAGAATTCATTTTTTAAATGAAAGTTTGTACATTAAATGTTAATTCCTCATTTCCCCAACCTCCAACCCTAGATGCCACTATTCTACTCTCTAATTCTATGAGTTCAACTTTTTAGATTCCACATATTAAGTGAGATCAGGCAGTATTTATCTTTCTGTGTCTGGCTTATTTCACTTAGCATCATGCTTTCCAGCTCCATCCATGTTGCCAATGATAGAATTTCCTTCCTTTTTAGGGTTGAATAATATTCCACTGTATATATAAACTATATCATTTTATACATTCATCCACCAACAGATACTTAGCATATTCCCATGTGTTGGCTGCAAAGACTATGGGAGTGCTGAGATCTCTTGGAGATGCCTGTCTCATTACCTTTGGATATATATACAGAAGGGAGATTCTTGGATCATTGTACTTCTTTTCTTTTTTTTTTTTAAGATTTTATTTATTTATTTGAAAGGGAAAGAGAGAGGTAGTGAGAGAGAGCATGAGCAAGGGTTGTGGGGAGAGGGAGAAGCAGGGTTGCTGTTGAGCAGGGAGTGTAACACAGGACACAATCCAACCCTGGGATCATGACCTGACCAAAAGGCAGATACTTAACTCACAGAGCCAGCCAGGCACCCTAGATCATTGTACTTGTACTTTTAATTTTTTGAGGAACCTCCATACTGTTTTCCACACTGGCTGCACCAGTTTGTATTTCCACCAACAGTGCATGAGTGTTCCTTTTTCTCCACATCCTCATCCTTGCCAACACTGTTGTTCCTCATGTTGTTGATTTTAGCCATTCTGACAGGTATAAGTTGATATTGTGGTTTGATTTGCATTTCCCTGGTGATAAGTGCTGTTGAATATCTTTTCATGTATCTGTTGGCCATTTGTATGTCTTCCTTGGAGAAATATCTATTCAGATTATAAATAATTAATATAAATATATTTATATATTATTATATAATACATATATATTATATATATTTATATTATAACATGTAATATATAATATAAATAATTCAAGTTATTTGGGGTTTTTTTGTTTTGTTTTTGGTTTGGGGTTCTTGTTTTGTTTTGTTTTTGCTATTAAGTTTTATGTGTTCCTTATATATTTTGGACATTAGCCATTTATCAGATACATTTTGCAAATATTTTCTCCCATTTCATACATGCCTTTTATTTTGTTGATTGTTTATTTGCTGTGCAGAAGCTTTTTAGTTCACTATGACCCTACTTTTTATTTTTGCTTTTGCTGCTTGTGTTTTTGGTGTAAATTTAAAAAAAAAAAAAAAAAAAAAAAGAACCCTGCCAAGACCAATCTCAAGGAACTTTTTCTCCATGTTTTCTTCTAGAAGTAAGTTACAGGTATTACATTTAACTCTTTAATTCATGTCCAGGTAAATTTTTCTGTGTGGTATAAAACAGGGCTCCAATTTCATTCTTTTGCATGTGGATATCCAGTTTTCCCAACATCATTTATTGAAGAGACTGTCCTTTCCCTATTGTGTTTTCTTGGCTCCCTTGTTAAAAATTAACTGACTGTATATATATGGATTTGTTTCTGGGCTCCCTATTCTGTTCATTGTCCTATTATATCTATGTATAAAGATTTACATGTCTCAAATCTTAAGTTGACCTATTTCAGTATTTTTTATTTTCTTATAAATAGAGACAAGGTTTTATCTTTTTTTTTTCCTGAGTTCTTCTTTAGCTATATCTGGAAATTTTTTTGTGTGAGATATACTCTAAGTTTGGTTTGTAATTTTAGTTTTGATGTCTTCCTTAACACAAGACTAGATATATTTTATACTTTTTTGCAGTTAATTTCTAATCTTACTGAATTATGGTAAAACAAGATAGTCTGAGTGAGCTGATTTTTGATAACTGAGATTTTTAGAGTTCAGTTTCATAACATGTGCAATTTTGTGAATGACCTATGGATTTAGAAAAGAGTGCACATTTTATGGGAAACAAATATAGATATATATATAGATAAATATATGTTCACAGTCTATTCATGCAAACACAAACATGACAAAACTTATTATATTATTATATTTTTTAAATCCCCAACTGCCTTCATTATTTTTGTCTGTTTATTTCTATGTGAAAAATATTGTATGCCTTATAATTATGGTTTATGGCTTGTGTTTCTATCTGGTTTTGTTGTGTCTTGAAGCTATGCTCTGAATGCATAAATTGCTAACTCTCATTTCCTATTGTAGGGTGGGAGATGATGTTTCTTGGTTACTTCTATGAGTTGCTGTCTGTTAGCAGTTGTGGAAGCTACAGCCTGGCTCACTGCTCAAATCCCGGTATTCTCCTGCCCAGAGAGAATAGGGAGATCTACTTCATACTTAGAAATTTAAATCATTTTTTGCCTAATATTAATATTATTACACCACATTAATTTCTGTTAATGTTACCCTGCTGCAATTTTTCTAAGAGTTATTTCTAACTCTTGTCATGTTTTGTTTTAGGGATGTTTCTAGTAAACTTCAGGCTGATAGTCTTTATCTTTTAATAGGGAATTTACCTTATTCATATTAATTATGATAATCCATGTGTTTGTATTTATTATTATCATTTTATGTTTTCTATTCAACAAGGTTTTGTCGTTGTTATAATTTTTCCATTTTTCTTTCCTGCCTTTGTTGAATTGATTCCATTTTTTTTGTCAATATTTTCTTCTTATAATTCAGAATTTATTCATCTTCTCATGGTCACACAAATTTTTGACAATATACATTTTGTTCTTTTGTTTTCTAAAGAAAACCAACATCTTTATCTTTATATATGGGATTAATTTTATAGTCAACTATTATTTTATACTCAATTTTATTTTTTTAAGGATTTATTTATTTATTTGTCAGAGAGAGGGAGAGAGAGAGAGCACACAAAGCAGGGAGAGCAGCAGGCAGAGAGAGAAGCAGACTTCCCCTTGAGCAAGGACCCTGATGTGGAATTTGATCCCAGGACCCTGGGATCATGACCTGAGTTGAAGGCAGACACTTTACCAGCTGAACCACCCAGGCATCCCTATACTCAATTCTATTTTAATAGTTTCTTTGTTTCCCACTCTTTCTTAACTGCCATTTCTCCTTCTAGGATACTGAAAAAAAACTATTATTTCTTCTATTCTCTTCACAGCCCTCTGACACCAAAGGTATGGATTTTCCACCAAGCAATTCTCCAGTTCTTAGCAAAAGAATTGACTGGTGTCCCAGACTGGGTATCCCACAATTTAACTCAATTCTGACACTAATCACCTGCAGTTAAAGCTGACCCCTCAGATTAAAGACTCAGTTATACAAGGCTGCACCCCACTTCATATGCCAATCACAGGTCTTGGTTGTCACCTGTGCTTCTGGCCAACCAGCTATAAATCAAGGGTCCCCATGACCTCCTCCTCAGGTTAAATAATTTGCTAGAATGTCTCTCAGAACCCAGGGAAACATTATATTTCCTATTGTCAATTTACTATAAAAGGATCTAGTCAAGTGGAAGAGATGCATATGACAAGGTTTGGGGGAGGAGGTTCTGGATGCACCACTATCCCAACACATGGATATGTTCACCAACCCAAAAGATCTTGGAATCCCTTTGATTAGAATTTTTTTTCTTTTTTTTTTATCATTTTTTTAATTTATTTTCAGCATAACAGTATTCATTGTTTTTGTACCACACCCAGTGCTCCATGCAATCCGTGCCCTCTCTAATACCCACCACCTGGTTCCCCCAACCTCCTACCACCCCCACCTCTTCAAACCCTTCAGATTGTTTTTCAGAGTCCATAGTCTCTCATGATTCACCTCCCCTTCCAATTTCCCCCAACTCCCTTCTCCTAACTCCCCATGTCCTCCATGCTATTTGTTATGCTCCACAAATAAGTGAAACCATATGATAATTGACTCTCTCTGCTTGACTTATTTCACTCAACATAATCTCTTCCAGTCCCATCCATGTTGCTACAAAAGTTGGGTATTCATCCTTTCTGATGGAGGCATAATACTCCATAGTGTATATGGACCACATCTTCCTTATCCATTCGTCCGTTTTTATGCATGCTTCATTATGTAGGCACAATTGACCAAGTCATGGACTATTAGTGAGTGATTAACTCAGAGCCTCCAGCCTTTCTCTGTTCCCTAGGGTGGAGGGTGCAGGGAGCTGTGCTGAGACTTCCAACCCTCTAAGCTTATGATTCGTTCCCCTAGCAAGCAGTCCCATCCTTCAGAGGTTTCCAAGAGTCATCTTATTAACATAAATAAGGTGTGGTTGGTAGAGGCTCGTTATGAAAAACAAAAGATGCTCCTTCACCTTCATCACCCCAGAGCCTGGTTTACTATGGCCATTCGGTCTCTCTAACCTAAATATTTGACAGACATTCTCTGAAGAGGGTCTACTCACTAAGAATATAGTTCCAAATAGAGCAAAAGCAGATAATGCTGTTTTATGCCCGAATTCCAAACTGCCACCCTGTAATTTACAACAACACATAAGTTCTGGCCCTGAAAAGTCTGCAAGGTTCCCGTCCCATATCACTCCTATGCACCTACTGTGCAGGAGGAAAGGGGATGCCATGTCTGTCTGAGTATTGACATCCACCAGATGCTTGCACTCTGGCTTTGCAAGTGACTTCCTGTCAGTTTGAGGTGCGTGAATAAGAATGACGTCCACATCACAAGTCCAGTTTCTAGACCACCTCAGCTGAACACATATCTTGAAAAAGGGACCCCCCCATTGGGGTGACCTCTTCTACAATTACCCCAACCCATTACCACATGGCCTTTAAGACCAGGCCCACAAAGTAGATGAAGGCAAGTTTCCTTCTGGTTGGTTGGAAAAATTTAAAATGCTATTGAGATATTAAGCTTTTTGCTTAGGATGATGGCTAACTCATCCATCATACAGATTAGGCTGCTCTCCTAACTCCAAATGTCACTTTCCTTCCAAGGCATGAGTAGATATTCCCTCTTCTCAGAGTGCCTGATCCTTCCTGCTAAGCCACACAGATTCTCCCCCAGGTTTTTATGAGTCATTCAGTGCCATGTTTATCCACCAAGTCTTCTGGAAATGATCCAGCACATACTCACTTGTCTTAATTTCTGAAACATTCACACACTTCTTAAAAAATTCCTACCTCATGTTCACTTGCTATAAATATCTGCCACTAAAGAGTAAGCTCCGTGAAAGCAAGGACCTTGTCAATCATCTTTTTTTCTACATATTCAACATCAAGCATGGCCCCTGGTGAAGAATAGACTTCAGTATGTTTTGCACATGGATATGGATATCCTGATGTAGAGAACAAAGTCAAGGGTTCAATGTTAAACACAAATCAGGAGATACAGAAGTCTAGATAAAAGAGACTTTGGCAGAAAAAGGGCAGAGTAGTCTGGAAAAGCCCCTCACCATGCCTCCATGTAATTTCTCTACTGTATTTACAGGCCTCACACAGAAGGGCCCTGAACCACCTTGCTGTCCTTTACTTCTCCCACCACTCATATTTGGTTCACCCTTGAGTATTCACTTATTACAGGAGCAAACATTGTTAACATGTTCACCTATCACCATCCCCAGAAATACCACATTCATTTTGGCCTAACAGGAGTATGTAATTGTCATGTCTCCTCAGTTCTTGCTGCTCCATTCCCAAAGCTAATCAGGTACTTAAAGGAAACCATATTATAGCATCCTGCATCTGCTACCAATAGGTACTTATATCATTGCTTGTTTCCCTCCAGTTTATGAGCAATGAGAAGGCATTGAATGACTGTGTTTTTTGTTTGTTTGTTTTGTCTTTGCATCCCAATAGCATGGCATGATGGTCTCCAACCCAATACCTGGGAAAGCGCCTCAACCATTTTATCGGCATTAAACAAATATCTCTTGGGTGAAAAGAAGGAGTCTAGTATAATAGTCATTCTCAAGATAAATTTTTAATTGCTTATCCCACATTTATGTCCAGAAAAGTCTTCAATAATTCCTTTACCTGGGTTCACCAACATTGGTCAGGGCTCATTGATTTGCTTCTTTCAGGCTTTCTTGCCCAAACTGAAGATGAGACCATGAGAAAGAACAGCAAGGGACAAACACTAAGGAACAGAGATGGCAAGGGATGGTCAGAGGAATGAAGGAACCTGGAAAGTACGTGGATCCTAGTGTGCAGACAGCAGAGAATTACTCAAAGGCTAGCTGACCATCAGTTATTGCAGGAGGACAATGGGTTTGATTATGGGGGACCCACTAACATCCTCTAAAAAAAAGTTTTGGCAGAAGTTGGGGACAGTCTTCTTGAAAAGGAATGAGCTGTGACTGCTGAAATAAAGAGCTGAAATAAAGGTAAGAAAAGTATTATGGTACTACATTGGAAAGGAAACAAGATGTGTAATAAAATGAAATGGCAACTTTACTTCAAACCCATTGGCAGACATGGACCTTAAACTCTGTTGTATTCTGATTTTACAGCTATATATAGTATAGAAGAGATGAGCTTTCCCAAAAGGAAATTTAGGGAAAAGGAAGATCCAACCTGAGGTACTCAAATGTTATTTTATTAGAGGAATATATAGATCACTTAAGCAACTATAGACCAGTTGAATCCAGTTCAGAGAAGTGCTTAGCTGACACAGTAATTTTTTTTAAAGTAGGCTCTGTGTTCATCATGGAGCCCAATGTGGGTCTCGAACTCATGACCCTGAGATCAAGACCTGAGCTGAAATCAAAAGTCAGATGCTCAACTGATTGAGACACCCAGGTGCCCTGACACAGTGATTTTTAATATATGAACACCTTTTAGGTAAGATAAGTACACACTTGTTGGAAACAGATCTCACTACTATCTTCTGTATTAGAGCATCTGCCTCATTTACATATGTGTGTTATTTCTTTGGCCAACCTTGAAGGCATTTGAGCTTCTGGTCCTTACCTTATAGGGTACAGGGAAGGAAAATGCAAGTACTGATTAGGTAACTTAAAGTATTCAATACTTAAGGGCTTAGGCTAGGAAGAAAAAATATGAAAGACACATTTATTCTCTTAAAACTAAAAATACAAAGGCCCAAAAGGAAGAAGTAGTCAGGGTCTTCTCTCTGGTCCTGGTCTGGAGAGTCAGGAAAGCAATTATTCTTCTAGCAGAAGGCTTTCCATGAGTAAATGTGGGAAGCTCCAAAGAAGGGATCCCAAGTTTGTCTAGAGGATAGAGGTTACTCCCAGTATCATAGCATGTTATATCAAAGTAATGAAAGGGAGCATCACTGGGGTTTCTGTGGTGCTGGCAGCTTGCATACTTTTCAACTACTATCTTTTTTATAAGGAACTCAAACATGAGCAGCTATGCAAGTACCACAGAAAGGGGTCCAGTGTGGATGGCACACTCTGTATTCCTGACTATGACCTTCTTTGCCTAGCTCCACTGAAACCTTTCATATTCTAATTGATAATTAACACACAATGAAAGATAACTTGTTAAAAAAAACTTTTTTTAAGAGCCTTCTCAGTGACTAATGTTTGGAAGGTTGAGAAGAAGCCATCAAGAATGGCTCATTTTGGGGGCACCTGGGTGGCTCAGTGGGTTAAAGCCTCTGCCTTCAGCTCAGGTCATGATCTCAGGGTCCTGGGATCGGGCCCCGCATCGGGCTCTCTGCTCAGCAGGGGGCCTGCTTCCTCCTCTCTCTCTGCCTGCCTCTCTGACTACTTGTGATCTCTCTGTCTCTGTCAAATAAATAAATAAAATCTTTAAAAAAAATAATAATGGCTCATTTTTTTAGCAGGTAAAATTTCTGGGAACATATCCATCCTTGGACCCCAATGAATAAGCAGACTCGTGGCAAGCCAGGTCTCAACAATGAAAAAGCATTTGGTTTACCACTCTGTATACTCGAGTCCAGAGCAGCATAAGTCAGGGATTCCTGGGGAGTCTCAAGGAGGTTTAAAAATGTCTGGCTTTGAAGTCACCGAGCCAAAGAGTCTAAAGCAGAGGAGGATAGTCCATCTTGATTAATGTGACATGGAGTGGTGGGTTCTGCTACAGTCAAGCCCAGACTTTCAAAGAGACTTTCCTTTATATCACCATTATTCTTCAAAGGTGTCCAAGTCTTCAACCCTCCATTCTGGCCAAGGGGCATGTGAGCTTCCCGGCTCTACAGACCAAAGAGTGTTAATGTGGTTTGGTCCAACAGATGAGGTCTTAGACATATGAAGGGTGGGCAGCATCTCCAGATGTGGAATAGAGTGACACCAGTTTGGACATGTGACAGGCAATAAGCTAACCACTTCCAGTGACACTAACAGAGATAATTCTGGCTCTGGTGTGCTTTGGTTTGCACCCTAGATTTTTTTCAGAGGCAGGGGTCAATATGAACAAAATATGCATGCACACGTACACACACAGGCACACACACCAAGGAAATTCACCCAAAGTAAAATGTTTAGAAATCACAATAAGCTGGGAAACAACTATCTGGAAATAGACTCTGAGGTCAGTGGAAGAACGTACAGCATGTTCTGTGGTGGGCAAACTGGCATTCAGATATGGTGTGTGATTCCCACACTTACAGCTCCATAGGACTTAGGATCTTTAAGCTCTGGGTTTATAGGTCATAAAATACAGACTGTCCCAATTAGAATATAAGGATCCAGCTAGAAGTTAGGGGAAGGACACTAATGTCTGCTGAACATTTGTTTGTGAGGCTCAGAGTTAGGCATTTGTCTTTGTATCAATTATCTTATTAAATAAGATACTTTCTTCTTTCATATAGCAGATGAGGAAACTGAGACTTTAAGACCTGAATACTATCTTTTCTACACCAGCTCTGAAAGGAGGAGGAGCAGGAACAGCAAAAAACCTGGATGCTCTTTGGGTCCATATGGGAGTGCCCTGGCCTCAAGGACAGCATGAGCACAGACAGGCATTCTTCCAACTTTTTTTGCTCACGTTCTTTTTAAGCAAAAGGACACAAGTGTGTTATGTGGGTTTGGGAAGACTCCAGTAAAAAATCAAGTTCTGAGTTAATGGAAAACTTATTAGAGAAATCTTGACTTTCAATAATGAAATTAAAAGTTTATGAAAGTAGTGCAATTGATTGTCTTTGGAATGAATCATAATTTACATTTAATTACAAAGACAGTGCTCAGATTGGGAACTGTGCCCATTAAGCTAGTTGTTTCTCCTCTGCTATATTTCAGGGTTTTGCAACCTTAAAGAATTGGTTTTCAAAAAAAAATATGCATCATTATGGTGGATTTAAACAGCACCCAATATCTATTTGAGTTAACTATTAAATTCCTACTGAATGAAGAGTCCAAGAGAAGCACAAGCAACATTTGAATCCTTCTTTCCCAGAAGTCTACCATATTTCTGCAGAAAAAGCACAGGGACAAACAATTATATATTTCTATGTCTTGCATAGATAAATAAGTAGTCGGGAAGGGAGGTATCAGCATGGGCTGGCATTTTCAGGGAGGATTTGGGATTTGAGATTAACGTGTGTCCTATTTAAAATATAAATCCAAGTATAATACCACCTGCAGTCAAAAGCCCTCCAATAACGACATTCCCAACAAGCTGAGGCATGACATTTTAGCATGGGATGAAGTCTCTCCTTGTGCAGTGTACTCTGTCCAACCACATATTTCATGTCTCTTCATCTGTCAGACATCACATCCCAGCAAAACCAACACAGTGATGTTGCTTTTCCAAATCTTTCTTTATATTGTTCTCTTTGTAGACACCTGCCCCTGTGCTCCCTGACTAAGCCTAGATAATCCCCTGCCATTCTTTATATCTTGGAAATGAGCATCAATATATAACCATATCCATGTTGTCCCTGCTTAGTGCTGCATTGTTAGCCTCACCCATGCCTCTGTTGACTCCTCAGAAATACCTTACTAAAATATGTCTCTTTAATACTCCCTTCTGATCTAGGCTCTCCAAAGCAGTCCCACAAACCTGATTATAGTCTATACACTGAGCTTCACTCTCCCAAGGAAGTTCTGCATGGTCACACAAAGCCTGGTATGTGGGGTGCTCCTAAAAGACGCACATCTTCCTGGGCTCGCAACATTTAGCAGGCAGCCAGCCCCATACAAAGTCAGGGCTAGCATCCTTGAGTTCTGATGCCTGAGAAGCACCAAGGCACCTTTGCTAGGAAGCAGTTTGGGTGAGTGGAAGGAGCTTGGCTATGTAGACACCTTGGGTTGGATCCTGTTTGTACCATTTAATAGTTTACTTGGGCAAGTTACTTGTGTTGTCTTCGGTCTCCCTATCTATGAAATGGGAGCAGGAGAATTAATTACCTCTCAGAGCATATCAATGACTTGTGCCTGGTCTCTGGCCAACATTCAGAAAAATGGCTGCTCCCATTCTGTCTGGTCAAAGCCCCCATGGATGAATGCTGCTGGCTGGCCCAAGCATCTGTAGTTACAGTCCCCAAAAATGTCATCTCTGATGTTGACTAGATGTTTCCTGGACTTGCTTTCTCTTCCCCAACTCCATTTTCCTGAGGTCCCTCTTGGCACTACCTTGTGGCAGAGATGGGACCTGCAGGTGGCCATTTCAGGACTGCTTTTCTCTTTGGTGCTCTTGGGTAGTGGGATGTGGATGGAGCACTTCTGGAGCTGCCATTAAGTAATTGTCATTTTGGATTTTAATACAGGCTAAACTTGGTCCTAGGCTTCTCGGGATACAAACACAAAAACCTGGTGTAGGTTTTGCCATGCCAGGAGGTATTTCTATGGCAGACCATGGTTGCTGGCTCAGAAGAGGCTGTGCAAACAGCCCGGGTATGATTCTCTGGGCACCAAGGTGTCAGACAGGAAGGACTGCCAGCATTCCAGGCTCTGTCTACACAGTGCCTGGAAATCCAGGCAGGATGAGCAAGCTCCCTTATAGACTTCCTCCCATCTGTCCATATAAGCCTCTCTGCAGATAAATTACACCCTTCTTTTGACAAATCTTATTGTTCAAGTTCTGCAGTGCCCAGAGTGAGGATGCCAACACACACCTGTAGTCTGAGCCAGCAAACCATGATCACTCACCAGACGGAAAGGCAAGGGAGAGACACAGAGAGATGGCAAGTAGGTAGACACAAGCTATAGATGGATATCTGACTCAGGGGCTTCTCTTGGAGTTTAGACCCCCAGATCCAACTGTTTATCAGCATCTTTACCTACAAGTCCAAAGGACACATGTCCACCTGATTTTAGGAGTAGCCCCAGACCTAGGCTCCTCCAGGGTCCCCTGGCTTAGTGCATGGACCACCTGGAACAAGTAGCCTGAGCCAACCTGGGATTCCTGGGAGCAGATATAGACAATTAGCATAAAGAACCCTTTCCCTGTTTTTTTCTTAATTCCAGAACTCTGAGATGGTTCACAGTGACATTATGCCCAAATCAAGGTGCTTATTCCCCCAAGATGATATTTAAGCTGATGCCTCTGGATAGGGTATTCCTTCTAGAACCAAAGGAAAAGTCTCACTGGAAGAGCCTCTCCTTCCCCTTTCCACCGTCCATGTCCCCCAAATCTGAGGCCTGGAAAGGCAGGGTCCTGTGCTGACCTCAGCTAACTCTTCCTGCTGAACCCATGGGTTTCCCCACTGTGGCACTTCTTTCTCTAACTTCCTACTTAGTAGGTCTGCTAACATTTGGAACACAACCTGACAGTCTAGAAGCTGGCACAGTTTAGCCAGATGACATATGCTACTTGTCACGTTCCTACCCCTTTGTGTGTGAGGAGGGAGGCCATCCGTACCCAGGAGCAAATGGAACCAATGGATAAGCAGAAGAGAGTAGTTCCATTTGTAGATGTATGCTGTGCCCCACAGTACCAATATGGAAGAGCTGCTCTTACATTGATATTTCAAGGTGTTTTTCCTCCAGAGGAGAGGAAAGAATGAGTTGTGGTGCAAGAAACTCAAAACTGGTAAGTAAGAATGGATTCAAGTCCCAGGCCTCTACATCCTCTTTAGCACCACCATTAACCCCTCAGAAAATGTGGACTGAGCAGCTCATCTCCAGCTCTGACCCAGGCCTGCCATCCTATTATTCACAAACAGGCAAGAGTCATTTGTACAATGGTTTTCAGAACTGGGACACTCTGAAGGAATGATTCATCCACGGCAGAGCCAGAGCTAGCAATGCCCAGATTTCCATTCTGTTACTCTGGCCCTGGAGACCAGGGCCTCAATAGGCTGGAACACGGTGCTTCAGTGTGCTGACTCATTCACTCAGCACACAGAAACAGCTCTTGCAGGGTGCAGGGCCCACACCTGGTCCAGAGACAATAACTCCAATGAGCTACTGTCCAGGGACAGTGAGGGACAATGACAAGTAAGTATAGCCATGGGTAGTACAAAAAAATGAGACTTACAGACACACACTTTAATATTCAAATAAAAGAACCAGATAAGCTGCCTGGCCCTTCACTCAGGGTTGGATGGGAGTTAACCAGAATTATCCATCTGCTGTGTACACGTCTGAAGAGCAGAGCATCAAAGCATTTGGGAGGTAGGGGATACTTTAAATTACATAAAATGTTAAATATAATTTATCCTACTTAATGTAAACTGATTCCATAAGACACAGGACTGGGGAGGGATGGGGAAAGGCAATTCTAAACCTATGGCAGTCACCATAGCAGCGACAAAGGCACAGGGCAATGCCATGTAGTTTTGACGCTAAGAGAAGTTCTGCACAACTCAGAGTCACAGTGGTCCTTTCTAGAAACTCCCACAGTCACAGTCAGGACTCCTGCATTCAGATTAATAGGTGAGGTGTTGGGCTGGGTTGCAAACCTGAAATGGAACTACTGAATTAAAAAACCGAAAAGGGAAATCAAGTACTAGCAATGTAAAGATCACAGTTACTGCAACTGACTACAAGAGAGTGTTTCAAAGTACAGGTCCTGAAGGGTCTGTTTTAATAAATTGATAAGACCTATTTTCAATTAGTTCACCATTTGTGTAACAACCATTAATTTCTGTAAAGCCGTTAGACAAACAGTATTTTGTTAATTAGGTTAGTTACCCCTTCTGTAGTTGCCCACTTAATTGTGCCTGGCAAATGCTTTTTGTCACACACCAAGCCACCATGTTATTCAATCATGTTCTGGGTTAACATCAGCTTCCAGCAACAAACATTTGCCAGCAGCCCGGAGTATGCCAGGCCTGGTAGACAAGAAGGCAGGGATTATTAACCCATATGCATTGCTGACTTGCCTGAGGCACACACTTAACAGGCAACACAGTGGGACCAGATATAGACCTGATCACCCTTGGACCAGTGCTCTCTCTGCCAGCCTCTGAATCATCGCACTTCCTGCACTGAGGAGTTTGAATGCTTTCTGCCATGTACTGAATAAACTCCCTTTAGGACACTGGCTCTGCCAGTGGTCATCAGAGCTTGGGTCTGAGCCCATAGGTGTCCTATGCCAGGCCCAGTGTCTTCTTCCTATTCCTTTCATTTCAGATACATTTACCCACATGCCAGGTGCCATGTGGGATAGCACAGAAGGGAATTAAGAAGTGGCAAATTATCCCCAGATATCCATCCTTCCTCTGATTCTTTCAGGAATGGAACCTTCCAATAACCACCAGGTAGGAACTTCTGTCCTGCCTGCATTTTGAGCTAAGTGTGACCCCATTATTTATGTGCCTCATGTGGCCCTGGGGGTATGCAAGAAGCATGGAGGTGTGCAACCTCCATAGCATTCCCTTAAAAGGAAGTTGTTGCCTTCTACTACTTCTTTTACTTGTCTTGGGCAGGAATGGGGATATGGTCCTGAGGGGGGAAGCTTAGACCTTGGCAATGAAGATAGGCCCTATGCCTGGAAGGAATGGTGAACAACAAGACAGAAAACACCTGGGTCCATAGATGACTCAGAAGAATAGGGATGCATACCTAGTTGACCACCCACAAGTTCCCACTTTTGTAGGAAGGAAATGCAGCCCCTCTGTCTCTTGCAGGCCACCATCATTTAGTCTCTATTAAATCTTCTGAATCAATGGGCTAACTGATGAGGATCTTTGAGTCTATTAGGAAATATAACATTTACGTACAAGGATCCCTTAATTGTGCTTGGTTTCTTCCATTTGTTCCAACAGAACTATCCTCCACCATCCTCCACTCTGATCTGCACCCTTAGAACGTGACCCATATAGACCCATGATTTGGCTTCCAGTTTAGCTCTTGGATGGGAGACCCTAGGGAGACTGAAGGGCAAAGAAGGGTGAGCTCCTTACCTGCAGGGCTGCTGTGCCTGGGCTGCATTATTTACCAAAGGTAATTCTTAATGCTGTTTCTCTGCAGGTCCAGCTGCCTGTTATAGCCATGCTCTTTGCTCAACAAGAAATTGTGAATAAACATGACTTCAGTTTTCTTTCAGTTCAATCCTGATTTAAGGAACACATCCCTTTATGGCAGGTCTTACTACCATTAACAGTACCTAAAAATTTTAACATATGTCTTTTTTTTTTAAAGATTTTATTTATTCACCTGACAGAGATCACAAGTAGGCAGTGAGGCAGGCAGAGAGAGAGGGGGGAGAAGCAGGCTCCCTGCTGAGCAGAGAGCCCGACGCGGGGCTCGATCCCAGGAAGCTGGGATCATGACCTGAGCCGAAGGTAGAGGCTTTAACCCACTGAGCCACCCAGGCGCCCCTTAACATATGTCTTTAACTTATATTTTTTCTCACAAATATTACAGTAATTTCTAACTTTTTTTTCCTCCCTCCTGAAAACAAAATCAGCTTGCTTTCCTTTTCCTCTAGAGTGTCACTTTCATTATCCATATTATTTTTATCTAGTATTTTATACCTCTTACTTTTAAATTCATGGGGGAAAATCACTACTATTATTTACTGTCAGTCTGATTTAGATTTACATATGTAATTATTCTGTACACTATATGTTGCTTTTAAAAAAAAAAAATACTTCCTTCCAAGTTCAACAATCTTCATGCTAAAGTACATCCTCAATTAGTTCTTTCAGAAAAGATATATGAGTAATAAATTGGCATAGTCTTTGTAGGCTTGAAAACCTTAATCTTTCCGTTATTCCTGGATGACAGTTTGTTGGGTATAGCATTATTATTACCTTTACCACCTCTCATACATCTCCATCTTATATATATTATTCCATTATCTTCTGGAGACTTGTGTATCTGTTAAGAAGTGATTGTCAATCTGAAGATAATTTTTCTTTCTGTGTAATGTCTTTCATTTTTGGTAGTTTTTAGGATTTTCATTTTTTATTTCCTGTTCCAGTTTCACACCGACATTTCCAGAAAAGTTTCTTTCTTTTTTTTTCCTGCTTAAGACTTAATATTCTTTTTCATTTACAATTTCACTCTTTGCAGATGACATGATACTCTAGGTAGAAAACCCAGAAGATTCCACCAAAAAATTGCCAGAACTGATACAGGAATACAGCAAAATCTCAGGATATAAAATGAATACACAGGAGTCTATTGCATTCCTATACACCAATAATGAAGCAGCAGAAAGAGAAATCAAGGAATTGATCCTGTTTATAATTGTACCAAAAACCATAAGATATCTAGGAATAAACCTAACCAAAGAAGTGAAAAGATCTGTACTCTGAAAATAATAGAACACTTATAAAAGAAATTGAGGAAGACACAAAGAAATGGGAAAACATTCCATGCTCTTGGATTGGAAGAATATTGTTAAAATGTCCATACTACTCATGACAATCTACACATTTGATGCAATCCCTATCAAAATAACACCAGCATTTTTCACACTGCTGGAACAACATTTCTAAAATTTGTATGGAACCAGGAAAGACCCCAAATAAGTAATGTTGAAAAAGAAAACCAAAACTGAAGGCATCCCAATTCTGGACATCAAGCTGTATTACAGTGCTGTAATCATCAATACATTATGGTACTGGCACAAAAACAGGCATACAGATCAACAGAATAGAGTAATAGGACTCTAAACTTTATGGTCCACTAATCTTTGACAAAGAATGAAATAATATCCAATGGGAAAAAGACAGTCTTTCAACAAATGTTGTTGGGAAAACTGGACAACAACATGCAGAAGAATGAAACTGGATCAACTTTCTTACACCATTCACAAAAACAAACTCAAAATGGATGAAAGACCTAAATATGAGAGGAATCCATCAAAATCCTGGAGGAGAACACAGGCAACAACCTCTTTGATCTTGGCTACAGAAACATCTAGACACATCTCCAGAGGCAAGGGGGAAAAAAGCAAAAATGAACTATTGGGACTTCATCAAGATAAAAACCTCCTATACAGCAAAGGAAACAATCAAAACTAAAGGCAAACTATGGAATGGGAGAAGATATTTGCAAATGACATATCAGAAAAAGGGTTAGTATGCAAAATCTATGAAGAATTTATCAAACTCAACAACCAAAAAAACAAAAAAATTCCAGTCAAGAAATGGGCAGAAGACAGGAACAGACAATTTTCCAAAGACATACACATGGCCAACAGACACATGAAAAAAGTGCCCCACATCACTTGGCATCTCAGAAATACAAAACAAAACTGCAATGAGATATCACCTCACACCAGTCAGAATGGCTAAAACTAACAACTCAGAAAACAACAGATGTTGGTGAGGATGCAGAGAAAGGGGAAACCTCTCATACTGTTGGTGGGAATGCAAACTGGCACAGTGTGGAAAACTGTATGGAGATTCCTCAAAAGGTTAAAAATAGAACTACCCTACCACCCAGCAATTGCACTATGAGGTATTTTTCCAAAGGATACAAACATAGTGATTCAAAGGGGTACAGGCACCCCAATGTTTATAGCAGCAATATACTCAATAGCCATGATATGGAAGGAGCCCAGATGTCCAACGATGGATGAATGGGTATGTTTACAATGGAATGTTAGCCATCAAAGAGAATGAAATTTTTCCATCTGCAAAAACGTGGATGGAACTAGAGGGCATCATGCTAAGCAAAATAAGTCATTTGGAGAAAGACAAATACCTTATTATTTCATTCATATGTATAATTTAAGAAATGAGACAGATAATCATGGGGGAAGGGAAGGAAAATATTAAAAATAAATAAATAATAAAATAAGATAAAAACAGAGAGGGAGGCAAGCCATAAGAAACTCTTATCTATAAGGAACAAACTGAAGGTTGTTGGAGGGGAGGTGTGTGGGGGGGTGGTATTCAGGTGATGCACATTAAGGAGGGCATGTGATTTAATGAGCACTGGGTGTTATATACAACTGATGAATCACTAAATTCTACCCCTGAAATTAAAAATACACTACATGTTAACTAACTTGAATGTAAATAAAATCTAAAAAGAGTGCAGTAAAAAGAGGACTTAATGTGCTTCTTCAGTATTAAGACTTGTGTCTGTCTTCTTCAGATACTGTCACTTCCTCATGCTCACTAATTATTGCTTCAAGAATTTTTACTAGATCTACTTGAGTTTCTCTTTCTATCTTTCATATTGTCTTTCTCACTTTCTTTCCATATGGAATTCTGATAAATTATATTAGCTCTTTCTTCCTATTCACTAGTTCTTCAGTTGCACTTATACTACTGTATTATTTATCTATTGATGGTATTGTTTTCTTTAATTTTAATAAACATATATTTAATTTTTAGAATTATTATGTGATCCTTTTCCTTAGTCTTTAGTCCTTTAGTCCTTAGATCTTTTGCCTGTTCATTTTCATAAACAGTCTTCCCATGCTTAGAGTCTCTCTCCTTCCCTCTGTCTCATTTAATATTACAAACACTTGCTCTATTACTTCTAGTTCCTCAGGAGCAAAACTACCATCTCTTTCATAATACTGACTCTTTCATGGCACTAGGTTTTCTCATTTATTGAGTTTTTGTCTGTGAGCTCACATTCAACGAGAGTTATCTTTTCTAGGAATCCAGAATGTGCAATGAGATGTAAAAATGTTCCAATGGTGGACAAAGAATTTGCTTCTGCCAGAGCCATATCATATCTTGAGACCAAATTCTATAATTCTTTCTTTTTTAAAACACCATAGCATAGACAGTGTGAATTGGAGCTCCAGACCTTTGTGTGACAGAGGCTTTGGTTTCATTTTCTCAAGGGTGATATTTTATACCAAAACTTGTCATGGGTGTCTCTTTCCATATTACAACCCTAGATGAGACTATCCCTTTCCATGTACATTGTTGCTTAGAAACTAGTCCCAGATTTCATGAGGCCTTGAGTCTTAATGTCCATCTTTACATTAAAGCACCTGCCCTGAGGTGTCAGTTCAGTCCATTAGGGTTCTTCAGCTTCAATACTAGGTCTCTTTTATGGCTTTGAGTTCCTGCTTCATTTATTGCTCTTAGTAATTTCTCATTCTTGAACTGAAACTTGAGGGCTTCTGGGGGCAGATTTTGTGTTTTGGTTTTTCTCAAACTCTCCCCCAACTACAACCTGGTCTCCAATGATCTTCCCTATTTCAGCAACCAACGATCAGCCAGTTGCTTAGAGCAAGAGGAATGAAGAGTGCTCACCTTTGCATTGTTCAATGCCTTGACCAGAAATTTGAGTTTAAAAAAAATGGCAGTTGCCATTGATTATGTTGATCAACTCACATCTCTCATTATCCTGAGTAATGCTATATGTTATCCCACTTTCAAAATGATAGACCACATTTGCAGTTTGCTTGAATCCCCTGGCTTGCCAGCCTAAGATGGACTTTCAGAAAATGAAACATTAATCAAGCATTCCTCAACCCCAAGAAAAGTCTGTTGGTTCCTAATAATCACCATTACATTTACTAGATCATCATAGCCATTTATTTAATGTAACTAGAAATCATTGAACTCTCTGATCTGAAACTTCTAAACTCTGTTTTTACCCTCCCTTAAAAATGGTTATAATATAAATCTATTGATATCTTCTGGAAACTCTCCATTGCTCTAAGTTATATCACAAATTATTATGGTTCTATAAGAGCGGATTTATGATGCTATTAATGTTTGTATTCTGAGTTCTAATTTGTCTTATTCTGAGGCTGAATCCCCTGCCTCTTTACCATGTCGCATTTATCGTTTCCATTATATAGGTTCTGGTTTTTTAAAAAATCATGGCAGCAAACCAGGAATTGAGAAGTTGCGCTTTCTCTCTGTCACCTTCTAACATTCCATATGTCATCAACAGTTGGACCCTGTCAACAAAGCTTCTAAAATCCTTTTTAAAAATAATCATAACATATTTTTCGTTTACAAAATCCCTCTGATCTTTCCCCTTCCTCAGATTTTTCCTCCAAATCATGCCATGTTTTGGTGTTTATAATACTAACTTCTTTTTAGCTTGGATGAATCAATCACAAAATGGAACCCTCCTGTCCTGGTCCTTTTAAGTCTCCTTTCTAGGCTTCTGTCCTTTACACCCCTGTGCTAAGAGTGCTCATGACTCAAACATTGGACCTCATTCCTTCTCTGTCTGCATTGTCTCCTGGGGTGTTTGCATCCAGTCCTATGACTTTTATTATCAGGTATACTCTGACAACTACAAAATCTACCTATTGGTTCATATTCTCACTCTTTAAGACCAAATTCACTTACCAACTGCATACTTGACCTCTCTATTTTGACATCTAGCAGATGTCTCAATACCCACTCCCAATAGCACCTGGCCTCTCGGTCTTCCCCCATTTTAGTGAATGATGTCAACATTCAAACTCAAGATAAAATCTTAGAGTTAATCTTGTGAACACTTTACCTTACATTACATATCCAATCCACCAGCTAATCCTGTCACTTCCACCTTCAAAAATACACTCTAAGTCCAATATTTTTTCTACCTTATCTCTTACCTTTACATCTTGGCTAGCCTGCCTGTTTCCACTTTTGCTATATAATTCATTCACATGAGGACTTTTTTGCCCCAATCTACCCTATGGTCTATGGGACCCCAGATGGGCATTCCTTCTCTACCTCCCTAAATCATCCCACAGTACTATTCCACTCATAGTGGCCTGCATTACCCTCTATCCTCTTTCCTATATACAAAATCTTCCTCAATTTATCCAAATCTCAGCTCAGAAGTCACCTCCTCAGACAGCTAAAATCAAAAGCCCTGACTATCCCTTTATTTCTTCATACGTCTTATCACTATCTCATATATAATTATATATCATTTTCATAGTTGTTTGTGTCTGTCCCATCATTAGAAAGTAAATTGCCTGAGGGTAGGGACCTTGCTATTTCTAGGTCTCCATTGTATTCCCAAAGTCCAGAGCAGTACCTATATGTTGTGGGCCTTCCTTTAACATTTGCTGATGAGTTGTTTTATTCAGCAGATGATTTCAATACACCACCTGAATCTCTCTGCTGCAGAGGGCTGCATATCCAAGTGGGAGGGAAGAAGGTACTCCAGGCAGGATAGTGACTCACCTGCTGAGTGGATCTTGAGTGTCTTTGAAAGCTAAATGTACATGAACCTTGGAAGTGATAGGAAAGGAAAATTAAAACACAACCTGAAAAACCAAACATTGTGGCATTTGGGGTATGAACATATCCTGCTGATTTCAACGGATATCAATGGCAATATGGCCTGATTAAAAAAAAAATCCCAGGGTGCCTGGGTGTCTCAGTGGGTCAAGCCTCTGCCTTCAACTCAGGTCATGATCCCAGGTCCTGGGATCAAGGCCCGCATGCTTCCTCCCCTCTCTCTGCCTGCCTCTCTGCCTACTTGTGACCTCTCTATTTCTGTCAAATAAATTAATAAATAAAATCTTTTTAAAAAAATCCTTCACCCACAAATAATTAGTACAGACCCTCTATAAGGAGAATATGGCTCCCTGCTCAATGGTCTCCTCCTGAAGGAAGGTTTAGTTTGGTTTGACCCTTGAATAGTGCTTCTTATTGGGGTTGCATGAGAACCACTGTCTCATTAACTTCCTCAGAGGAACCTGAGTGGCAAATGTCCTCACAATACAAGCATATTCAATCTGAAAACTCATCAGCAACCCCACAGCAACAAATCAATGTGTCATGCAGCTCCCAGAACTTAGGAAATGCCAGAAGATCAGGCCAGCCCATTTTCATTATGGGAATTACCTTTGACAAGTTTCAAAGCATAGTATGGTTCTGTGACATGTACAGCCAGGCCCAGGAATAGAAACTCTGGTCTTGGAAAATCACTGTGTATAGTATTTAAGACTTAAGTCAAACACATGGATGATGAATTGAAAGGAAAGCCGAAAGTCAGTCTGCCATCTAGCTTTTCCAAATTATAGAAAAACACAAAGCCTTCAGTTGGTGGTAAATTTAGAAGCCAATAGCAAGTATAGGAGACCCATCTGAAACAACTCTGTCTGGGTTGATCCCAGCCTCAGCTTCAACATCCTCAGGGAAGGTGAATCAAGACCTCTTGGAGTGACATCTTCAAGACTGACTTCCAATGAAAGAAAGTATCCAAGTGTTTCATAACTGTAATCATATATTGATATCCACCACAAATTTTCAGCATTGTTGAAGGGAAAGGTCCAGGAGTTGGATATCCCAGGTGGGATGGCTGTCCACACTACACATTCTGGACGTCTGCCACAGCATAGAAATCCATGTCACTCCACCCCCACTTCTGAGCTGGCTAGCTTGAACCTACATGCCCTCTCCCCCTATGATCACAGTGGCTCCTACTGATCTCCCTGCCTCTATTCTGTCACTGTTAATCCATTGTTCAGCCTCCCAGTCTTTGCTTTTAGGTTTTTAAATTTATTATTTTTTTAAAGATTTTATTTATTTATTTGAAAGACAGAGAGCACAAGTAGGCAGAGAGAGGAGGAAGCAGGCTCTCTGCTGAGCAGAGAGCCTAATGCGGGGCTCGATCCCAGGACCCTGGGATCATGACCTGAGCTGAAAGCAGAGGCTTTAACCCACTGAGCCACTCAGGTGCCCCTAGGTTTTTAAATTTAAAAGCAAATTTAAAGGCTTTTATTTTTCTGTTGAATTTCATATGTAAGATTTTTTTTTAATTTTTAAATGTTATATGTAAGTTTTTTAAATTTTTTAATTTTGTACTTATAGTTTAAAGAGTACAACAGCCTTCTGTACCCCTTATTTTCCTCCTTCAGTGGAAAACTAAAACAGAACACTGAGATGTAGGCTCTGAAGTGATATGAATTTGGCCATAATACAATTGGTAATTGGCTTTCTAATTTCCAAATTACCAGCTAGGTGCATAGGATAGCACAGAATATTGCATTAATCTCTCAATAATGTGATCCCACCCACTTTATAGGACTCATTATTTTTTGGAGACAGCTTATTAATGCATTATCATTGGGTTCTATCTTATTTTATGATTTTTTTTTTGGCACTTAGATTTATATGACTATTTACCATGCTCACATTTCTATTTCTCAATTTTTCATTCTGGTCATCATCAGTTGACTGCTTACTATGGAAGATGATGTTCATTGCTGCTGATTCCTGCTCTATATGTAGATTCTTCCCATCCTTGATTTGGTTCAATTCGGTCCCCTTTTGATTTTGGTTAGATCTGTATTTGGTCTTACTATTATTATGACTGGGTAAATGTTCTTCACAGCTGAGCCATATAGTATACTATGATTACTTTTTATTTCCTGTACAAAACTTTGCACTCCCTGGAGTTAATAATTACTTTGTATTATAGTCACTTAGTTTTCTTTGCACTCCTGCTCTCTTATAAATCTCCTCTGAATGTATCCAAATATATCATCATAAAGAATGACTACTGTTGCTTTCTTTTCTATCTGATAGCTCCTATTCTTATCGTGTCTTAACTTCTTATCATAAAAATTTTCAAATGTGCATAGAAGTTGAGAGAATTATATAACAAATCCACATACATACAGTTCTGCAGGAGTATTTTAGAGATTCCCAGGCATTGTATCATTCCATCTATATATGTTTCAATATGTATCTCTAACTTATAACTTATAACTTATAATAACTTTTATTTTTTTTAAAGATTTTATTTGTTTGACAGAGAGAGAGAGATCACAAGTAGGCAGAGAGGCAGGCAGAGAGAGAGGAGGAAGCAGGCTCCCCGCTGAGCAGAGAGCCCAATGTGGGGCTCGATCCCAGGATCCTGAGATCATGACCCAAGCTGAAGGCAAAGGCTTAACCCACTGAGCCACCCAGGTGCCCCTTATAAGTACTTTTAAAGCATATAACCACCATGCCTCTTCACACAATGGAATATTACTCAGCCATAAATAAGAATGAAATCTTACCATTTGCAACAACATGGATGAATCTAGAAATTATTACACTAAATGAAACAAGTCAATCAGAGAAAGACAAATACCACATGATTTCACCCATATGTGGAATTTAAGAAATAAAAAAATGAACAAAGATAAAGACAAAAACAAAAAACAGACTCTTAAATAGAGAGATTGAATTTGTGGTTGCCACATAGAGAGCAAGAAGGTGGGTGGGAGGTTGGGTGAAATAGATAAAGAGGCGTAAGAGTACACTTAACTTGATGAGCACTGAGAAACGTACAGAATTGTTAAATCACAATATTGTACACCTGAGACTAATCTAACACTGTTAAACTTGAATTTTAAAAAATATATAAAAATAACCACTATGCTCTCATCAAACCTAGTAAAATTAATAATTCCTTAAATATCACCTGATAATGAGTATATATCTGTCACCTTCTCAAGCTGGGGATCCTGGTGATGGGATCTGAAATGATGGGGGACTACTGACTGATGATCAGTAGATGACTCTATTTCTTACAATCACTTCTTTTATACTTTACCCAGGATACGGTTACAAACAGGATATAGATTTACCTGCAGGATGTGAACTGCATGTGAGATGTGAGCTATGTGCAGGACCTAGGCTACATGCGGGATATGGGCTACATGCAGGAAATCAAGTGCAACAAGTGAACAACAACAATTATCTCTTAGCTTCAAATGATGAGAGCAAGTTAAGGATTCTCCACACTTACCAGATCCATCTAAAGGAGGACATGAAAGCATTCCAGGGATACTCCCATGTTTATTCTGGGTGTCAGCCCAGGAAGACTCTTGCCTCCATCTTCTAGAGTTTTCTCACAGGATATGACAGGACCCTAGTCACATTGGTGAGGATCCAGGTTGTGTTCCAGCAATATCCAAATTTTATGATTGTATCCAATATGGCTTTCAGGTTTGTTGGTTGAGTTAGAATCCAAATGAGACCCAAACATTGCATCTCCTTGTCTTTTAAATCTTATTCCATAGTAGTTCCTTCTCCCACTGTCTCCTTGATTGTGTCCTTGATTGCCTGGAGAAACCCAGGAATTTGTCTTGTAAAATGCCTCATGTTCTAAATTTGGCTGATTTGTTCTTCTGAGTATCATTTAACTTGTTTTGCTCTTCTTCATATTTCTTGTACATAGGTAGATAGATTCAGAGTGGTGATTCTCAGCCTGCACTGAGTGATAGAATCACTTGGAAAGCTTTTTAAATCTTGATTTAAAACCACACTCAGGTCAGTTAAATTGGAATCCTGGGATGGGACTCAAGCAAGCATCAGTGTTTTTAAAGTGTCCCAGATGATCCCAATGAGCATCAAAAGTTTAACAAACATTGTCCTGCACATCAACATTAGCTGCCTCTGGGGACTTGTGAAATGCAAATTCTCAGGCCTCAGCACAGACCTGTTGAATCAGAAACTCTGATGCACATTAGCATTTGTAAACCACTGTTCTTGAGGTTTGCTTTGATACATTCATCTTATTCAGGCATAAAGCCTTTATTAAGGAGGTTCTCAACCTTGGCTACACATTAACATCACATGCACAGGTCTTATAACTAGGCTTCAGGACCCACCTCAGAACAACTGAAGTTGAGAATCTGAAAGGGGAGTTCCAAGACTAATTTTTAAAAGCTCACCAAGTGATTTTCACACAAGCATCTTTCTTGATTTAGTTCTTCATTTTGTTAGTAATCAAATCTCAGTAACTTCCTGAAAGTGAGTTCATGGATATAGTATTTTGATTAATTTATTTTTCTACCCACACACTTGTCTGACAGTTTAGTTGGGTATAGAATTTTAGGTTTGAAACCATTTTTCTCAGAATTTTGAAGTCATTGTTCTACTGCTCTCTGGTTCCAATATATTGTTGAGCTGTCTGATGCATTAAGTATATTTTTTGCATGAACTGTTTTTCTTGTTTTTTATATGATTTTAGTATCTTTCTCCCAGATTTCTAAAATGTTGAACTTCAATTTTTAGCTATCATGAAGACCTTTTCTGTTTGGAAATTCATGCCATTCAACTCTAGAAAACTTTATTGAATAATTTGGTGCTTTTTTCCCCACTATATTTTGTTCTTTCTCAAAATTCTGTTCTTAACTTGGACTTCCTGGATTAATTATCTGATTTCTTATCAATTTTTCCAATAATGTTCAGTGTATTTTTCTACTGTATATATTCCTTTTAAAAATAGGGTCCTGTTCTTTCATGGACACAAATCCACCCTTACCTCTTTAGTAATATTCACATTTTTATTGTTCTCTTCTCCCTCCATAGTCTATTTCATTCAAGTTGAGTTTGCTTTGTTTTATTTTGTGAGTTTTTTTTTTTCTGTTTCTCAGTTTATATATTTTGGTTCTGCCTTTCATATTGCATATTGTCTTCAAATATCTTGAGATCCTTGATTAACAATGGCATAGAGAAAAATGGATGGGTGTTCTCTGTCAGAGTCTTGTTGACAATTTTCCCTATAAAGAATCTGACTTGAACACATCCTGCATTAAAAACCATTATCAGTATCCTTAGGGTTTTGATTTCTCTTGGGATAGTCAGATTTGGAAGAGAATGTTCTTTCACCACCTGCATGGAGGGTAGGTAGAGGCTGAGCTGTCAATGTTGTAAGAACTCAGTAGTGACAAAGGCATGCAATCATTTTCACATTCCCTGTTGTCTGTATCAGTTGTACCTGCTGTCCAGCCCAGAGGCCCTCTGTTTTATCCTCCTCAAAGACTGAACCTCATGTTCCTGCCAGGGTTACAGGAGAATTTGCCCCATCTCAGACACTTGGGGAGGAGGTCTGGGGGTCCTATATACTTCTTAAATTGATTTTATAAATTTCCAAAGGTGTCTTATGCTGTGAATTCTTTGGCCTCTCAGGAATCATAGTATATAAACCAGGTTCCTTTCTGATTTTTACTTTTGCCAGTGAAAAATTCAGTTTACTCAGTTGTGTTACATCATTTGCCACTCATCATCTGCTCTCCAGCTCCCCAAATTTTTATTTTTGTCCTTGTGGGTTTATGCCCTTCTAAAATGTTTCTTATTAAAGTATGATATGAAAACAGATAATTACATATATTATAAGAGTAGATCTTAATATTCAAAAACAAAACACAATCATGTAACCAGTACGCATATCACAAAACAGAATACTATAAAGACCCCAGAAGACCCCTTTGTGCTCTCTTCCAGTCTCAATCCCACTACCAACAACAGTATCAACTATCCTGACTTCTAACAGCATAGATGGGTTTTTTTCTGTTTTTGAACTTTACACAAATGGAATTATGCAGTATGTATTCTTTTGGGTCTGGCTTCTTTCACTCAACATTTTATTTATGACATTAATCCATAATATAAAATATAGATGGTATATTCTCATTGCCACACAGTTTTCCACTATCTAAAAATGTCACAATTTATTTATCCACTTTTGATGGACATTTGGTAGTTTCCAACTTGAGAGCTATTACTAACATAAATAATTTTGTATTTTTTTGGTAAATATATATGTGCATTTCTGTTAGGTATATGCCTAAGAGTGGAAATATTGTGTCATGGGATAAGGATGGATGTTGTATTTCATTATCAATAAATTTTTCATTGTAAACTTTCTGGTAGGTGTTTGTGCATTAAAAATTTTTCTCTTATTGTTTTAATAGAGCTAGAAAACAACCTGAGTTTAGTATGAGTACCTATGCTGTTATACTTTTTTAAGATTTATTTATTTTTAGAGAGAGTGTGTGAGTAGGGGAAGGGCCAGAGGGAGAGAATCTCAAGCAGACTCCCTGCTGAGCACAGAGCCCAACACAGGACTCAATCCCACAACCCATGAAATCATAACCTGAGTGAAAAACTAGCATTCAGCACTTAACCAACTAAGCCATCCAGGCACCCCTGTGCTGCCATATTTAATGGAAAACCAACCAAGGCTTTTGTTTTTTCTAAAACACTAATTTGATCATGTCTCTCACCATTACTACAAACCCTTCAGTTGTTCTCAGGATGAATTTCAAATTTCTTTCCTTAGTTCTCAAGACTCATTTTGAGCTGTTTCAGTATCACTCCCCAACATCTTTTCCACCTATGTAGTTATAACCACATAGAACCACATATACTTTGCCTAACACATAGTGCTCACTCTAGGCATCTATGTAATTGCATTAACCACTGCTTTTTCTTTCACTGCTTTTTCCAGCCTGTCTACCTAGCTAACTCCCCTACCACCATCAAGAGCTATTCATGAAGAGCACCTTCCTTGAGTGCCCATAAGGCATCCCCTTCTTTATTCCCCCATCAACCAGTGCTTCCTTCTTTCATGATACTATCACGCAATGATCACTTACCTCTCTTCCCTAATGTCTTGGAAGCTCACTGAGAGGAAAAACTGTGTATTATTTAATTTTGTGACAGCAACACACATCACAGTACCCAGGACAGGACACTGAACACTAAATAAGTGCTTTGTTTATTCATTCATTCAATGATTCAACAAATTGCAACTTTATTCAACTTTAATAAGCACCAGACTCTTCCAAGTAGAGAGAATGCCATGATGAAGCAACAGCAAAATCTCTGTTCTCAGAGGCTGACACTCTAGTGAATGAGGCAGATAGTAAGCAAATGAACACACACATAGATAAAAGGATGATGGGTATGCAGACAACTTCCATATCTAGCTATCTACCCTCCTCTGCCTGCCCTGCTACAGTGACATAGAACTCCTCTGTCCCTCATCTATCCCAGGGCCTGTGTTCTAGCTACTCCTGTCCTGAAATGTTCCCCCTACCTCCAAAGACCTCTGTACAGCTGGATCCTTGTCATCATTCATATCTCAGCTTAAATGTTACTTCCTTCAAAGGAACTTCCTTGACCACACAATCAATTACTAGCTCCATCCCTCTTTTAATTTTCTACATAAAACTTACAACTATCTGGTATCTTGATTGTAAATGTATTTGGATTTTTGTTTGTTTTCTGTTTACCCTAATTAAATTCTATGAGGGCAAAGGTTTGGGTTTTTTTTTTTTCCTATTTTAACAGTTTGATTCTTTTTTTCCAGGTAGTAGTACCTGAGAAATAGTGGGTGCTCAATATATTTCTTAAATGAATGAATAAATGAATGAATTGTAGAAAAATTAGAAAATTAGAAATTAAAGAATTTCAAAAAGGAAAATGTGGCATTAATTTATGCAACCCAGCAATCACTTCTAGTGATTTACCCAAGGGAAATGAAAATATGTCCACTAAAATACTTTTTTGTGATCATAGCAAGTTTATTTATAAGAGCCAAAATTAGAAACAGTCTAAATAGCCATTAATAAGAAAATGATAAACAGGTGTGCTATATCTAAGCAATGAAATACTACACGGCAAAAAAAAAAAAAAAAAAGGAAGCTACAACAAAGCAAACAGATCACTGGTTTGATTGCCTAGGAAGGGGCACAATAGACTTTTGGAATGCTGGAAATGTTCTATATCTCAGTTGTATTTGTGGGTAGATTGTGTGTATATTTGTCAGTATTATTGAATGATACTCTTAAAATGGGTACATTCTAGTGATATAAAATATACCTCAAAAATTTAATTAAATATTACTTTGAAAGGAAAATTTAAAAAATTAGAGCACTTCTCCCCTCCATCTCACCCCAGCCTTATCTAAAACTGTCCTTGCTCTGTTGTTGCCTTCCCCAAGAATTCTCCAGCAAGCATGCCTGTGCTGCTGTCTCCATCCACTGGATGCATCAAGAGTTACGGTTTTATCATGGGGCTAACTGACCAGGCAGCTCTGGCCTCATCAGTCTCCCAGGGCCCAACCTATCAACAGATTAAAGTCTACTGTCTCAGCCAGGCACACCTGGACCCCCACAGATGACCCTGCCAGCCTTCCCAATGCCAACAACTGCAGCCCTTTGTAACTCTGCCCTACAGACAGCTGTGTGTCCGAGACAGATCATCCAACTCCCCAGTACTCTGAGTGTGATCTCCAGACCATCAGCATCTGCACTGCTTGGACACTTGTCAGAGATGAGTCCAGCCCTGCTCTAGAACTACTGATTCAAAATATTCTTTGGAATGTGATCCTCAGGTAACTTGGATGGATGTTAAAGTTTGAAAAGCACTGCGCTAATCTGAGCTTCCAGTTTCTCCTTGCAAATGGTAATAATAATACCTGCCTTTTCAGTTTCTAGGAGGATTAAATGAGCTAATGCCACAAGGCATTCAGCTCAAGTGTAGTCCCTTAGTAGGATTCAGTGAACAGCTCTCTCCTCCCTCCTGTCCCCATGACCAGTAATTCCTGGTTAGCCTCAGGCCCACTATTGTACCTGGCTATTCAAAATGTTTGGTGGCAAATCAGAATAGTCACTCTGGATGGCTGGGTAACAGACTTCACAGAGCAGGAAACATCATTGAATCAGCAAAGCATGTGGCCCTTGGAAAGAGGGCTGCACTTGCCATTTGTCAACATCTCATTGCACATTCCTTGGCTCACTGTGTGCTAATAATAGCAAATACATTTGCATATTAATAAAAACACAACATTTCCAATTGGGTCATTGTCCCCAATGTGTCACTCCTCTCTGAGGATGAAAATTAGATCTTTGTCCCTGAAACTTATCATTATTTGTCCGTCTGCCAACACCAAGACAGACACACCTCAGATGGGATACAACAATATGTCAGATGAAGGAAAACATTCACAGCTCCTCTTCTTCCTGTCTTCCCCAATTTCTCTTCCCCCTTCTCCTCCCTCCCTTTTTATTCTTCTCCTCTTGTTCCATCTCCCTCCTCTACCTGGGGAAATGGCTTCCGGTCTAGGCTATTGTCATTAGCTCACAAGCAATGTAAGGATCAGATGCCCAGCTGCTGGACAGGGCCTCTGGGTACATTCATACTTGTGCCAGGGCCTCCTCTCTGGTCGTCAGTGTCCCTGTAGTTCAGAAAGCCTTAAGCCCTGAGAGAGTCAACACTGCTGGCACCTATTCCTACCATGCCCAGAGCATTCCTGCACCACCTCCTTTGGGCAGGATACTTCATTAGATAGTTTAGGCACAGTTTCTATATAACCCTTAAAACTAAGGCTTTGGGGAAACATAAAAAGATACCCCTGTACAGGGGACACATCAGGGAGACGAAAGTTTAAGCAGTTGGCCCAAATGTACAAAAGTAGTTGGCAAGAGGTGATTTGGCACCTCATTCAGCTTTGCCCCACTGCACTAGAGCTCCAAGCTGAGAGCTGGGCTATACCAGGCTTAGCAGGTTAGCCTCTCTCTCCTCTGTCTATACCACAAACCTGCCTTTAGGCAGCCTCCAACATAAATCTCCATGGAAATATATGGTAGGTCTGCGCTGGGGAAGGGGGTGGGGTGGCTGTCCTTGTCCTGGAGATATGGGCCCTGCAGTAGAGGTGGGTATGCCCTGGAATGCTCATGGCTTCAGTATCTCCCTCCCTTTCTAAGTATCTCAGGATTTGCCTGGGCTATCAAAGTGGCCCTGACTCTCTGGACCTCCAAGAGCCATCTCCTGCCCAATCCACATTGACAGAGTTCTGTCCCCTTGTGTGTGAGACATGCGGCAGCTCTCCCCAGAAAAATGGAGTCAGATGGAGCCCATAAGAGCAAGTCACTGCTTAGAAATCCAGCTTTGAATGAGTGTTGCCAGCACTCCAAGCAGTAATTGGCATTAAGAGAGGCTTGGAACTGCAAACTAGTGATTTTCAATTGGAATAAAAAAAGTAATTGACATTAAGTGCTGTTTGGAGCAGCAAACAAATGATAGTGATTTGCAAATGACATTCAATAAGAAATCATTTATGTCTATTGATATTAAATAGGTGCCAGTACACAGAGAGCATAAGGGACAGGGGTCAGGAATGGGGAGGAGCTGGGAGCCCCATAGGATCACAGAGGATTAAGAGAGAACAAACCTCACAGGCACTCCTTCTTTCCAGCCCTCAGAGGCCCTGTAAGAGAAAGGATCTACCCAAGATCCGACCACATTCCCCATAGTACATTCCCCACAGCACAGTACAACACCATCTCTTCTAGCCCTCTTGTGCTTCTGCCAGCCTTCCAGAAGTGTCAGATGACTTCTTTAAAGGAGAAAATGCTCTCACTGCTTACTCCTGCCCCATTCTGCTCCTCTATCACTACCACCTTTGCCTGGGGGCTCCCACACCACAGGTGGTGTAACCAGACCTTGCTTATGCCCTCTGCCACCCATCACATCACCCCTGTTTAACTATCTGGCACCCCCTCCGGTCAGTGCCTGGAAGGCCACAGCACTGTGTGATGAGCCAGTGCACACCTTTTGGACGTTGTGGTTGAGAGTTCATGCAAGAAAGCAAGTGCTCTGCAAATGATCCAGAACAGAAGGACATGCTGGCAGTGGTTAAAGGAAACAGTCTGTCCCTACTCCTGAGTGGTGATGGGGCTGGTGCAGATGTCAGGGTCCCCAACCCTCTGCACAAGCAGAGAAGGAGGCACAAGAGCTGTCATCTCCCGCCTACAGGGAGAAAGGCTAAAACCCCCCAACACTGCAAAGCAGCCTACTACAGTCCTGGCAAGGCTATTTATTCCTCATGATGGACAAGAATGAGCCTTCTAGTCCCCAGAGCTATCCTCTTAGAACACCTGTTAGTGCTGGGGTATACACGCATTTTGTAATGCCCAAATCTACAGTTTGCATGCGTAATAGTCACAGCATAGATGGGGACTTACATGGCTTGCCCCAGTGCACATATATTGAAAGAAGCACAGCAGGATAAAGCCTGACTTTCTCTGACCTTGCAAAACTACCACAGCACAGCTCCTATTAAACTTGAGACCTGGTGAAGGGTCCTGTGTGACTTAGTCTATTAACCCTTCCCTGGGGACTTGTGGGAGTGCTTCCCACCAGGCAATATCTGGAGCAGGTTTAGAAAGGAGTGAGCAGGTAGAGGACACATGTTGGGGCAGCACTGCTGAGGACAGTGAGTAAATAGCACAATTAGATTCTGTCCCCAGAATCAGGCAGGATGTCCAAATAAAGAGTGGTGTCCTTCCTAGGAAAAGAAAAGCATCACCAGAAAACTCCTTTTTTTCCTACGAACTTGATTTCCTCAAGTTTGGATCCATTAGAATTAGAGAAAAGGAAAATCGAAATCCCCTTGGTCCGGGGAAAAAGTGGATAGAAGCTCTAGGTGAAATAAATTAAAAGCTTTATCTCCCTTTTCTTTCTTGCTAAGGGCACACATCACGTAGGCCAGGTCAATAGGTGGCCATCATTGGCTCAGGTCCTCCTTCCAGGCTAGAGACCTTGAAACCAGCAGGAGACTTCAGCAGGGACCAACAAAGAGATGAAGTGCTTGAGCTGAGGTGAAAGCCCCAAAGGTGCAGAGCAGGATCTGCATGAGATGCATCATGGAGGTCAGAGTTGGAAACAGAATGTGGGAAAAAAGATGAAGAACTAAGAAAAGGGGAGGTAGGAGGTAAAGCAATAAAGGGAAAAGAAAAGAGCCATCTTCCTCTAAGAAAGTCTGGAACAACAGATAAAAAGTGTCCTCCATAATGTCCATTGTTATTTAAACCTCTTCCAAAAGTACCAAGTAATGTAACTGGAATAATAATAAAGTGAGGGATATGTGTGTTGAAGTAAAAAAAGCAAAATTATCACTGGTTGCAACTGACATGCTTTTATACTTGGGAAATCAAAGAGAATCTACAGAAAACCATACACAGCGAAAGACTTGACCTAAGATCACTGGTTAAAAAAATAAATATATAAAATCTTTTGTAAAGCTACTCTTTTTATAAAACAACAGTAGAGTTAGCAAATATGACAAAAAGTAGCTATTCACAACAGCAACCTAACCCATTCCATATCTAGAGATATATTAAAAGGACTTGAATACCTAAAACATACTGTGTTCTCCTATAGGAAGAATATCATAACACTCTGTTAAGGAGTAAAAATCACTGGAATAGATGGAGGAATCCATCTTTTTCCAGGTCTGGAAAACTGAGTATTATAAACATTAAGAAGTTTAATTTAAAAATGAAAACTTCTATGTATAATTTTTATTTGATTGATTTTTTTGAAGCTAGACTAAGTGATTCTAAGTGCCATCTGGATAATCAAAATTAAAGAAAATACTGAAGAAAATTTTGGTTGGGATAAAGATAGACTTGCCTAACCAGATATTAAAACATTTTATAAAATAATAATAATGATAATAATAATGCCATATGTTGTGGAGAAGCATTATATAAACAGGTCAATATAATAGAAAAAAAGACCAAAAATATAGAGGAATTTATTTTATTACTGCATCAGTTCATATTAGAAACTAAAGATAGACCATTTAATACATAATGTTAGGAGTACTGAGTTATCATTTTTAAAATGTAAAGTTGGAGCCCTACCTCAGTTACTTGTTTCACCAATATGAAACACAGATTTAAAATGAAAATGAAAATGAAAGAAGGCATGCAAAGAGAAGAGAAAGGAAAAAACAAAAGACTAGAGAAATACTAAAACTATATAGCCTTCAATTTTGAATGTTGAAGTTTGGAAGGTCTTCCTTGAAATGTCATCTAGGTATCGCCTTGCACAGGCTCAAGCCCCCAGAAGATGTTTGACAGAGAGCAGACTTAGTTCCAGCCCTATTTTTCTTGCCTCCCTGGGTGGGCCTCTGGAAGGCTGACTTAATAGGCTTACCATTCTGGAGAGTCTGGCCTTTAGCTTTGGATCCAAGGCCAGGCACTGGTGAGGTTTTACAAGGTAATGAGCCATCCAGATTCAGGTTACTCTGATGTCATGGGGTAGGAAGTAAACCTTTGTTAGGGCCCTGCCACAGATACCTCCAAGGACTATGTGTGTATATTCAAGGATGAGTGGAGAGAGAGAGAGAGTAAAAGAGAGAGAGAGAATGAGACTGAGTTTCCCCCAGGTTCTAGCAGAGCAGAAAATGATCCCGAAAATACTCAAACCTGTGAATGTGACAAGGCCTCTGAAGAAAGTATCATATGAATCCCTAAAGTGACTGAACCCTAAGTTCAGAATCCCCAGCACTGAACAAAAATTTTCTTGTTCTTTGCATGACAGGAAAGCAGAGAACCACCACAATTCAAGGGGCTCCTCAAATGTGACCAAAGGATATATAGCAGATAACCACATGGCTGGAGGACTGGAAAGTAATCCTGAGCACAGCAACATGGAGCCCCAGGAAAGACTGTCTTCCTGGCAGGAAAATGGCTGAATAGATTTGGATTTCAGTTAAAGCAAATGAAGAATTATGGCATCAATTTCTGCATCCCAGAGATTGGAGAGCATAATTCTTAGTTGCTATAGTTGTATCATATTTTTAATGATTAAACTTATTTTAGAGAGGTGAAAAGGAAAAGAGGGAGAGGGAGAATCTCAAGCAGACTCCACCCTGAGCATGGAGCCCAACACAGGCTGGATCTCACAATGCTGAGATCATAACCCGAGCTAAAATCAAGAGTTTGACACTTAACCAGCTGGGCCACCCAGGTACTCCAGTTGTATCATAATTTATTTGAACACTTTACTATTGATATCTCTAGGTTGTCTCATTTTTCTCCATCAAAAATAATTATAACTTTATTCATAAACCTTTGCTTTTCTGATTAATTCTTTAATCTAAGTTCCTGGAAGTATAATTGTTAGAACAAAGGCATGAACTTCATTGAGATCCCTGGCATATATTGTCAAGCTACATTCCTAAATCTTACTGGTAGGGTTAAAAATAACTGGCCTTAAGAGAATGCACTTCCTGAATTGAGGTGTAAGGAGCTCCATGAACCCACTTCCCAGTAAAAAACCATCACTAGTTTAAAAAAAATTAATGTTAAATCACTAGTAGGTGTTCCAAGGGCATACAGCAAATGAAGAAACAGTTATGCAAGAAAATCAAATGAAATCTCTGTAAAAACAGTGTCAGTCTATGACTCATGAGCTACAAAGTGCTCTTTTCCTCTTTCCAAGCTCAGCCCAACAGAAACTCTACTCTGAGTAGGTCTGTGGTCAAGGATATGAGGTTTCTTTTACCCCCGCTACTGGTCAGAAATGCATTATCTGTCTGTGTTGCAGAGCCTAAATTCAGACAAGTACATCCAGGAGATCAGGGGGTTTTGCCCCAACCCAGCTTCTCTTGTAGGATAGAGGTTCTACCATAGGTGAATCAGGCCAAGTTGAACGGTTCCCAATTGGCCTCATTCCAGTTCACTTACAGGAAGAAGAGTCTATGCCTTACAGGAGATGAAAGCCAAGAAAATCAGAAGCCACGACCCCAGCACATGCATGTAAAACAGAGATGTCACTTTGAGAGAAGTGGGCTATTGTCCCATTCCCCAGCTTTACCAGGGGGAAAGACAAGCCAAAAGAACAGAGAACTCTGAAGAGTCATCCAAAGGAATTTAGTTTATTTAAAGAGTGTGGGGAACGTTAAAGCCTATGGGTACTCCAAAATAATGGAGATTTTAGTGATAAGCAAGTAAGAGGAGACTGGTAGCTCCACAAAACAGCAAGATAAACTGTAGGCCAACTAGTTTACCAGAGAGAACCAGGAAAAGAGACAGCTGTGTGGGGTCAAAACAAACCTTAGAGACTGGCTCAAAACTGTCAAGTATTTCATTTTTATTATTCTACTTTTAAATTCATAATTTGCTTTTGGTCTTTTAAAAATAATTTCTATCATTTTATTGATATTTTCTATTTGATGAGGTGTTATCATACTTTCCTTGACTTCTTTAATCATCATTTTTTTTTTTAGTCCTTTGAACACATTTATAATATCCACTTTGAAGTCTTTGTTAAATCTGACATCTTAGCTTTTTGGATTAGAGGTACTGAAAAGTATATTTAAACTGGCAAAAGAAAGAATCAGCAAGGAGCACCTGGGTGACTCAGTTAATCATCTGTCTTCTGCTCAGGTCATGATCCTAGGGTCCAGGGATCAAGCCCTGGGTCCGGTTCCCTGCTCAGCAGAGAGCCTACTTTTCTCTCTCTCCACCCCCTACTCATGCTCTCTCTTGCTATCTCTCTCTCTCAAATAGATAAATAAAATCTCTTTAAAAAATCAGCAAACGTGAAAATAGATCAATTAGGATTATGGAATTCAAAGAACAAATGAAATAGAACAAATAAAAATAGAGAAAACTTCAGAGAAATGTGGGACAACATTAAGCACACCAACCTACATATAATGAGAATAACAAAGGTGAAAGAGAAAAGAAAACAACAAACATTTGAGGTATAGTGGATGAAAACTTTCCAGATTTGAAGAAAACATCAATCTACCCATCCAAAAAGTTTAGAAAATTCCAAGTAGGCTAAATTAAAAGAGATCCATTCCCAGACACATCATAGAAAAGTGTGGAAAGACAAATGGAAAATCTTGAAAGCACTCATCACTTAACATGGGAACAACAGTAAGATTAAAACCACACTGGAAACAGTTTTAAGATTAAAAACTGGTTTCTAATCAGAAATAATGGAAGCCATATATGGGTTTATATGGGATACAATATAAAATGTAATAGGAGAAAAAAATAAAATTATCAAATATTATATCTGGCAAAACTATCTCTCAAAGATAAAGGTAAAACAAAGATACTCCTAAATAAATAAAAACAGAGAATCTGTTGCTAACAAATGCACCTTACAAGAAATACTGAAGGAAGTTCTGCATCCTGAAAGAAAGTGGTGATTCATATGCACATAAAAAAACAAAGAGCAGGGGCACCTGCGTGGCATAGTCATTAAGTTTCTACCTTCAGCTCAGGTCATGATCCCAGGGTCCTGGGATAGAACCCCAATTGAGCCCCATATCCGACTCCCTGTTTGGCAGGAAGCCTGCTTCTCCCTCTCCCACTCCTCCTGCTTGTGTTCCTTCTCTCACTGTGTATCTCTCTGTAAAATAAATAAATAAAATCTTTAAAGAAAAAAAGAACACTGTTAAATCATGTAATCATAAAAGACAGCATGAGTGTATGTTTCTTCTTTCTTCTCTTAAATGATTTTAAAGGGGAAGAGGCTATGAGGATGTGTGAACCTGGTGGTGGGTAATAAGGAGGGCCCATATTGTGTGGAGGACTGGGTGTGGTGCATAAACAATGAATCTTGGAACACTGAAAAAATAAAATTAAATTTAAAAAAATAAATTGTACAAAAGGATATGTATATAATCAGATTGTTGAGTCTATAACATATATAAATGTAATTATGCTTGAAAATAGCAACACAGAGAAGGTGGGTAGAAGCAAGGTTGTACTGAAGTATGGAAAGGACATGAGGTGGTAATTCACAGAAATAAAGGAAGAATACCAGAAATGGTAGATAAGAAAGTTAATATAACCAACTACAAAGGTATGTCTGCCCCCTTTACTTCTCTCAGCATCTTTAAAGGACTTAGAATTACATAAAGTAAAAAAATGTATTTTTGACTTTATATCACATATTAAGGTAATATATAACAATAACAATAATAGCACAAAAGAGAGGAAGAGGGAATAGTGCAGTTTTAATGATATACACCTATATGCACAAGATACAGGTTTAAACTGAAACCAAGAAGTTCATAGTATGTTCATAACTTTATAAAATTATTTATACATCTGTGTCCACAAAAATCTGGAAAGATACATACTCAGTGGGAACTAGTTAAGTATGGAAGGTGGGACTAAGTGAAATAATTGTTTTACTTATGTGTTTGTTTCTTTCTACAGTAAAAATGGGCATTGTCTAATTAAGACAAAAAATAGATATATATTATGGATAAGACTTTTATATCACTGTTGAATAAGTTTTGATAAATCTGAAGTTATTTATATAATGCATATAATGGCCCTTAGAACAACCACATAGTAAAAATAAATAAAGGAATTAGAAATTTACATTACAGGGGGAGGAGTCAAGATGGCGGAGAAGTAGCAGCTGAGACTACTTCAGGTTGCGGGAGATCAGCTAGATAGCTTATCTAAAGATTGCAAACACCTACAAATCCAACGGGAGATCGAAGAGAAGAAGAACAGCAATTCTAGAAACAGAAAATCAACCACTTTCTGAAAGCATATTTTCCTGGGGTTGTTGCCACCCTTTTAGTATTTTACTTACTCCTTCGTATACTCTTATCTGGACAAAATGACAAGGTGGAAAAATTCACCACAAAAAAAAGAACAAGAGGCAGTACCAAAGGCTAGGGACCTAATCAATACAGACATTGGTAATATGTCAGATCTAGAGTTCAGAATGATGATTCTCAAGGTTCTAGCTGGGCTCGAAAAAGGCATGGAAGATATTAGAGAAACCCTCTCGGGAGATATAAAAGCCCTTTCTGGAGAAATAAAAGAACTAAAATCTAATCAAGTTGAAATCAAAAAAGCTATTAATGAGGTGCAATCAAAAATGGAGGCTCTCACTGCTAGGATAAATGAGGCAGAAGAAAGAATTAGCGATATAGAAGACCAAATGACAGAGAATAAGGAAGCTGAACAAAAGAGGGACAAACAACTACTGGACCACGAGGGCAGAATTCGAGAGATAAGTGACACCATAAGACGAAACAACATTAGAATAATTGGGATTCCAGAAGAAGAAGAAAGAGAGAGGGGAGCAGAAGGTATATTGGAGAGAATTATTGGAGAGAATTTCCCCAATATGGCAAAGGGAACAAGCATCAAAATCCAGGAGGTTCAGAGAACCCCACTAAAAATCAATAAGAATAGGTCCACACCCCGTCACCTAATAGTAAAATTTACAAGTCTTAGTGACAAAGAGAAAATCCTGAAAGCAGCCCGGGAGAAGAAGTCTGTAACATACAATAGTAAAAATATTAGATTGGCAGCAGACTTCTCCACAGAGACCTGGCAGGCCAGAAAGAGCTGGCATGATATATTCAGAGTACTAAACGAGAAAAACATGCAGCCAAGAATACTATATCCAGCTAGGCTATCATTGAAAATAGAAGGAGAGATTAAAAGCTTCCAGGACAAACAAAAACTGAAAAAATTTGCAAACACCAAATCAGCTCTACAGGAAATATTGAAAGGGGTCCTCTAAGCAAAGAGAGACCCTAAAAGTAGTAGATCAGAAAGGAACAGAAACAATATACAATAACAGTCACCTTACAGGCAATACAATGGCCTAAATTCATATCTCTCAATAGTTACCCTGAATGTTAATGGGCTAAATGCCCCAATCAAAAGACACAGGGTATCAGAATGGATAAAAAAACAAAACCCATCTATATGTTGCCTACAAGAAACTCATTTTAAACCCGAAGACACCTTCAGATTTAAAGTGAGGGGGTGGAAAAGAATTTACCATGCTAATGGACATCAGAAGAAAGCAGGAGTGGCAATCCTTATATCAGATCAATTAGATTTTAAACCAAAGACTATAATAAGAGATGAAGAAGGACACTATATCATACTCAAAGGATCTGTCCAACAAGAAGATCTAACAATTGTAAATATCTATGCCCCTAACGTGGGATCAGCCAAATATATAAACCAATTAATAACAAAATCAAAGAAACACATCAACAATAATACAATAATAGTAGGGGACTTTAACCCTCCCCTCACTGAAATGGACAGATCATCCAAGCAAAAGATCAACAAGGAAATAAAGGCCTTAAATGACACACTGGACCAGATGGACATCACAGATATATTCAGAACATTTCATCCCAAAGCAACAGAATACACATTCTTCTCTAGTGCACATGGAACATTCTCCAGAATAGATCACATCCTTGGTTCTAAATCAGGTCTCAACTGTTATCAAAAGATTGGGATCATTCCCTGCATATTTTCAGACCACAATGCTCTGAAGCTAGAACTCAATCACAAGAGGAAATTTGGAAAGAACCCAAATACATGGCGACTAAACAGCATCCTTCTAAAGAATGAATGGATCAACCAGGAAATTAAAGACGAATTGAAAAAATTCATGGAAACAAATGATAATGAAAATACAACGGTTCAAAATCTGTGGGACACAACAAAGGCAGTCCTGAGAGGAAAATATATAGTGGTATAAGCCTTTCTCAAGAAACAAGAAAGGTCTCAGGTACACAACCAAACCCTACACCTAAAGGAGCTGGAGAAAGAACAAGAAAGAAACCCTAAACCCAGCAGGAGAAGAGAAATCATAAAGATCAGAGCAGAAATCAATGAAATAGAAACCAAAAAAACAATAGAACAAATCAACCAAACTAGGAGCTGGTTCTTTGAAAGAATTAATAAGATAAGCCCCTGGCCAGACTTATCAAAAAGAAAAGAGAAAGGACCCAAATAAATAAAATCATGAATGAAAGAGGAGAGATCACAACTAACACCAAAGAAATACAGACAATTATAAGAACATATTATGAGCAACTCTATGCCAACAAATTTGACAATCTGGAACAAATGGATGCATTCCTAGAGACATATAAACTACCACAACTGAACCAGGAAGAAATAGAAAGCCTGAACAGACCCATAACCAGTAAGGAGATTGAAAAAGTTATCCAAAATCTCCAAACAAAAGCCCAGGGCCAGATGGCTTCCCGGGGGAATTCTACCAAACATTTAAAGAAGAACTAACTCCTATTCTCCTGAGATTGTTCCAAAAAATAGAAATGGAAGGAAAACTTCCAAACTCATTTTATGAGAACAGCATCACCTTGATCCCAAAACCAGACAAGGATCCCATCAAAAAAGAGAACTACAGACCAATATCCTTGATGAACACAGATGCAAAAATTCTCACCAAAATACTAGCCAATAGGATTCAACAGTACATTAAAAGGATTATTCACCACGACCAAGTGGGATTTATTCCAGGGCTGCAAGGTTGGTTCAACATCCGCAAATCAATCAATGTGATAAAACACATTAATAAAAGAAAGAACAGGAACCATATGATACTCTCAATAGATGCTGAAAAAGCATTTGACAAAGTACAGCATCCCTTCCTGATCAAAACTCTTCACATTGTAGGGATAGAGGGCACATACCTCAATATTATCAAAGCCATCTATGAAAAACCCATCGCAAATATCATTCTCAATGAGAAAAACTGAAAGCTTTTCTGCTAAGGTCAAGAACACGGCAGGGATGTCCGTTATCACCACTGCTATTCAACATAGTACTAGAAGTCCTAGCCTCAGCAATCAGACAGCAAAAAGAAATTAAAGGCATCCAAATTGGCAAAGAAGAAGTCAAACTATCACTCTTCGCAGATGATATGATACTATATGTAGAAAACCCATAAGACTCCACTCCAAAACTGCTAGAACTTGTACAGGAATTCAGTAAAGTGTCAGGATATAAAATCAATGCACAGAAATCAGTCGCATTTCTCTACACCGACAACCAGACAGAAGAAAGAGAAATTAAGGAGTCCATCCCATTTACAATTGCACCCAAAACTATAAGATACCTAGGAATAAACCTAACCAAAGAGACTAAGAATCTATACACAGAAAACTATAAAGTACTCATGAAAGAAATTGAGGAAGACACAAAGAAATGGAAAAATGTTCCATGCTCCTGGATTGGAAGAATAAATATTGTGAAAATGTCTATGCTACCTAAAGCAGTCTACACATTTAATGCAATTCCTATCAAAGTACCATCCATTTTTTTCAAAGAAATGGAACAAATAATCCTAAAATTTATATGGAACCAGAAAAGACTGCCAATAGCCAAAGGAATATTGAAAAAGAAAGCCAAAGTTGGTGGCATCACAATTCCGGACTTCAAGCTCTATTACAAAGCTGTCATCATCAAGACAGCATGGTACTGGCACAAAAACAGACACATAGATCAATGGAACAGAATAGAGAGCCCAGAAATAGACCCTCAACGCTATGGTCAACTAATCTTCGACAAAGCAGGAAAGAATGTCCAATGGAAAAAAGACAGCCTCTTCAATAAATGGTGTTGGGAAAATTGGAGAGCCACATGCGGGAAAATTGGAGAGCCACATGCAGAAAAATGAAATTGGATCATTTCCTTACACCACACACGAAAATAGACTCAAAATGGATGAAGGACCTCAATGTGAGAAAGGAATCCATCAACATCCTTGAGGAGAGCACAGGCAGCAACCTCTTTGACCTCAGCCATCTTCCTAGGGACATCGCCAAAGGCAGGGGAAGCAAGGGCAAAAATGAACTATTGGGATTTTATCAAGATCAAAAGCTTTTGCACAGCAAAGGAAACAGTTCACAAAACCAAAAGACAACTGACAGAATGGGAGAAGATATTTGCAAACGACATATCAGATAAAGGGCTAGTGTCCAGAATCTATAAAGAACTTAGCAAACTCAACACCCAAAGAACAAATAATCCAATCAAGAAATGGGCAGAAGACATGAACAGACATTTCTTCAAAGAAGACATCCAGATGGCCAACAGACACATGAAAAAGTGCTCCATATCACTCGGCATCAGGGAAATACAAGTCAAAACCACAATGAGATACCACCTCACACCAGTCAGAATGGCTAAAATGAACAAGTCAGGAAATGACAGATGCTGGCAAGGATGCGGAGAAAGGGGAACCCTCCTACACTGTTGGTGGGAATGCAAGCTGGTGCAACCACTCTGGAAAACAGCATGGAGGTTCCTCAAAATGTTGAAAATAGAGCTACCCTATGACCCAGCAATTGCACTGCTGGGTATTTACCCTAAAGATACAAACGTAGTGATCCGAAGGGGCACGTGCACCCGAATGTTTATAGCAGCAATGTCTACAATAGCCAAACTATGGAAAGAACCTAGATGTCCATCAACAGACGAATGGATAAAGAAGATGTGGTTTATATATACAATGGAATACTATGCAGCCATCAAAAGAAATGAAATCTTGCCATTTGTGACAATGTGGATGGAACTAGAGGGTATCATGTTTAGCGAAATAAGTCAATCAGAGAAAGACAACTATCATATGATCTTCCTGATATGAGGGAGAGGAGATGCAACATGGGGGGTTAATGGGGTAGGAGAAGAGTAAATGAAACAAGTTGGGATTGGGAGGGAGACAAACCATAAGTGACTCCTAATCTCACAAAACAAACTGAGGGTTGCTGGGGGGAGGGGGGTTGGTAGAGGGGGGGTGGGGTTATGGACATTGGGTAGGGTATGTGCTATGGTGAGTGCTGTGAAGTGTGTAAACCTGGAGATTCACAGACCTGTACCCCTGGGGAAAAAATATATATATATATGTTTATAAAAAATAAAATTTAAAAAAAAAAAAAAGAGGGAAAAAAAAAAGAATTTTACATTACAAAATATTCACTTAATACCAAAGGCAGCAGTAAAGGAGGAATAGATAAACCAGAAAGACTTAAGAAAACAAAAACAGAAAGATTTAAATCCCAGTATATCAATAATAATAATAAATAATAAAATATTCAATCAAATCACAGAGGTTTTGAAATTGGGCATTAGTCAAACTACAAAGTTTGAGGGAACATCCTGCACAAGACTGCCCCCACCCCAACACCAAGTGCAAATTTGGGAGGTTGCCAAAATCATTCTCAGTTTTGATAATTCACAATAAGGACTCATAAAACTCACTGAAAACTATTATGCTCCCAATTATGATTTATTGCAGAAAAAGGATACAGATTAAAACCAGCCAAGGAAGAGACATATAGGACAGAATCTGAAAGAATCCCAAATGCAAAGCTTCTTGTGCCCTTTCTCTGTAGAGTCATGACATGTTACTCTGCCAGCATCAATGTGTAACAATATTAAAAACCATTGCACATCAGGAAAGCTCAGTTGATCTCAGTTTCCAGAGATTTTATTGGGAAGTCATTATGTAGGAATGATTGATTTATTGATTGCCCACATGACTTATCCTAGTGTCCAGAATGATGGATAATGCAGATGACTCAACCTCCCACCTTGTATCACATGTTTGGTCTTTTTGGTATGGCTAACCACTACCCTAAGATTGTCACTGTGGCCAACCCCATGCTAAGATATGGAGTGGCCAACTCTCAACCTAAACAAAGACAATTCTATCAGACTTGACATAAATTACTTCCCAGAAACTTAAGGCAAAGGCCAGAGATCTCTTTGGGCAAAGCCAAATTCTTTACCATACAATATATGTATATGTAAGACATATAAATATTATATATATATATATATATATATATATATATATATATATATATATTATATGTACCTAACAACAAAGCCCTAAAATACATGAAGCAAAAACTGATAGAATTGCCAACTAAAAAAAAAAAAGAGAGAGAGAATTTAACGATAATACTTAAAAACTCCAACACCAAACTTTCGACAGTGTCAAGAACAATTAGACAATTAGACAGAATATTAACAAGGAATTAGAATAAATGAACAACATCGAAAACCAACTAACAGACATCCACATAATAAAATAAGAGACATTCTTCTCAAGGATCCATGCAACATTTCCAGAACAGATCATGTGCTAAGCTAGAAAACAAGCCTCAGCACATTTTAAAGACCTTAAAATTATATAAATTATGTTATCTCACCATAATGGATTAAAATTAGAAATCAGTAACATAAGGAAATTTGAAAAAGTCACAAACACATGGAAATTTAAGCAGTACATTCTTAAATAAACTATGTATCAAAGAAGGAATCACAAGAGAATTTATAAAATGTTTTGACATAAGCAAAATGAAAATATAATATTTAAAGTTAATAGATGCAGCCAAAGCAGGCTCAGATGAGAAATTAGAGCTGTAAATGCACATTTTTAAATACTTCAGATTAGTAACCTAACCCTACACTGTAAGACACTTGAAAAAGAGCATACTAAACTGAAAGCAAGCATAAGGAAGGCAACAATAAAGATCAGAGAAATTAATGGAATAGAGAATAGGAAAATCAGCAAAGCCAAAAGTTGGATCCTTGAAAAATCAACAAAATTGATGAAAGTTTAGTTAGACTGACCAAGAGGGAAAAAGGAGGCTCAAGTTACAAAAATCAGGAATAAAAGTAGGACATTATTACCAACTTTACAGAAATAAAAAGGACTATAGGAGAATACTATAAACAGTATTATGCCAATAAAGTAGAAAAATTAGATGAAATACCAAATTATTAAATACAAACTACTGAAACTAAAAAGAATAGAACCTTTAAATAGACCTATAACCAGTGATCAAATTAGTAATTTTTAAAAATCCCAAAAAGTTAAGCCCAAGTTACATGGTTTTACTGATGAATTTTATCAAACATTTAAAGAAAAATTGATACCAGTTCTTCATAAAATCTTTCAAAAAATATGAAAGAACAGTATACTTATCAACTCATCTTATGAGACTATATTACATAGTACCCAAACTATAGAAAATTACCATAGTAAAAAGAAAGAGCAGGCCACTTTCTCATATGAATACAGACATAAAAATTCTCAACAAAAACTAGAAAACTGAATCCAACCACATTTTTAAAAGATTATACACCATGACTAAGTGGGATTTATTCTAGGAATGCAAAGTTGGTTTCACAAATAAAAATCAGTTAATGTAGGGGCTCCTGGGTGGCTCAATGGGTTAAAGCCTCTGCCTTGGGCTCAGGGTCCTGGGATCGAGCTCCGCATTGGTCTCTGCTCAGCGGGGAGCCTGCTTCCTCCTCTCTCTCTGCCTACCTCTCTGCCTACTTGTGATTTCTGTCTGGCAAATAAATAAATTAAAAAATCTTTAAAAAAATCTTTAAAAAATCTTAAATTAATTAAATTTAAAAATCTTTTAAAAAATCAGTTAATGTAATACACCATATCAATAGAATAAAGGACAAAAGCCACATGATCATATCAATACATAAAGAAAAAGGCATTTGGCAAAATTCTCACACATATTTATGATAAAACCACTCACCACCTAGCAATAGAAGTGCATATCCTTAACCTAATAATGAACATTAATTTTTTGAAAAGCCATAGCTAACATATTTAATGATAAAAGACTAAATGTTTTCCATCTAAGATCAGGAACAAACAAAGATGTGTGGTGGTGTCACCACTTCTATTCAACATTGTGTTGAAGGTCTAGCTAAGACAGTGAGAAAGGAAGGAAGGAAGGGAGGGATGAAGGAGTAAAGAAATAAAAAGGATCCGTATTAGAAAGGAAGAAATATAACTGCTTCTATTTTCAGGTGACATGATTTCATATACAGAAAATCCTAAGGAAACTCCTCCCAACAAATCTATAGAACTATAAAATGGGTTTAAAAAGGTTGCAAGATATAAGATCAGTATATAAAAATCAGTTGTTATTCTATACACTGGCAATGAAAAAATCAAAAAATGAAATTAAAAAAACAATCTGATTTACAATGGCCTCAAAAAGAAAAAGTAGTTAGGAATAAATTCAACAAATAAATTTATTTGAAAGTACAAAATGTTTACTCTGAAAATTAGAAGACATTGAAATATCTGAAAGAAGACCTAAATATTTAGAAAGATATACCATATTCATGGATCTGAAGATATAATATTGTTACGATAGTAATACTTCCCAAATTGATCTAAGATTAAATGCAATCCCTTTCAAAATTCCAGCTGATTTTTTGTGGGGATTTTTTGTTTTGTTTTTTTGCAGAAGTTGATAAGCTGATCCCAAAGTTGATATGGAAATTCAAGAGGCCCAGAAAAGCCAAAATAATTGAAAAAAAAAGAACAAAAGTTGTTGGACTCACTTTTCTATTAAGAAAAAAAAAAGTAAAATAAAGAAAAGTACTACATTTACAGTTAATTGATTTTTTACAATGACATCAAGACAATGCAATGGGGAAAGAACAATCTTTCAAATAATGATGGGTCAACTAGATATACACATGCAAAAGAAGGAAGTTAGGCTTTTTTTTCACAGCATACATTAAAAAATAACTCAGATGGATTGTGGACTTACAGATAAGATTTAAAACAATGAAAACCTGAGAAGAAAACATACAACTAAAATTTCATAATCACAGGTCAGGCAAAACTTTCTTAGACATGCTGCAAAAAAGCACAGGTTACAAAATAAAAAAAGATAAATTGGACTTTATCAAAATTTTAAAAATTGTGTTTCAAAGGACAATATCAAGAAAGTGAAAAAAATGAAAAAATATCCACAGAATGGGAGAAAAATTTTGTGAATTATGTAACCAATGAGGATCTTGTATCTGGAATATATATAAAGAACTCTTATTCAATAATATAAGACAAATAACCCAATTAAAATGAGAAAAGTAACTATATTTTGTCTATTTATTTATTTATTTACTGAAAGAGTACATGTGAATGAGAAGTGTTGGGGAGATGGCAGAGGGAGAGAAAGAGAATCTTAAGCAGGCTCCATACCCAGTGTAAAGCCCAATGTGGGGCTCAATCTCACAACCCTGAGATTACGACCTGAGAGAATATTAAGAGTTGAACACTAAAAGACTGAACTACCAAGGTGTCCCATGAAATAGGGCTTAATTTTAACATAGAATATATAATATACATAAAAGGACACTTCTCCAAAGATATGTAAATGGACAATGTAAATAAAAGCACTAATATATACATAAACTCTGTTAGGGAAATGTAAATCAAAACTACAGTGAGATACCACTTCATTCACACTATAATAGCTATAATTTTTAAAAAAAAAGGCAGAAACTCAAGTGATGATGAGGATATGGACAAATTAGAACTCTCATACATCACTGGTAAATATGTAAAGTGGTTCAACCATTTTGGAAAACAGCTGTACAGTTCCTAAAAATGTTGAACATAAAATAACCATATCACCCAGAAATTCCACTCCCAGGTATATACCAAAGGGAAACAAATGTATAGATCCACACAAAAAGTTCTATACCAACATTCAGAGCAGCATTACTCATAATCACCATAAAGCAGAAACAACCCAAATGTCCATCTAATGGAATGATGAATGGATTAGTAAAATGTGTCATATTCACACAATAGTATGTATTTGGTACTTAAAAAAAAAGGAGGGAAACAATAACACACACAGCACAGATAAACCTTAAATACATTATGCTAATAAAGTAACCAGACACAAGGGATTACATATTATACAACTCCATTTATGTCAAATGCACACAGATATATCTATAGAGATAGAAAGTATGTAACTGGTTACTTAAAGCTGGGGATGGCTGGAAGGAAGTAGGGAAAAATGTCTAGTAGGTATGGAATTTCTCTCCGAGATGATAAAAATGCTCTAATATTGATTGTGTTGAAGATTACACAACTGTGTGAATATACTAAAAACTATTGAACAAAACACTTTGAGTGAACAAATTTTATGGTATGTGAATTATATATCTCAATAAGGCTGCTATTTTTTTAATAAAATAGACATACAGAGGCCAATTATTCAATTCTTGGCCCATCCAAAAGTAAAATAATTTTTACTAATAGCTCTCCACTTACGTTATGTCAATTAACTAATATTGATATGTTTGATATCATTATTTATTTTACATATTATTCAGATATGGTATGTATAAAAACAACAGTTACGCTGTAAAAAGCAAGGATACTATGTTCTAGATAATCAAAGCAAAACAAATAACAATAAAAAACCACTAGATTCATTGTATCTCCCTAACACCGAGGTTGTTGGTTTTTTTTTTAATTTTTTATTTTTTATTAAGATATAATGTATGATTAGCCCCAGGGGTACAGGTCTGTGAATCACCAGGTTTACAAACTTCACAGCACTCACAATAGCACATACCTTCCCCAATTTCCATAACCCAACCTCCATCTCCTTTCCCACCCCCCGCCAGCAACCCTCAGTTTGTTTTGTGAGATTAAGAGTTTCTTATGGTTTGTCTACCTCCTGATCCCCTCTTGTTTCATTTTTTCCTTCCCTAACCCCCAAACCTCCCACATTGCCTCTCAACTTCCTCATATCAGGGAGATCATATGATAATTGTCTTTCTCTGATTGACTTATTTCGCTCAGCATAATACCTTCTAGTTCTATCCACATCGTCACAAATGGCAAGATTTCATTCCCTTTGATGGCTGCGTGGCATTCCATTATATATATATATACACCATATCTTCTTTTTTTTAAAAGATTTTATTTATTTATTTAACAGAGAGACAGATCACAAGTAGGCAGAGAGGCAGGCAGAGAGAGAGAGAGGGAAGCAGACTCCCTGCTGAGCAGAAAGCCCGATGTGGGACTCGATCCCAGGACCCTAGAACCATAACCTGAGCCAAAGACAGAGGCTTTAACCCACTGAGCCACCCAAGAGCCCTACCACATCTTCTTTATACATTCATCTGTTGGTGGACATATACGTTCTTTCCTTAGTTTGGTTATTGTGGACATTGCTGCCATAAACATTCAGGTGCACATGCCCCTTCATATTACTACATTTGTATCTTTAGGGTAAATACCCAGTAGTGCAATTGCTGGGTCATAGGGTAGCTCTATTTTCAACTTTTTGAGGAACTTCCATGATGTTTTCCAGAGTGGTGCACCAGCTTGCATTCCCACTAACAGTGTAGGAGGATTCTTCTTTCTCTACATCCTCGCCAGCATCTGTTATTTCCTGACTTGTTAATTTTAGCCATTCTGACTGGCATGAGATGGTATCTCATTGTAGTTTTGATTTATATTTCCCTGATGCCGAGTGATATGGAGCACTTTTTCATGTGTCTGTTGGCCATCTGGATGTCTTCTTGCAGAAATCTCTGTTCAAGTCCTCTGCCCATTTCTTGACTGGATTATTTGGTCTTGGGTGTTGAGTTTGATAAATTCTTTATAGATTTTGGGTACTAACCCTTTATCTGATATGTCATTTGCAAATATCTTCTCCCATTCTGTCAGTTGGCTTTTGGTTTTGTGAACTGTTTCTTTTGCTGTGCAAAAGCTTTTGATCTTGATGAAATCCCAATAGTTCATTTTTGCCCTTGCTTTCCTTGCCTTTGGCGATGTTTCTAGGAAGAAGTTGCTGTGGTTGAGGTCAAAGAGGTTGCTGCCTGTGTTCTCCTCAAGGATTTTGATGGATTCCCTTCTCACATTGAGGTCTTTCCTCCATTTGGAGTCTATTTTTGTGTGTGGTGTAAGGAAATGGTCCAGTTTCATTTTTCTACATGTGGCCATCCAATATTCCCAACACTATTTGTTGAAGAGGCTGTCTTTTTTCCATTGGATATTCGTTCCTGCTGTGTCAAAGATTAGTTGACCATAGAGTTGAGGGTCTATTTCTGGGCTATTTATTCTCTTCCAATGATCTATGTGTCTGTTTTTGTGCCAATACCATACTGTCTTGATGAAGACAGCTTTGTAATAGAGCTTGAAGTCCAGAATTGTGATGCCACCAACTTTGGCTTTCTTTTTCACCATTCCTCTGGCTATTCGAGGTCTTTACTGGTTCCATATAAATTTTAGGATTATTTGTTCCATTTATTTGAAAAAAAAAATGGATGGTATTTTGATAGAGATTGTGTTAAATGTGTAGATTGCTTTAGATAGCATAGACATTTTCACAATATTTGTTCTTCCAATCCAGGAGCATGGAACATTTTTCCATTTCTTTGTGTCTTCCTCAATTTCTTTCATGAGTACTTTATAGTTTTCTGAGTACAGATCCCTTGCCTCTTTGGTTAGGTTTATTCCTAGGTATTATGGGTTTGGGTGCAATTGTAAATGGGATTGACTCCTTAATTTCTCTTTCTTCTGTCTTGTTGTTGGTGTAAAAAAAAATGCAACTGATTTCTGTGCATTGAATTTATATCCTGAGACTTTACTGAATTCCTGTATGAGATCTAGCACATTTGGCATGGATTCTTTGGAATTTTCCACATAAAGTATCATATCATCTGCAAAGAGTGATCATTTGACTTCTTCTTTGCTGATTTGGATGTCTTTAATTTTTTGTTGTTGTTGTTGTCTGATTGCTGAGGCTAGGACTTCTAGTACTATGTTGAATAGCAGTGGTGATAATGGACATCCCTGCCATGTTGCTGACCTTAGTGGAAAAGCTCTCAGTTTTTCTCCATTGAGAATGGTATTCATGGTGGGTTTTTCATAGATGGCTTTGATGATATTGAGGTATGTACCCTCTTTCCCTACACTTTGAATAGTTTTGATCAAGAAAGGATGCTGTACTTTGTCATATGTTTCTTCAGCATCTATTGAGAGTTTCATATGGTTCTTGTTCTTTCTTTTATTAATGTATTGTATCACATTGATTGATTTGTGGGTGTTGAACCAACCTTGCATCCCTGGAATAAATCCCACTTGTTCGTGGTGAATAATCCTTTTAATGTACTGTTGGATCCTACTGGCTAGTATTTTGGTGAGACTTTTCACATCTGTGTTCATCAAGGATATTGGCTTATAAATTCTATTTTTTGATGGGGTCTTTGTCTGGTTTTGGGATCAAGGTAATGCTGGCCTCATAAAATGAGTTTGGATGTTTTCCTTCCATTTCTATTTTTTGGAACAGTTTCAGGAGACTAGGCATTAATTCTTCTTTAAGCATTTGGTATAAATCCCCCGGAAAGCCATCTGGCCCTGGACTCTTGTTTGTTTGGGAGATTTTTGATGACTGCTTCAGTCTCCTTACTGGTTATGGATCTGCTCAGGTTTTCTATTTCTTCCTGGTTCAGTTTTGTTAGCTCAGTTTTTAGGAATGCATCCATTTCTTCCAGATTGTCAAATTTGCTGGCATATAGTTGCTCATGATTGTTCTTATGTTTGTATTTCTTTGGTGTTGGTTGTGATCTCTCCTCTTTCATTCATGATTTTATTTATTTGGGTCCTTTCTCTTTTCTTTTTGATAAGTCTGGCCAGGGGTTTATCAAACTTATTAATTCTTTCAAAGAACCAGCTCCTAGTTTCATTGATTTATTCTACTGTTTTTTTGTTTTTTGTTTTTTTTTGTTGTTGTTGTTTGGTTTTTTTTTTTTTTTTTTTTTTTTTTTTTGGTTTCTATTTCATTAACTTCTGCTCTGATCTTTATGTTTTATCTTCTCCTGCTGGGTTTAGGCTTCCTTTGTTGTTCGTTCTCCAGCTCTTTTAGGTGTAGGGTTATGTTGTATATTTGAGGCCTTTCTTGTTTCTTGAGAAAGGCTTGTATCACTATATATTTTCCTGTCAGCACTGTCTTTGTTGTGTCCCACAGATTTTGAAGAGTTGTGTTTTCATTTTCATTTGTTTCCATGAATTTTTAAAATACTTTAATTTCCTGGCTGACCCATTCATTCTTTAGTAGGATGCACTTTAGCCTCCATGTATTTGGGTTCTTTCCAAATTTGCTCTTGTGATTGAGTTCTAGCTTCAGAGGATTTTGGTCTCAAAATATTCAGGGAATGATCCCAATTTTTTGGTACCATTTGAGACCTGATTTGTGACCCAGGATGTGATCTACTCTGGAGAATGTTCCATGTGCACTAGAGAAGAATGTGTATTCTGTTGCTTTGGGATGGAATGTTCTGAATATATCTGTGATGTCCTTCTGGTCCAGTGTGTCATTTAAGGCCTTTATTTCCTTGATCTTTTGCTTGGATGATTTGTCCATTTCGGGGGGGGGGGTGTTAAAGTCCCCTATTATTGTATTATTGTTGATGTGTTTCTTTGACTTTATTATTTTTTTAATTTTTTATTTCTTTTCAGCGTAACAGTATTCATTGTTTTTGCACCACACCCAGTGCTCCATGCAATCCGTGCCCTCTCTAATACCCACCACCTGGTTCCCCCAACCTCCTACCCCCCGGCCCCTTCAAAACCCTCAGATTGTTTTTCAGAGTCCATAGTCTCTCATGGTTCACCTCCCCTTCCAATTTCCCTCAACTCCCTTCTCCTCTCCATCTCCCCTTGTCCTCCATGATATTTCTTATGCTCCACAAATAAGTGAAACCATATGATAATTGACTCTCTCTGCTTGACTTATTTCACCCAGCATAATCTCTTCCAGTCCTGTCCATGTTGCTACAAAAGTTGGGTATTCATCCTTTCTGATGGAGGCATAATACTCCATAGTGTATATGGACCACATCTTCCTTATCTTTGATTTTATTATTAATTGGTTTATGTAGTTGGATGCTCCCATGTTAGGGGCTTAGACTTTTAAAATTGTTAGATCTTCTTGCTGGATAGACACTTTGAGTATGAAATAGCATCCTTCCTCATCTCTTATTATAGTCTTTGGCTTAAAATCTAATTTATCTGAATAAGGATTGCCACCCCAGCTTTCTTTTGATGTTCATTAGCATGGTAAATTGTTTTCCACCCCCCCCACTTTAAATCTGGAGGTGTCTTTGGGTCTAAAATAAGTTTCTTGTAGACAGCATATTGATTCATCTTGGTTCTTTTTTTATCCATTCTGATACTCTGTGTCTTTTGATTGGGACATTTAGGCCATTTACATTCAAGGTAACTATTGAGAGATATGAATTTAGTGCCACTGTATTGCCTGTAAGATGACTGTTACTGTATATTGTCTCTGTTCCTTTCTGGTGTACTACTTTTAGGCTCTCTCTTTGCTTAGAGGACCCCTTTAAATATTTCCGGTAGAACTGGTTTGGTGTTTACAAACTTTTTTAGTTTTTATTTGTCCTGGAAGCTTTTTATCTCTCTCTCTATTTTCAGTGATAACCTAGCTGGATATAGTATTCTTGGTTGCATGTTTTTCTCGTTTGGTGCTCTGAATATATCATGCCAGTTCTTTCTGGCCTGCCAGGTCTCTGTGGAAAAGTCCACTGCCAATCTAATATTTTTACCATTGTATGTTACAGACTTCTTGTCCCAGGCTGCTTTCAGGATTTTCTCTTTGTCACTAAGACTTGTAAATTTTACTATTAGATGATGGGGTGTGGACCTATTCTTATTGATTTTGAGGGGGAACATCTATAGCGATACCACCCTGAATGCACCCGATCTTGTCTGATTTTGAGGGGGCTTCTCAGTGCCTCCTGGATTTTGTGGCTTGTTCCCTTTGTCATATTAGGGAAATTCTCTACAATAATTCACTCCAATATATCTTCTGGCCCCCTCTCCCTTTCTTCTTCTTCTGGAATCCTGATTATTCTAACTTTGTGTTCTCTTATGGTATCACTTATCTCTCAAATTCTCCCCTTATGGTCCAGTAGTTGTTTGTCTCTCTTTTGCTCAGCTTCTTTATTCTCCATCATTTGGTCTTCTATATCACTAATTTTCTCTTCTGCCTCTTTTATCCTAGCAGTAAGAGCCTCCATTTTTTATTGCATCTCATTAATATCTTTTTTTTTTTTTATTTCAGCTTGGTTAGACTTTAGTTCTTTTATTTCTCCAGAAAGGGCTTTTATTTCTCTAATATCTTCCATGTCTTTTTTGAGCCCAGTTAGTACTTTGAGTGTTGTCATTCTGAACTCTAGATCTGACATATTACCAATGTCCATATTGATTAGGTCCCTAGCCTTTGGTACTGCCTCTTGTTCTTTTTTTTCTTTTTTGGTTGTGAGTTTTTCCACCTTGTCATTTTATCCAGATAAGAATATATGAACGAGAGAATAAAATACAAAAAGTGTGGCAAAGACCTCAGAAAAATGTGCATTAACCAAATCAGAAGAGACCCCAAATCATGGGGAAAAGAAAGGAGTAGAAAGTAGTTCAAAAAAAAATTTTTTTTAAGAAAAAGAAAATATATATATTAGACTGGTGAATAGAACACAGCCATCCACTTGATTTGGGGAGTATTTTGGTCTCTTAGAAGAAACTACCTCCCAAAATTTTAAAGAAAGAAAAAAAAAATATATATATATATATACACACATACACACACACAAATGAGGGTAAACACAGTGAAGGGATAGAACATGACTGTAAAGACAAATTTAAAAAAAAATTCTAAAAAAGGAGGTGATAAGATAAGTTGATTGGGAAAAAAAGAAAAGGAAAGTGGAGAGAATTTGCTCAGGTTGGAGACTAGAACAAACCTTGTGCTAAATTTAGGGTATATTTTGATCTATTAGAAGAAGTTGTATCCCGAAGTTTTTTAGAAGAAAAAAACCTATGTGTATACAAAAGATAAAGTTAGATACAATGAAGGATAAAATATGACTATAATAATGAAGCTTCAAAAAGATTTTTTTTCCAAAAAAAAATTTTAAGGAAGTTATTGTTAAGATAAACTAGTTAAAAAACATTAAAAGAGGAAATAGTAATAGTTTAAAAATTAGAATAAGAAAGAAATAAAATTTTAAAAATTTAATTAACTTTGCAAGACTAAAGAATCATGGGGAGAAAGCCATGAATTCCATGCTTCACTTTCCCCTCCTCTGGAATTCCGCTGTTCTCCTTGATCAGTGAGCTTGGTCTTGGCTGGATTTCTTGCTGATCTTCTGGGGGAGGGGCCTATTGTAGTGATTCTCAAGTGTCTTTGCCCAAGGTGGAATTGCACCTCCCTTGCCAGGGGCCGGGCTAAGTAATCTGTTCTGGTTCACTCTCAGGAGCTTTTGTTCCCTGAATATTTTCCATAGAGCTCTGGAAGACTGGAATGAAAATGGCGGCCTCCCAATCTCCAGTTCAGAGGAGCCAAGAGCTCGGGGCCCCACTCCTTAGTGCGCCCTCAGAGAAAAGCACTCAATCACTCCCATCTCCCTGGTCTCCAGCCATGCTCTGAGCTCACCCAGCCTGTGACCAAGCATTTCCGTCTCTGGCACACAGCCCCATTTGAAGTCTCCAAACCCAGCAGATCCCTGTAGCTCTTCCAGGGGGGGGTCTCCCCAGGTCTGCCACTTGTGGGGTCCCTGTTCAAAGAACAGTGTCCTAACTGTGCCACAGATCACAGTTTAAGGTAACCCTGAGCTGAGAGCTCACTCCTCTGCTCCATCTCTGTAGCCAGCTTCCCCACTCTAATACCTGTGAGCTCTGCTACACTCAGACACCCACAATCCTTCTGTGACCCTGCAGGACCTGAGACCATGCTGTTCCCACGAGGGCTCCACCCCTGCTTAGCCTCTGGAGCAATGTCCCTCAGTGGAGCAGACTTCTAAAAGTTCTGATTTTGTGCTCTGTTGCTCCACCACTTGCCAGGAGCCGGCCCCTACCCCCGTAATCTATCTTCCTGTCACTTCAGATTCACTTCTCCGCAGGTCCTACCTCTCAGAAAGTGGACAATTTTCTGTTTCTAGAATTGCTGCTCTTCTTCTCTTCAATCTCCTGTTGGATTTGTAGGTGTTCAGAATGGTTTGATAAGTATCTAGCTGCACTCCTGCTACCTAATGTCATCTTGGCCTGCTACTCCTCTGCCATCTTGACTCTCACTCAACACCAAGGTTTTTTTTAATTGTTGTTTTCTAAATCTTGTCAACTTAATAGCTGAAAAATAACTACTTGCTTTTTAAATTTTTTTGCCATTCATTAGTAGTGAGCAGGAACCTTTTCCCCAAGTGTCCACCAATAGGTCATTTGAATGTCTTTTCCCCAATTTGAAAGGCTATAGCCATAGATTTTTTTAAGTTTCTTTGTAGTTGAGCTCTTAAACATCTAATTTTGAATTTGCTTTCAAAAACTTAATAATTTTCATAAATACCATTTTGTATGTAATTTCAGATAAGCCTAATTTTAATAGCTCCATAATAGTCTTTTAGTGACTATGTCATAGTTTACTGAGTGATTTCCTTGATGCTGACTATTTTGACTATTTTTCTGTTGTCTTTTCATTCACACATACACAGCAGCAATGTTAATAACACCCTTGGCATGAAACTATGTCCATATATAGGTTATTCAAGTGGGGAAATGACCGGAAATGAAAACGATGATGCTAAAATGTGAGCCATCCCTTAGTGCTTGGTACAATTTACTTTCCAAAAGGCTTATATTAATTTACACTCTTGCATTGCTTCAAAACCTTGAGTGTTTTCTGTATTATCCTCAAAAAAGGTAAATTGATGTCTGTTCTTAATGCCCAAGAGAATTAGATAGTCTAAGAAACCTTCTGTAATAGAGGCACTACTCTATTACATCAGCATGACTGATGCAGCATGAACATCAGCATGACTGCTGGATGGTTTGTGTTTTCACAGTGTTGCTGGGTGTGGAATCCACCCATGTGCTGCTCACACTGGAATGCCCTGACCCTGCATTTAACTGCATGGTATCTGGAAACCACCAGTCTCAGAACAGGATGTGTCCTTAGTGAGGTGTTTATTCTGAACACCTGCTCCCATGAAGAGTATTCTAAACAAGGATCACATCTTTCCAGCAGCCATGGTGGCTTGATACAAGGACAAGAACATGTCCTAGTACATCCAGTTCACAGGGTTGCATGTACAGACTGAACGTTAGAGATGCAAGGGAGCTTCTTCCAGATTATTCTTAAATCTGTGCTTGTCATTTCCTACTGCATCCCCCACAGCGATCTCCACATGTTAAGGAATAGAAAGAGAAGGAAAAATTCAACCACTCATTTCACAACAGAGCACTCTTGCATGGACCCTAGAGTCTGGGTCAGGGCAATGTCAGTCAAAGAAAAACAGCCTTTTACCCAGAGACAGTGCTCTGGGAGAGAGTTGTCCACCGTCTTTTCTGAAAACTGGTTGATGTTCCCTACATATATGCTAGAGAACATCTTTAGATTGAAAGAGCAGCACGGCTGAGCACTGTGCACAGCTTAATTGAAGGAATATTTCTGGAAGACTGCACCATATGTTTTACATTTGCATCCAGTCTATAAATATCCCAGTAACAACTTGGGTCCATGAATACTATATTCAGAACGCTTTGCTGGAAACATCTTTCACTACTCATAGTCATCTGTTTATCAGCGTGAAGCTCATTGCCTCCTGTTGTTAAGAATTATCTCTATGATGAGGGTCATGTCAGAAAGAAAGAGGTTGCCCTGAGATCCAGGAATGGTCAAGAAGCCCATCTTCTGTGCTGTGTGCTCTCCTTCCACTGGCTCTCAGGCCACTTCAGAGCTGAAATTGACAGATGCCACTTCTTTACTAAAGGCCTCATTAGAAAGACACAGAATCTTTAACAAACCCCAAAGAGTCTGCAAGAAAGTAAGAATTCTGTGCACTCGTGGAGCTAACCAAAGACGATAATGGGAGCTTTATATTTCTCAGCCTCACCACAAATCTATGCTGTTTGGATTACCTTTATTCCACCAATGGGAAACCCAAGACTTACCAAGTTGGAGACACTTACCCTGGGACCAAGACAGGATTCTAACCTGGAGTTACTAACCAAACCCCACTGTAACAAGCAGGACAAACAAACAAACAAACCCACCAAAAGCATTCCATCTGCCCACTGAAGAATTAGAAATGCCTACTATTTGCTTTTTGAATGCTAAACACCCACCTTTACAAAATGATCTTGCATGCACACTGTTATTTTCTACTTAGCATTCTTCTGAAAGGTATTTAGGGAAGTTATTTGTGTCTTCATCTTCTAGACAAGAAAAGTGAGGCTCAGAGAGGATATATGACTTGATCAAAACCACACAGCTAGTAGAGACCAGATTGAGGAGGAGAACTTCAATTGGCCAATTTCTATCTTGGTGTCGTTTCCACACACTTAGGGTATAAATGTTATTTAGGAAATGTCAAGAATCAAGCCATGAGCCAGAAGCATCAGAATGTGCCCAGGAGTCAGATCAGATTTCAGGTCCCATGCTCTATAGGCAGAGTCCAGGTCAGAGCTGCTTCAGTGGTAGGCAGAAATTTGTGGCATTGAGTTACATCAGGAGCAGGCAGGCCTGGGAGGAGCCCTGCAGAGGCAACCCATCAAAAACTCTCTGGATTCCTGGAGAGGGGTCGAAGTAGAAGAAAAAAAGATGAGGCTCAAATAATTATTTATTCACCTAGCCCTGTAGTATTTCCTTTTCTGCCCAAACTCCAAGCTTCGGGAGGACAGCACCCAGTGTGCTGCTTGCTACAGTCTTTGCTGAATGTGTGAATGAGGGAAGAGCTGTCAGACAGAAATGCCACTCTGCCAGGCTACTGGGCACTGTGTCTCACAGGTCTGCAGAGTGTCAGGGCTAAGGCATTAGCCATGCATGCAGGGCAAGGAGAGGGTGAAATAGAAGGCAATGAAACAAAGCAACATCAACCCTGGGGATGTTAAAGTCAGCACACACTGGGTCAGAAAGAGTCTCAGCTGCTTTTGCAAAAGTAAATATAGTCAACAGAACCTGCCCACACTACCATTCCACACGTGAAGGCCAACTTTATCAAACAGTGACCAGTGGGGACAAGTCTCTACTCACATGACCTGACCTTCTCAGGGGAAGTATTAATGAACAAGAAACTGGTAAATCTATTTCACATGGAATTAGTGCCATGAAGAAAATGGTGTTAGAAAAGGAGTGAAAAGTGCTCATGTTAGCTTTGTTGGAGGGGGCTTTTAAAGAAAGAGGATCCAAGAGCCAGCTTGCTCTGTTGGAAACATGAGGAAGTCCCACAAGACCAGAGCAGGGTGAATGAAGTGAGGAAAGATGAGGCTGGGCTAGCCTCATAATAAGTGTCAGCAGCTATGTAGTAGATCTGAGGGTATATTCTGAAGGTGACAGGAAGCATGGGGTGGGAATGGCATGACCTGAATTTTGCTTCCCTAAAATCATGCTGACCTCTCCTGGGACATAGACACAAGGAAGGCCCAGTGGGATCAAGCAGTGTACAGCCCTCCCCCATCACTGAGCATCTTGGGACCTGGCTTATTGTCCTCCTAATCTCTTCCTGCCTTGCCTGACTATTCTTAGCTAGGATCAGAGACCCCAACTCTTCTCATGCCCCAACCGAACCACCCCTCAGAGTCCAAAATATCCCAGGTTAGCTAAAAAGGCAATACTGGGAAGCCAACTAGAAGCTAATTTACATCAGTAAAACTCAAGGGAAATGGATTGTCATGGATATAGGCGATGGATCAAAGAAAGTATAGTCCCAGATGTATGGAGTTTTTCCTATGCCCCCCTCCTCTGCTGCATTTTGGTTGCAGTGTGCTGGCCAGTGGCAAATAAGGCTGAGAAGTCATGAATGTCTTAGTGATTTTAGGAGACAAAAATTGGAAAGTCATGGCTTCTAACTCAAATCCCAGACCCAAGTCCACTGCTTACCTCCTAGACCTCAGCCTGTTCATCCACACGCCAGACATCAGTTTGCTGCCCACCCATATCCCAGAATTGAAACTCTTCTAAATGGACATTTAGAAAACAGTGTGGTAATAACCAAAAGCCAGAGGTGAGTATAAACTATATGCCAATCTCTTCTATTACCCATCTTCAGGGAGTTATCAAGCAGGGTAATGTGCATTCATTTGTTCTATCTCCTATGTGCTATCACTGCTCTATCATTGCTTCTATGTGCTATCACTGCTCTAGTTACTAAAACTATTGAAGAAAACAAGCCAATCCTCTGCCCTTACTGGATAAAATTCTAGTGGAAAACTGGAAATGTAGGATTATTTGCCATTGATCTTGTCCTGGTATTTCAGAATTTGGGCAAAAGCTTCAAGTGAAACCAGCAGATGATATTCCTATTTCCGCAGCTAAGCATCAGATAGTGTTCGCCCTTATACTCTTGACCCACACCCACTTGGAATCCATGTGAGAGAATCTAGAGACACCATATGGGCAAAGGTTTCTTCAAAGATTATAGAAAAGGAGAATTTTGTGTTTTCCTTCCTTTCCCATATGAGACACCCCCACCCCCCTACCCCCCGCCCAACCAAAGAACTGTTTTTAGAGTTTGGAACTGTCAGGTATGGTGACTCTGCATCTTAGCTGGATAGGAGCTGAGTTTCAAGTCTTCTGGGTCCCATGCTGTCTTAGATGTCCCAATAATCCTTGGGAGAATATGACGGCTGTCCCTGGATTGCGGGGAAAGGCATGACTAGAACCACCTAAAGGCAGAAGGAAGGATTGGTCACTTTTGATGAGATCAAGTGAAACAAGAATATAGAAGTTTTCCTGGCACAGAGGCCATTGACAAGGTTTATGAATGGTCTGGGCTCCAGTCTTATTATCTATAACCCAAGAGAGCTGCATCCTAAGGAGAGAAGAGTCCTGGGGGAGGAGGTTTCTGATTTAGAGCATAGGAAGTACAGGGGACCCTTCCAGGAGTGTCCAAGGAACCCATTCTTGAGTGCCCCAAATGATGAAGGATGCTCTCCCTGTGACTGAGGGTTTCAACAAGTAACCACCCAAAGAGTCAGCCAAGTCAAAGAGCCTTTTGGGTCTTTCCTATTCCCATCCCTAAAGGAACTAGAATTGAAAGGGGATAGGAAGAGGTGGAACAAAATAATTAGACAAGTGGCCATACTCTCTGCACTGCTAAACTTCACCCCACAGATCAGCCTGTGGGAATAGGAAGTGAAGCTTCAAGTTCACTGTGTGATCACAATGTCAACTTAAACTAGCTAAATGTTTTCCCCCCTGAAAGTCCTAAAAACATTATAGAATGTGAGATGCTAGTGAATGGTGAGGAGGAAAAAGGGATGTGTCTGGAGGCCGGGAGGAGAGAATGAAACCCTTCCCTAGTTTTAATCCAACAACTATATGCAGTTGAATAAACCAGTGTTGCAGAAAAAAATAATGTGAGGGATATGAAGTAATTGAGATGACAGGATGCCAGGCAGTGCCTGACAATAGTGGTTAGGTGCCTAGGAGACAACATAAAGCAAAATAAGGAGAGTAGTGTCACCAAGAGAGGGTCTCTCTGCAGACCTGAATGAGGAATGCCTTATCAGGCGACGTAGGGAAGAGTTCCCTGAAATGAGCATCTCTTGAGTCCACACCCTCTCCATTCCTCCTGCACCACTCTTTATCACCAACCAGGACCTCCTAGTGGCCTTGCTGGTTCGACCTTGCAATCCAGTTCCCATAATGATGTGATCCTTCAGAACCACAGTCTGAGCAGGCCACCCCTCTACTTGAACTCTTCAGAAGTTTCTGTTCAACTTTAGAATAAAATCTCTAAATCACTAGGAAGGTTTAAGTAGACCCTGAATTCTCTGACCTGGACTGATCCCTCTGACTTCCCTCTTACTTATCTCTCACTCATTCTGTGCCCCAATCTTCCTAAATGTCTTTCAGCTACTTGAAAGACCCAAGCGGTCTCTTACCTTCTGACCTTTACACAACTTTTCTCTATGCATAAGATATTTTTACCTTTTTTTTAACCACTTTAATTTTTTGTTCTGCTTTATTTTTATTGTTAAATTTTATTTTTTATTTCTTTTTTATGTTTTTTTTACTTATTTTCAGCATAATAGTATTCATTGTTTTTGCACCACACCCAGTGCTCCATGCAATCTGTGCCCTCTCTAATACCCACCACCTAGTTCCCCCAACCTCCCACCCCCCACCCCTTCAAACCCCTCAGATTGTTTTTCAGAGTCCATAGTCTCTCATGGTTCACCTCCCCTTCCAGTTTCCCCCAACTCCCTTCTGCTCTCTAACTCCCCTTGTCCTCCATGCTATTTGTTATGCTCCACAAATAAGTGAAACCATATGATAATTGACTCTCTCTGCTTGACTTATTTCACTCAGCATAATCTCTTCCAGTCCTATCCATGTTGCTACAAAAGTTGGGTATTCATCCTTTCTGATGGAGGCATAATACTCCATAGTGTATATGGACCACATCTTCCTTATCCATTTGTCCGTTGAAGGGCATCTTGGTTCTTTGCACAGTTTGGCGACCGTGGCCATTGCTGCTATAAACATTGGGGTATAGATGGCCCCTCTTTTCACTACATCTGTTTCTTTGTAAATACCTTTGTAAATATCTTTGTAAATACCTTTGTAAATATCTTTGTAAATACCTTTGTAAATATCTACTGTAAATACCCAGTAGTGCAATTGCAGGGTCATAGGGAAGCTCTATTTTTTAATTTCTTGAGGAATCTCCACATTGTTCTCCAAAGTGGCTGCACCAACTTGCATTCCCAACAGTGGAAAAGGATTCCCCTTTTTCCACATCCCCCCCCCCAACACGTTAGTTTCCTGTCTTGCTAATTTTGGCCACTCTAACTGGTGTAAGGTGGTATCTCAATGTGGTTTTAATTTGAATCTCCCTGATGGCTAGTGATGATGAACATTTTTTCATGTGTCTGATAGCCATTTGTATGTCTTCATTGGAGAAGTGTCTGTTCATATCTTCTGCCCATTTTTTGATATGATTATCTGTTTTGTGTGTGTTGAGTTTGAGGACTTCTTTATAGATCCTGGATATCAACCTTTTGTCTGTACTGTCATTTGCAAATATCTTCTCCCATTCCGTGTGTTGCCTCTTTGTTTTGTTGACTGTTTCCTTTGCTGTGCAGAAGCTTTTGATTTTGATGAAGTCCCAAAAGTTTATTTTCACTTTTGTTTCCTTTGCCTTTGGAGACAGATCTTGAAAGAAGTTGCTGTGGCTGATATCAAAGAGATTACTGCCTATGTTCTCCTCTAGGATTCTGATGGATTCCTGTCTCACATTGAGGTCTTTTATCCATTTTGAGTTTATCTTTGTGTACGGTAAATTATTATTTTTTTATTATGTTATGTTAGTAACCATAAAGTACGTCATTAGTTTTTGATGTAGTGTTTCAAGATTCATTTTTTACATATAATACCCAGTGCTCTATGCAATACATGCCCTCCTTAATACCCATCACTGGACCAAACCATCCCTCCACCTCCTTCTCCTCTAAAACCCTCAGTTTATTTCTCAGAGTCACAGTCATAGTCTCTCATGGTTCATCTCCCCCTCCAATTCCCTCCCTTCATTTTTCCCTTCCTTATCTTAATGTCCTCCATGCTACTCCTTATGTTCCACAAGTGAGTGAAACCATATGATAACTGACTTTCTCTGCTTGACTTATTTCACTCAGCATAATCTCCTCCAGGCCCATCCATGTTGATACAAAAGCTGGGCATTCATCCTTTCTGATGGCTGAGTAATATTCCATTATGTATATGGATTACATCTTCTTTATCCATTCATCTGTTGAAGGGTACCTCAGTTCCTTCCACAGTTTGGCTATTGTGGACATTGCTGCTATGGACACTGGGGTATATTTGGCCCTTCTTTTCACTACATCTGTATCTTTGGGGTAAATACTGAGTAGTGCAATTCCAGGTCATAGGATATCTCTATTTTTAATTTTTTGAGGAACTTCCATACTGTTTTCCAAAGTGGCTGCACCAACATGCATTCCCACTGACAGTGTAAGAGGTTTCCCTTTATCCACATCCTCTCCAACATTTGTTGTTTCTTCCTTTTTCAATTTTTGCCATTCTAACTGGTGTAAGGCAGTATCTCAGTGTGGTTTTGATTTGAATTTCCCTGATGGCTCATGATGATGAACATTTCTTCATGTGTCTGTTAGCCATTTGTATGTCTTCTCTGGAGAAGTGTCTGTTCATTTCTTCTGCCCATTTTTTGACTTGATTATTTGATTTTGGAGTGTTGAGTTTGACAAATTCTTTCTATGTCTTGGTTATCAACCCTTTGTCTGCAGTGACATTTGCAAATATCTTTTCCCATTCTGTGGGTTCCCTCTTTGTTGTTGTTTTTTTTTAACTGTTTCCTTTGCTGTGCAGAAGCTTTTGATCTTGATAAAAACCCAAAAGTTCATTTTCACTTTTGTTTCCTTTGCCTTTGAAGACGTGTCTCGAAAGGAATTGCTGTGGCCAATGTTGAAGAGGTTACTGCCTATGTTCTCCTCTAGGATTTTGATGGATTACTGTCTCACTTTGAGGTCTTTCGTCCATTTTGTTTATCTTTGTGTATGGTGTAAGGCAATGGTCAAGTTTCATTCTTCTATATAGAGATGTCCAATATTCCCAGCACAATTTATTGAAGCGACTTTTTTCCACTGGATATTTTGTCTTGCTTTGTCAATGATTATTTGACCATAGAGCTGCAGGTCCATATCTGGGCTCTCCAATCTGTTCCATTGGTCTATGTGTCTGGTTTTGTGCCAGTACCATGCTGTCTTGGTGATCACAGGTTTGTAATAAAGCTTGAAATCAGGCAACGTGATGCCCCCAGTTTTGTTTTTCTTTTTCAACATATCCTTGGCAATTCGGGGTCTTTTCTGGTTCCATACAAATATTAGGATTGTTTGTTCCTGCACTTCGAAAAATTTGTTCCTGTACTTTGATCAGGATGGCATTGAAAGTATAGATTGCTCTGAGCAGTATATACATTTTAACAATGTTTATTGTTCTGATCCATGAGCATGGAATGTTTATCCATCTTTTTGTGTCTTCTTCAATTTCATTCATGAATGTTCTGTAGTTACTAGGGTATAGATCCTTTAGCTCTTTGGTTATGTTTATGCCAAGGTACCTTTATGGTTTTTGGTGCTATTGTTAATGTAATTGATTCTCTGATATCTATTTCTATAGTTTCATTGTTAGTGTATAAGAAAGCAACTGATTTCTGTGCATTGATTTTGTATCCTGACACATTACTAGATTACTGTATGAGTTCTAGTAATTTAGGGGTGGAGTCCTTTCGGTTTTCTACATAAAGTATCATGTCATCTGCAAAGAGAGAGTTCAGCTTCTTCTTTGCCAATCTGAATACCTTTTATTTCTTTTTGTTGTCTGATTGCTGTTGCTAGGACTTCTAGTACTATGTTGAACAAGAGTGGCAAGAGCGGGCATCCTTGTCATGTTCCTGAGTTCAAAGGGAACTCTGCCCAAACCGGATTACCTGAGTAACAGTGCAACAGGTCCCTCCTCCAGAAGACAGGCTGAAAGAACAAGAGGTCAAAAACTCTAAGGTCCCTATAGGGATCTATAGGATGTTTATAAAACAGGTGCATCTTACTTGTTTGACCTTCTAACATCTCAAACTGATTTCATGGGTGTTCAGAATGGTCTGGTAGATATCCAGCTCAATTCAGGGGACCAGTTGAAATAGGGTCCCCTATTCCTCCACAATCTTGGCCCCCACCTATAAGTAAAATTTTAAAAGGAATATTTTTTCCACCCTCTTCAAAAAGCCAGGACTTTCTCATCCTTCAAAATATCAGTAGATCAAAAAAGTCTTCCTGGGTCTCTGGACAAAGTTTTTTGTTCCTATGCCAGCATGCAAACTATTCTTACTCCTTACTGTAATTGTGAAAATGTCTAGTACCTGACTACTAGAAGTAATGTCTATATGGTCATCAGTGAATCCTCTCATGACCAATATATGGCAGATAATGAACATTTGACATACAAATGACTGAATGAATAAATGGGTGAAACTATTTCAGGAAGGAACTCACCCAGGTGAATGCACAGAAGAAGAATAGTCTCAACCTAGTCAGCAGAACAGCCTCCCCTTTCATTTGGCTAACGCAGTCAATGATGACCAGGGTCTTCCTTGAGGTCTCTGAGCTCTGCCTCAGCATGCCATGGAAAGTGAATGTTAGCCCACACTTCTCCTTATAAAGGCCTAAAGCAGAGTGTTAGTGGTAGAGGCATGCTTGTAGCTTTGCCCTGGACCATGGTGATGAGTGGTGAGGTTGCTAAGCAACCTACACCTTAAGGTGGAAGTGCAAAGACTAAAGCTTTCACTGAAGTGGACTGCTTTTACAACATTTATGCTTGTTTGAAACTATTTTTGAGAGTGAGAGGGCCTAATTATCTTTAGCCATGTAATGAACCCATAAGAAATTAAAGATATGCAAAGATACAAGTGAATCTTAAATACATTTTACTAACTGAAAGAAGCTAATCTAAAAATGATACATTCTATGTGGTTCTGTTTATATAACTTTCTGGAAAAGATAAAACTAATAGACAGTAAACAGATGAGTGGTTGCCAGGAGTTCATCAAGGTGGGGCAGTGGGTGAGTAGGCAAAGCACAGAGGATTTTTCATGGCAATGAAACTATTCTGTATAATCTAATGGTAGATACATGACACTGTGCATTCATCCAAACCCACAGAACTCTAAACTTGGAGAGTAAACCATAATCACTGCAAAATTGTTAAAAAAAAAAAAAATTCATTTAGGAGGTCAGGTCACAGGATGGAATGCAGACCCTGACAAAAGAATCCAATTGTAATACAAATATACAAAACTACCTCATGAAAGTTGTTTCTCCTTCATGATGAGAAAGGGCTGCTCTAAGTTAACTATGGAAATGAGTAGAATTTGTAAGATTAAAGGCAAGGAACTGTACATATGGACCATACTCTAACTAATGGAGTTGTTTTATTAAAAATTAAGTAAATGGATAGCAGATGGCCGGAGACAGGTTTCTCATTTTTAGAATGGGAGGTTACTAAGAAGCAAGGGGAGACAGCTAGAATGATCCATATGATATCAATATGAACTCATGTTTAGCTTAATATAGATACAGATAGATACATATATAAAAATATAGACATATGCATATATACAGGAGTTAGGATACACATGTGTATTTCCTTGCACTGTCAGCTGAGAAAGCCTAGAAGCAATGATATCCCAGAAACAGTAGCACACACAGCACCTGGATCTTGGTTTCTGATATTTTTCTCCAATAAAAGGAACCAGGGATCCCTGAAGAAATGACGATCCTAGGACTAGGGCAGAAAACATAGAAAATAAGCCTGGAGCCACCGTGTCTGGATGGCTCAGTCAGTTAAGCGTATGCCTTCAGCTCAGGTCATGATCCCAGGATCCTGGCATCAAGTCCCAGATCAGGCACCCAGCTCAACAGGGAGTCTGTCCCCCCCACCCATTTGTGCTCTCTCTCTCACGTGCACTCACTCTCTCTAAAATAAATAAATAAAATGTTTAAAAAACACACACACGAGATAAGCCTAGAAAATCTTATAGTGCCAGAAAGCAACAAAATGTTAAAATACACACACATAAGTACACACACAATGATGGTCTATGTCAAAGGGACACTAGAGCCAACTGAAAGAGCTCCTAATGGCTAAAGTTGGAAAAATTTGAGCAAATAAGTAAATAAATATTGGATTATAACCCAGAATATAAGATAAATATCCATGTCTATACTAATACAAGTCAATAAAAAAACACACAAACATAAGAATACAAATAATTTGTGTGGATACTCCACCCTTAAGGGTATGGAACATAATCTCCATTCCTTAAGTATGAGCTGTGCATAGACACTTCTTTGCAAAAAGTAAAAAGGAAGGGAGGAAAAAACAAGAGTCACCTTACACAGAAGAAACCTTACAAACATGATCCCAGCCCAGTGATCGAGGTTAACCTTAACAGTGATATATTATGTTGACAGTATCTACTCTTGATGTGATGTGGTAAGACTGGCACTTTAGCTCTGTGGTATTCCTCCCCAAAACCCACAACTCCAGTCTAATCATGATAAAAACATCAGACACATTCCAACTGAGGGATATTATATAAAATTTCTTGCCATTATGCCTCAACACTGTCAAGTTCATACAGAAAAAGTATGAGAAACTGTCACAGTGGAGAGGAGCCTAAGGAGACTCAATGACTAAATATAATCTGAGATCCTGGAAAAGAAAAGGGATGTTAAGGAAAAACCAAGAACTGAAGTGACACATGAACTTCAATTAATATTAATGTAATGACAGTGGTTCATAAATTGTGACAAATATACCATATTAAGTAAGTTCTTACTTAAAAACTGGGTGTGGTGTATATGGGAATTTTCTCTACTATCTTTGTGACTTTTTCATAAATCTAAAACCATTGTAAGTATACATAATTCATTTTAAAAAAAAGAAGGACCAAGATCTCTACGTCTCCCCAAAAAAGCAAGCCCTTCCCTTTTCCCTCAATTATTTTTCAGTATTAAGACAGCCAAAGGGCACCTGGGTGGCATAGTTGGTTGGGTGCCTGACTCTTGGTTTTAGCTCAGGGTTGTGAGATTGAGCCCTGTGTCAGGCTCAGCGTTGAGTCTGCTGAAGATTCTCTCTCCCTCTTCCTCTGCACCTCCCATTCATTCTCTCTCCTTCTCTCTCTCTCTTTCAAATAAATAATTTTTGGGAAAATAAAAAATAATAAAAAAATAAAACAACCAAGACAAGATGAAGGACAGAATTGCTAAGGCAGTCACGGGTTCTTATCTATGAAATGAGATTTCCTAGGGCCAAGAACCTATTGTCCGGACTCTTTCCACACCAGCCAGTGCTGCATCTGTCCACCATAAAAGACTTACCTTCCCTTTGGCTTAAAGTCAAGTCTGCCATTACAATGCTTCTAATACACAAGCCTCAAACAGCCAATGAAGATCATGGGAGACAGAATGAGGAAGGGAAGCCCTGGCCTGAGTCTCTGGGATCCCATAGGATGGTGATACGATCTTTAAGGAGCCACCTAACTTCTTTGAGAGTCAGTTTTCCCATCTGAAAAAATGATGAATATAAGAACTACATTGCTGTGTAGTTGCGACAATGAAATAAAAGAACAAGCATTAAAGTAGCCAGCACATCATAGATGCTGAACCCTGTCATTATAAGTAATGAACTCATAATTCATGCTAAGTGGCCAGACCACACACCACTGGGGCCACAACAGAGCAGTCATAAAATAGAGATTATCAGACCAAACATGGATAGTCTTCATGCAGCATGGCCAATATCATAATGAAGAGAAACCTTTACCCTGTATCGTTCTCTATAGGGGTCAGGTGGGAAGGGATTAGCTTTGGGCATCATGTAACAGTGGAGAAGTGACCTTGTTAAATAGGGGTTTGGGGATAGTATTAGTTTATTCTAGTTCCCACCTTGTAGTAGCCAGTGCTTTCAATAGAAACAGAACTGATAGGAGACAGAAAGACGAAGAGATTAAGATTTCAAGGAACTGGCTCACAGAATTGGGAATTGGCAAGTTCAAAATCTGATAGGGTGGTCAAGGACCCTGGAGACCCAGTGAAGAATTGGTGTTGAAGTTCAATTTCGAAGGCAGTTTGCTGGAAGAATTTCTTTTTACTCAAAGATCAGTTTTGTTTTGTTTTATTTTCTCTTAAGGCCTTCAACTGATTGGGTGTGGCCCAACCACATTATGGACCGTAATCAGCTTCACTCAAAGTCTACTGATTTAAATTTTAATCTCATCAAAAAACACCCTTCCATATGGGCCATGGTGAATGCTGTGAAATGTGTAAGCCTGATGATTCACAGATCTGTACCCCTGGAGCAAATAATACATTATATGTTAATAAAAATAATTTTTTAAAAAACACCTTTCCAGGGAACATCTAGACATAGTAGAGCAAATATCTGGCACTGCAGCCCAGCAATGTTAACAAATAAAACAAATCTCCACACATTGGCTGAGCCAGCTCTTCTAAGCATCCAGAAGATTACCCACCTGGCCTCCAGATGTATCTCTCCTCAGGGTAGCTTAGTTTATTTCCTGGGTATGCAACAATAATAATAATGATAATAATAACAATAAAGTTTAAAATAAAAGTTGTGAAATAAGAGTTTGAATTATTAGAGATGTCACCGCTGGGTTCCAAAGGAAGTCACTTATAACTGAATGTAGAAGATCCCAGGTCCATGAGGATAGTGGCAGAGGCTGGAAGAGTCTGGGTCTCTGCCTGCCTGCCCAGAGCAGATCAATGGCCTGCCTGCCCAAGACAGATCTGAGCAAGAAGTAAGCTTCCATTAGATTTCACCTCTCGGATTTCAAGGCGTATCTACTTTAATAATACAAAATATCTAGGTAGGCAGTAAGAAAGTGTCAGATGCACAGAAGGAGAAACATTTGTAAAAAGTTAAGAGAAGAGCCTTGGGATTCCCAGGGGGGAAAAAAAGTAAAGCTGAAATACACTCTCCACTCCTCTCTACTCCTTTGCCCACAGGACTACAAGGTCACCTCTTAAGGAGCAGAGTTGCAACATCCTTTAGGCACGGGGGTAGAACAATGCCTGGCATAGGACAGGGCCTGAGTTCTTGGGACACATCAGGCTTCAAGGAAAGAGCTGTCCTTCTCAAGAAAGGAGATCTGGAGGTCATTCGTGGATGGCTCTCCAACATCCCCAGAGGTAAACATCCACTTACCTGTGGTACCCTCTCTGGGCAGCATGGGTGGACAGATAATTCATTCTAAGTATCAGAGACCACCTTCTTGTAGCCATAATCCTTCTAAAGTAGGTAAAAGATGTTCCAGAGAGAGACAAATGTAAAGGCCTGGAGGGAGCAGAGGGAATGGATATTCCAAGGTGGCAATAAGCAAGGTGGGAAGACACAGGGTCCACACCCTGAGGAGGCAACCTGGACAGGGCATGAACCCCAAGGTGTGCAATGAGTGCAATACAAACACTCTTTCCAGAGCCTCAATTACTTTTTCTGAAAAAAAAAATAATAATAATAAGGCTTTCTCATTAATATTAAGAGAATATTTTTTACTGTTACATCCCCAGAGCCTAGAAGAGTACCCACCTAGAACATAATAGCTATTAAATATTGGTTAAATGAAAGGAAAAGGGAAGGAAGGTAGGAAGGAAGGTAGGTAGAAAGGAAGGAAAGGAGGAAAGAAGGGAGAGAGGGAGGGAGGGGGGGAAGGAAGGAAAGAAGGGAAGAGGGGAGGGACAGAGGAATGGATTTGGAAGTCTCTCCCTGGGAACTTTTCCTGACCCCTTCAGCCTTTCCTACCCCACACATACTGCCTAGAGTTTGGTATTGAGCACCTGTCCCGTTTGACTCTAAGAAAGCTATATGGGGCACCTGGGTGGCTCAGTTAAAGTTAAGTGTCTGACTCTTGATTTTCGCTTAGGTCTTGATCTTGGGGTCATAAGTTCAAGTCCCACACTGGGCTCCACACTGGGTGTGGAGCCTACTTAAAAAGAAAGAAGAAGGAGGAGGAGGAGAGGAGGAGGAAGAAGAAGAAGAAGGGGGAGGGAGAGACGAGGGGGAGGGGGAGGAGAAAAAGGAGAAAGAAAAGAGAAAGAAAGAAAGCTGTAGACACAGTGGTTACAGGCACCAGCTTCGGTGTGCTTGTTCTGCCCCCACTAGTTGCATGGAGAAGTCCACTCAATCTCCCTGAGCCTCAGTTCCTTCCTCTGTAACATGAGAAAGTGACAGAGTTGTAGCAAAGTTAAATAGGATAATGTGTATAAGGCACTAGTACACAATACCTAACTTAGAAAAGTGCTCAAAAAGCTAATAACTATGACTGCCTCTCTGCTCTTTCCTCAGATACTGTGAGTACTTCATGACAAGTGCCCAAGTCCTACCCAGCTCTGAGTATCCAGACCTGGCCCAGAGTACATTGTACAAACATAGTGAATGTTTGCTGAATGAATGATTGAAGAATGCAGCTGGCACAAGGAGGAATTCTACAGCTGACTAACTGACTCCCGCACATGTGTGGAAACCCAGAGATCTTCCATCTCCCTTCCACCAGAGACTCGGTTTCTTTACTGTGTGTCACTGACCTGCAATCAGTCAGCTCTGGCCAATTATCAGACAACCACAGACACCAGGCCATTAGATGCATCCTCCTTCCTCCACAGGGAGGAGGCTGCTTGCCTGCATGCAGGGTAGCCTGCCTCTCCTGCTGAGATGTGGCATAGTGCCCCAGGGTGGGGGTGGGGAGCTCTGCATAGACCTCAGGGCTATACCAGGTTTAGCCACGTTATACATGATCTTTCAGAGGTTTTACTAGCCATGAGTCATTAGGAATCTTCCCAGACTTGTGTGATCAGAAAATACTCTCTCCATCATTGTTAGCACCACTTACTAATCAATATCCCCAGGAACAACACAGGTTGAGAGGAAGCAACACCTGGAGGGTTTCTTTCGTTTATTTATTTTTTAGTTAACATACAGTGCAATATTGGTTTCTGGAGTAGAATTCAGTGATTCATCACTTATATACATACAATACCCAGTGCTCATCACAGCAAATGTCCTCCTTAATACCCATCACCAATCTAGCCCATCCTCCATCCTGGAGGGTTTCTTTAATTTAATACTAAACATAAGACCTAAAACAATGGACAGATGGTTGATAGGGGTGACAGGCATGCTCTGGAACAAGTCCTGTATTGGGTTTACATGCATTTCTTTCCCTCATTAAAGCACAGCAATAGCCCTTGGCCAGTGGGACCAAGGCATCTGCCTCTGTCCTGTCAGTCAGGATTTGCCACTTGTATTGTCTGATTCTGGTGGGTCACAGTGGTTCTTTCTCTGGCTGAGCTGGTTCTGGCTGACCCTGCCCTGGAATCCGCTCCCAGAAACCCTCAGTCTCTGCTGATGCACTTGCTCAAAGTTCCCTCTTCACATAATTCTCTCGCTGCTGGATCACAGCAGCCTCCTGCTGCACCCATAAATGCAGCAGTCCAGGCAGGGTGACTAATCACCATTCTTTCTGCAAGGATAAAACATAAAGAAACTTTCTGGACTGAGAACCATTCCCTACAAAGGCTAAAAATGGAGATTCCTTGACATTTTGTGTACAATCACAAACATACCAGCAGTTCCCACTTATGAGTGCCTGTACAGTATATGCTAACAGTGTTCACTATGCCTTGGGGCCTCCCAGCAACCTCAAGACTGGTATTCAAAGCTCCATTTTACAGATGAGCAGAGTGAGATTCAGAGAGGTTGACTGACTTGTCCAAGATCACACAGCTAGAAAGTAGGGGAGATGAACTCTGAACTGAACTCTTGTCCTGCCCCATTTCACACAGCTCCATACCTCTTCTGGCATCTTTGCTAGTCACCCAATAGTGCCCTAAACACTACAGACACTAGGCACAGGTGAGTCAGGTTTAATTTGTCTGTGAAAGTGCCTAGCAGTAAAAACATTACTTTTTCACAACACACATGCAAGCAGGACCCAGACGGGGTGATAGATTCTCTTGATACCTGAAGTTCCCAGGGAGCCTCTGCACTCTCCCTTGCTGGGAATGGCCTCCCTGTCCTGTCAGGGCTCTAACCCAGGGGCTGAGCACTAGCATCCCCCCAGCGGTGGCAGAAGCTCTATGACCAGAAATATCTGGGTCAAAAGGGTTCTGTTATGCCCGCTAGTCCCACCCCACTCATCCCCAAGCAGCAGACTCTTGCCAACTACCCACACTTGGGCTGGGCGAGGGGGTGGGGAGTGGGGTAAGGGAGGGACTATGAGAGTAGTGGCTGTGGACTAGCCAGGCTGTGGACAGGAGGCTCCCACTCATCCAGAACAGCATCACAGAGCTATATTTGGGGTCAAGGAGGCTGACTGCACATCTACAGGAAGTGGTTACAACATTCTAGTTGCCATTTGATACACATTCCAACCACCTACTTCTCTTTTTCCTATTTCACATAGACATTTTCTCTTTATACAGTCACTAGACTTTTCTAATTATAGCAAAGGGGAAACAAACCACATCCCACAGCTGGAGACACATTTTGTTCATAATTAATTAGAACTAATTGATCAAATACCTTTTCTAATGTGCGGTTTTATGGTCAGATTGAAATATAACCCCAATCCACCCTAGCAGGACTTTCGGTCCAGAAGAGATATTGCTCATAGCAAAGGATCACAGAGGAAGTCGAACACTGCCTTGTTGGAGCAACCAGGCCTGCAGGGATAAACCTCTGCCTTACCTGACCACCCACCCTGCCTGCCACATGTGCAGGAGAAGGAACATGGGCATGGGGTCTACATCACTTAGCTCTATGCCCTCATTCAGCAGATGTTTTCTGTCCCAGGTACTCTGTGAGACCAAGGGTTGCAGCAGACAACATAGCCCTCTGAAGGGTGAGGGTCTGATCAAGGAGGCAGCCAAGACAGTAAATAAATAAAAAGCATACTATGGAGTTGAGTGCAGGTGGGAGACCCAGCCCAAGAATGAATCATCAGGGATTCCCACCTTCCCAGGACTGCCTAGATTTTAGAGTCACTCTTGTGGCTACTTCTGTGTAGCTCTCTCCTCTATAGCATTTTACTGGATAGTCCTTTAACCATTTTCTTTAACTTTATTTTGCAAGAGCAAAAACTACTCTTCATTCTGAGATTGGTTTGGCCTTTGGAGATGAAGCCAGAGGAGGCCCACCTGAGCCTGTCTGCTGTACAGAAGAAGGTCCATACAGCTTTGGCTTTCAAACTCCTGCTAGGTTGATTTAGTTTGGTTCTTACCAAGCAAAACCGTATTATCTTTCACATCATATTCGACTTTTTATTTTTTTTCATCTTACAAATGAAAAATCTAAGGCAAAGAAGAGGCTAATGTCCTTGTAGCAAGCCCAGAACTAGCTAGTGTCATGTCCTGGGTCCATGGTTGTCTGCTTCTGCTCCCTCTTATCCCTATTGAGGCTGCTTCTTCCCAAAAGGCTCCTTGCAGAGAGAGGGTGGGAAGGCTTTCTGGACAAGTCAGGCCTTCCCTGTTCTTCACATTCCCCCTAAAGTTAGGAGGCCAGCAGAAGATTCCCTTTTGTCTCTTTAAACGTCAGACCAATTTTGTACTCAAATAGGGTTATTATAGGCCCCAAATAAATGAGTATTTATACCAGTTTCACTTAATAGAAAATACAGTTTGAACTGGCTGAAACAATAAAAGATGTACAGCCTCTTGCAATGGAAGGGCAACAGAGGTATGTTTTTCATAACAGCTTTCTGCACAATTACAGCAGGGTCCTTCTGCCTCCATTTATTTCCCCACTTCTCAGTGTACAATGTGTCCTCGGAGCCACCAGCATGCAAGGTCACAGAATAGTCCCTCCCTCTGCCACCAAACCCTGATCCTGACCCTGATTGTTCAGACCTGCAGAGAAGGGGAACACTGTATAAGGATGGGCTCAGGCATGGCAGGGAGGGACAGAAGAGCTGTTCTACCCCCAGAGATGGACAGAGTTACAGGAAGACAACCACCATGTCCACCATGCCCTCTCTTCACTGATTTTCTATGATTTTAAAAAGATATATTTATTTTTCAGATTATACTGAAAACTATAAAGCAAAAAATTAAAGTCAATCAACCTCATTTCAAGCTGTTACTGCCATAAATACTTAAATGTATTTTCTCCTTGTTTAAGGTTTCAATTTGATCCCCACAATTCTTGCTCCCTCTCTCTAACAGCAGTCCTAACTTTTATTAGGAGAGGTTCCTCCCCAACTAGGCCTGCTTGTGAGTGGGCAGGGCTCGCTCCACCAGGCTGGAAGAGCCGCTCAGCAGAACCCAGCAGGTGGAGGACCGTCCCCTTCTGGTTCAGGATCGTCATGTGACCTCAGCCCAACCAATCAGAGAGAGCATTGGGCCTTGTTCTTAGAATGTGGGAAAGATGATTTTCCCTCTTTGCTGCTACACTTGAACCCCGGGAAGGCTCTCAACCATAAGAAATGCTACCTTGGATCAGAATTAAAACACAAGAGGTGACACTGAGAGATAAAAACATAGAAACAGATTCTGATAACTTCAGAGGATCCGTGCACTAAGCCATTCCTGAGGTCCAACATACCCCTAGACCTGAGGTTTTCTTGCCTATGCTAATAAGTGGGTTCGGTTTTCTGTCAAATGTATGAATTCTAGCTGATACAACCTTTTCAGTACGCGGATGTTTGATCCTGTGTTATCAGTATAAGTCTGTGTCCTCATCCCTAATTATTTCCTTAGGCTACATCCGCAGGCATGGAACTAAGTCAAGGGCTTTATTTGTAAGGCTTTCCATACATCTTGTCAAACTGCCCTCTAGAAATGTTGGATCAATTTATTCCCTACCACAGTGCAAGAGTGCTTTTCTCACCACATAATCAATAAATAACTAGGGAGTTTTGAAAGCTTCTTTAATTTGATAGGTGAGCTAATTCTGCATTCAAATATATGCAATTTGTATACTTTACAATACAAAATTAGACGTGTAGCCCTGCTGTGCACACCGCAGAACGCACTCCCACCAAAAAGCTCTGTGGGGTACAAGAAAAGCAAATGGGCCTACAGCCACGCACATGAGACTCCCGCCTCTGCCAGCCATGGATTCACCTGGCGTGGAAAGGTGCCATTTAGGGATGGGTGCTGCCCAGCAGCAGATAAACCCGACTCTTCGGACTGGGTGAGAAGCAGTGTGCACCTGGGATGAAGAATTAGAGATCCAGTGACTCAACTTGCTTTGGGAAAACGCAGCTGTCTCAGCCAATCAGAACCCCAAGTGCTTAGACTAGAGAGCCAGTGACCTCAGGTCATTCTCATGTGGGAAGACTGCAGGGTGAGCAGAGGCATTCAGCTTCCAGGAGGGAAAGATAGCAGGGTAATTTCTGGGTCCCAGTGTCAGTGTGGGGCACTCTGTTGTTTCCAGGTTTAGGGGCAGCAGCTGCACTGGAGGGTCCTCTCTGAGCTGCTCTGCAGTGTGTCCTGCTGCTGGCCTCCCTCATTCCAGCCCATTTCTTAAATCTGGTTGTGGACTGTCCTGGTGATTTTGAGTCCCTCAGGTCTTTGAAATAAATCTCTTTACTTCCTGAAACAGCCAGTCTGTTTCTTTTACCAACAATCAAGATCCCTGGCTGATAAATCTACAAAAATTCTCTGACAGTGTTTCTGCATCTTGAAGCCACAGGCTACATGCTGTCTGGAGGGCAAGCCAGAGGGAAGAGCCTGATGTCCAAAGCCTTGGAAGGGAGGAAAGGCTGAAATGGTGGTGAGAGCCCCCTCCCTCCACCTTCTGCATCAGTGCCACTCCCACATGGAAGCCTTCCCAACCCCAACCAAATCCAAGCCCCAACTTTTTCCTTTCATAACAATTTTCAAAATTTGAATTTAACTATTTGCTAAAGTTTTTGTTCTGTGGCATGTTGGTAATGTTGGTAATGGCAGAAATCAGGTTGCCTCTGCTTACTCTTATATTCCAGTATCTGGAGTGGTGTTGGGCACACAGCAGCACTCAGTAACTGTGTGTGAATGAGTGAATCAATGAATGAATGAATGATAATATTGTGTTCCATATTTCTTTCCTTAAAAAGCTTTCTGTCACGTATCAATCTGCATGCTGCTGTTGCCGTAACCACACATCTAGGGCTTTCCTCTGAACTTCGACTCTCCCCTCCCACCTCCCTGTTTCCTGAAAGGTAGATTTTGTTGTTCTCCCTCAGATCTGCTACCTTGAATTTCATTATCACCCTTCTCTGAGCAATCTCGTGCTCCATCATCCCACTCCTTCCATTACCACTGTTAAGCCCAAGTCATGCCCTGACACTTGAGTGAAATAAGTGTTATGTTCTCTCTGCTCACTGCTCACAGGTGACTCATCACCAGTGCATCCTGTTTGAAATATCCAGGTTTCCAGGGCACATTTGCAGAATTTGGCAAGACTTTAACCCAGAGCCAGAAGAAGGAGCAGGTTGCCACAGATATGGGTGGATGAGGTACAGAAAAGTCCTCAGAGATGGAGACAAGGAAATCACATCTCCAGGACCTGTCTCAGGGGGACACCCATCAAAGAATATTCACTACAGGCCACCACAGGCCTGTTTTACTGAGCAGGGTTTGCATCCAGGGGTCAGAGCAGACTAGGAAGCAGGGACAGCCTACAAGGAAGGGACCCAGGGTATTTACCCCCTTATGGCTTGTTCTTCCGGATTCATCACATTTGCTACCTGAGTCCTGGTCTTTCAGAATTTTCAGGCATCAGGTGGCCAGCCTTCCATGCAGACAAACACACACACACACACACACACACACACAGAGTTACCATTACCTGTTGCTGCATAACAAAGCATTCCAAAACTTAGCAAATTAAAATAATAATGACATTTGCCCATAAGGACAGCTTATCTCTGCACCACCTAGTATCAGCCTGTGGCCTCAAAGTCTGGGCGGGAACCCCTGACGTCTTCCTGGATCGCATATGCAGTGATGGCTGTTGACTGCCAACCAGGGACTGGGGCTGGAGCACTGAGTGTGGCATCCTGTGTGACTGCTTGTCTTCTTCACAGTGTGGTGGCTGGATCCCCAGTGAGCACCTCAGCAGAACAAGGCAAAGACTGTCCTGTATGCCTTGTATGACCAGCCAAGGAAATTAAATACCATCAGTTCCACCATGGCCACAAGTCCAGCAGATCCAAGGGGAGGAGTATCTATGTCCCTGTAGAGAGCACATGTGAAGAGGAATACATATATAGGTGATATGGTACATAGTGCTCTTCCTGTCCTAGGGTGACACCTTAAATGTGGGTGGTAAGTATATCCCCTATGTACCCTTCATCTATGAACCATCTATGTACCATATCACCTATGGTACACAGATACCATAGGTGTACCATAGGTGATACACAGATACCATAGGTGTACCATAGGTGATACACAGATACCATAGGTGTACCATAGGTGATACACAGATACCATAGGTGTACCATAGGTGATATGGTACATAGATGGTTCATAGATGAAGGGTACATAGGGGATATACTTACCACCCACATTTAAGGTTTCACCCTAGGACAGGAAGAGCATAAACAGGGCTGGGAGACAGCAGCGAGTATACACTGGTAGACATGGTTTTTGTCATAGTTTTGCATTTAGCCACTTGACCATAGGTATAATTTTCAGTTGTATTATATAAATGTCTTAAAATCTGTATTAGTTATCTATTGCCTCATAATGAATTATATCCAAACAGTGAGTTAAGATGACACACATTTATTATCTTGTGGCTCCTGGGGGTCAGAAGTCAGGGCCTAGCTCAGCTGGGTACCTCAGGGTCACTCACAGTCTGCAGTCAAGGGCAGCAGTCCTCCCAAGGCTGGATGGGAAATACTGCCTCCAAGCTCACTCACAAGGCTTGGTCCTCACTGCCTATTGAACTACCTCAGTTTCCTGCTGGTTGCTGGATGTAGGTCACCTTCAGCTTCTTCCCATGTGGGCCTTTCTGATGGGGAAGCTTTCTTCACCCAAGTGTAAAGGCCTAGAAGGCTTTAGGGAAAGAACCCTAACGAGGCATAGGCACAACATGCCATTTCTTTTACCCGAGGGGTCAGAATTGAGACATTGGGTCCAGCCCACTTGCCAGCAGGAGGTAACTGCCAGGAGGAGGTGGAATGCTGGGGGCCTTGTCAGATACTGCCCATCACAGGGTCTAAGTCAGTTTTTCCCACTCCCAGCCAGGGGTCCTCCTTACGACCTACTCCCCTGATGATGAAGTAGATGTCAATAAATGGTGGGAGCACCACAAATGCTGTTTGGGTTGAGTTATGATGGTGGCCAATATACAGGGTGAATGATACAGTATGAAATTTTACAAAATTTAGTTTGTGAAGCACCTTAAAAACCATATCCTCATTCAGTTGTATTTCAACACTAGTCTCTTTCTAGTCAATATTTTTATTTTACTGAACATATTAAAAGATCCATGGATAGAAATGGGACAAGTCAACCCGTTCATGTCAAGTCTTTTCTTACAAATGTCAAAAACATATGTACATGATAGCATTAGGTGTATTTCTTAGAAATTGTCACATCCTTTTATTAAATTAAGTCTACTCTTTACCCAGGCTTTGCTCTTCCCCATCTTTTTTGGTGACTCTGTAGGTCTCTTTAGGTCATTTATGTAAGTTGTGTCCTCCCAAGGGCAAAATGAAGCATTCTAAGTATAGCTTATTGTGCAGGGATTTCACCAGTTGGGTTTTTCCTGCCCCTTGTTTCCCTCTGATGGGAGAGGGGTCAGGGGGAGTGAGCTGGAGACACTTCCTAGCACACAGCACAAGCCAGGTTCTAAGAAATAGGAGGAGACTGTTCACAGGATAGACTTGCTCTGGCCAGCAGCTCCCAGGAGGCTTCCACTGCTGAAGCATGACCTGCCTGTGGCCCCTGGGGTCCCCTGCATCTTCTATGGCCAGCCAGCATACTTTTACCTCCCAAGGCAAGCTTAAGTTATAGGTATCTCTAAAGTGTCAGCCTTCTTTGGATTTTACCCTTCCCATCTGCTCCTTGGTTGTTTTCTTGGTTCATGTCAAAGCTCCAGGACCTTTTCTCCTGCCCTTGCTTGGACATCCTTATTACTATGCTTACATCATCCTTTTGTGATTTTCAAAACCCTTCCAATTGAAAGAAAATACCTGGTAATTGTGAGTTCCTATTTTGTATGGCTTTCTCCAGCCTCAGTGAACATGATGTTGGGGGAGAAATCCTAGTTGGTTTACTCAGAGCCTTTGTTTTTGTGTGTTTGTTTTTCAACTTTTTATGTTTAAATTAATTACAGATTCACAGGAAGTTTCAAAAACAATACAGAGAGGTCTCCTGTACTTTCCACTCAGTCTTCTATAAGTTACATTTTCCACACAAATAGTACAATATCAAAACCAGAAAACTGACCCTGTCATAAAGTGTGAATATAGTTCCATGCCCTCTCATCTCCTGTGTAGATTCAGATGACAACCACCACAATTGAGATACAGAACTAGTCCATAAATATTTCTTTGGTGGTATAACCTTTATAGTCACACACACACACACACACACACACACACACACACTCCCAAATCCCTAACTGGCAATGAGGAATCTGATTTCAATCTCTATAATTTTGTCATTTTGAGAATGCTCTATAAATGGAGTCACAGTGTGCAACCTTTTAAGACTGGCTTGTGTCATTCAGTCAAATACCTTTAAAATCAGTCAAAGTTGTTGAATATGTCAGTAATTTGTTGCTTAGCATGGCTGAAAGATACTTCCTAGGATGAATGTACCCACATTTAATGCTTCACCTATGGAAGGACATTCAGGTTGTCCTCAGTTTTCGTCTATCACATGTAAAGATGTTATTATGGACATTCTGTGCAGACTTTTGTGTGAATATGTTTCTTTATCTAACTAAATGCACAAAATGATTACTGAATAAGTGCTCTGTAGTTTTTTAAGAAACTGACAAATTATTTTCCAGAGCGGCTAAGCCATTTCACATTCCACCAGCAATTATGCAAGATCCAGTTTTTTCACATCCTCATCAGCATTTAGTATTGTTGTTACCTTTTTATTTTAGCTGTTCCAATAGTAGAACATAGATTAGAAATTAGATCTCATCATGGTGTGGTCTTAATTTGCATTTCCTACTGGCCAATGGTGCTAAACAGTGTTCCATATGCTTCTTTGCAATCTCTATATCCTCTTCAGTGAAATGTCTCTTCATGTACTTTCTCCATTTTCTGACTGGATCGTTTGTTTAATGTTGAGTTTTAAGAATTCTTTAAGTTTCTAGAGATGAGTCCTTTGTCAGATATGTGGTTTGCAATTTTTTTCTCAGTCTGCAGCTTTCCCTTTCATCTTCCTTAACATGATTTATCACAAAACAATTTTTTTATTTTGATATGGTTCTATTATCATTTTTTTCTTTTATGAATTATGCTACTGGTGTCACATCTAAGAACTCCTCATCAAGGCAAAAGTCCCAAAGTTTTTCTACAGTTATCTTCTTTGACAAGATTTATACTTCTATACTTTACATTTAATCCTATGATCCATTTAGAGCTAATTTTGGCATGAAGGGTTTTTTTTCCTGTCTATAGCTATCCAATTTCTTCAGCAATATTTATTGAAAAGATTATTCTTGTTCTATTGAATACCTTAGGACCTTTGTCAAAAATCACTTTGCTATACTTGTGTGGCTATTTCTGGGTTCTCTATTTTGTTCTGTTGATCCATGTGTTTATCCTTCCACCAATAATACATTGTCTTATTTACTGCAGCATAATAAATATTAAAATCAGGTAAACTGATTCCTCCTACTTTTTTCTTTTTTTAAAAAAATTACTTTATTTATTCTTGTTCCTTTCTCTTTCCATATAAATTTTAGAATAATCTCATCTGTATTTATAAAAATATTTCTTTGGAATTTTGGTATGAACTGTGTTAAATCTATATATGATTTTGGATGGAACTGGCAACTTAACAATGATGAATTTTCCAGTCTATGAAAATGGTATGTCTCCCTATTCACTTATATCTCCTTTGGTTTCTTTCCTCAGCATTTTCACAGTTTTCACTACATAAGTTCTACACATATTTTGTTATACCTCAGTATTTCATTTTCTTAGGTAATTATAAATGGTGTTATATTTTTAATTTTAACTACCACTGTATTGCTAGTTTATATAAATATATAGATTTTTATATATTGACCTCATATCCTGCAAGCTTGCTGCACTCATTTATTAGTTCTAAGAGTTTTTGGTAAATTCCTTGGGGATTTTTCTATGTAGACCATCATATCACCTGCATATAGTAATAATTTTGTTTCTTCCTTTCTGATTGATAACCTTTATCTCCTTTTCTTGCCATATTGCATTAGCCAAGATTTCCAGTACAATGATGAATAAGAGGAATGAGGGTGAATATCCATGCTTCTATCTAAGAAGAAAGTATTCAATTCATCACTATTAGGAATGATATAAGCTATAGATTTTTTGTAGATGTTCTTTATCAAGTATAGGAAGCCCCACCCTATCCCTGGTTTTCTGATAGTTTTTACCATTAATATGTGTCAGATGTCTTTTATGCAATAATTGATATAATTTATGATTTTTCTTCTTTAGTCTGTTAATATGATGGATCTCATTTTCAAACATTGGGCCAGTCTTGTATCTTTGAAATATGCCCCACTTGGTATGATATGGATATTTCTTTTTACACATTGCTGAATTTTACTTGTTAATGTTTTGTTAATTTTTTTTGCATTTATAATCCCAAGGGGCATTGAACTTTGGTTTTTTTCTTCTTATTTCTTTTTTTTTTTTTTTTTTTTTTTACTGTTTTTGTCTAGTTCGGGCATCAGAATAAATTAGCCTCATTCAATAAATTGGGACCTGTTTCCCCTTCTGTCTTCAGGAAGCAATTGTAAGGAATTGATGTTAATTCTTTTTAAAATGTTTGATAGAATTCTCCAGTGAAATCATCTGGTTATGGAGATTTTCTGGGAACATATTTTTAATTAAAAATTCAATTTTTTAATAATTATATAGTAAATCAAATTATTACTCTATATTGGATGAGTTGTGGAAGTTTGTGCTTTGAGAGAGTGGTCTGTATTATCTCAGTTGTCAAATTTATGTCTGCAGAGTTGTTTGCAGTATTCCCATAACATTTTGATATCTTGATGTCCTGTAAAGATATCCTCTGTGGCACTCATGGCGCTGAAAACTTATATCTCCTCTCTTTTTTTCCTTGTCAGTATTGCTAGAGGTTTGTCTATTTTATTAAATTTTTCAAAGATCCAGCTTTTTATTCCTTTGATTTTCTTAGTTGTTTCCAATTGTGTATATTCCTGCTCTACTCTTAATTTTTTACCTCTTTATGCTTACTTCAGGTTTATTTTGCTCTTTTTTTCTCTAGTTTCTTAAGGTGAGAACTTAGAATATTAAGTTGAGATATTTTCTTTTTTCTAGTGTAAATGTTTAGGCTATTTATTTTTCTGTCAGCACTACTTAAGCTTTGCCCCATGAATTTTGAAATGCTGTATTTTTATTTCACTCAGTTCAATGTATTTTTATTTGCTTTTGATCCATGATTTATTTGTAAGTGGGTTTTTTAGTTTCTAAGATTTTAGGTATTTTCCTGTTATCTTTCTGTTAATCAATTCTAGTTTGATCCCATGTGATCAGATAACATACTCTGTATAATTTGTTTGAAATTTGTTAAGGTTTTTTTTATGGCTATCCTGTAAATTTTCCATGAGCACATGAAGAAAATGTTTATTTTACTGTCATTAGATAAAAATATTCCATAAATGCTCAACTTGATATTCTTGGCTGATGGTGTTGCCAAAATATTTCAGATTGATTTTCTGTCTAAATAGTCTATAAATAGTCTGTTGAGAGAGGAGTGTTGAAGTCTCCAACCATAATTGAGGATTTTCCTTCTCAGTTCTATAAATTTTGCTTCACATATATTTTACCTCTGTTTCTTGATGTATACACACAGGACTGCTATTTTTCCTTGACAGAATGACCTTTTTATCATTATGTAATGTAATGTCTGATAATGTTCTTTGCTCCAAAGTTGACTATCTTATATTAATGTAGCCAATCATACTTTCTTTAGATTGATGTTTGCATTGTTTTTCTTTTTTTCCATTCTTTTACTTTTAACTCACTTATATCATTATATTTGAAGTGAGTTTCTTATAGACTACATTATTTGGGTCATTTTTAAATTCACTCTGTCAATTTCTGTCTCTTAATTGGTATATTTAGACCTTTCACATTTAGTGTAGTTATTACTTAACTGTAGTACTTAAATCTAGCTTTTTAATTTTTGTTTTCTGTTGTTTTCCTTTTTATTTCATTTTCTGTTTCCTTTATGCCTTCCTTGTAAGATATTTATGTCTTCTTTAGAATTCTATTTTGATATATCTGTGTAGTGTTCTGAGTGTGTGTATTTGGATAGATTTTAATGGTTGCCCTATGTATTAAATTTTACATACATAACTGATCAATCTACTGGTCAGTATTTTACCAAATCCAAATAAAATGTAGAAATTTTACCTCCATTTAAATCCTTTCACTTTCCCCCATTTGTTATAGAATTGTCTTACATATCTCCTCTCCATACTTGAGAATTACATCAGATAGTATTATAATTTTATTTCAACCATCAAATGTAATTTACAAATGGAAAAATGAAGAAAAGTCTATTATATTTACCAGTATTTATTTCATTTTATTTTTTCCAGTGTTCTAAGATTCATCATTTATGCACCACACCCAGTGCTGCATGCAATACGTGCCCTCCTTAATACCCGCCACCAAGTTCACCCATCCCACCACTGCCCTCCTCTCCAAAACCCTCAGTTTGTTTCTCAGAGTATTTTTGCTCTTCCAGTTGTTCTTTCTTTCTGATGTTTCAGATTGCTTCTTTTATCATTTTTATTTCTGTTTAGATAACTCTTTGGCCATTCGTTTAGAGTAAGCATGCTGGCAATGGATTCTCTTAGTTTTTCCTTCATCTGAGAATATCTTGATTTCCCCTTCATTCCTGAAGGTCATTTTCACTGGATATAGAATTTTGGATTAACAGTTCTCTTTTTTTCAGCATTTAAAAGATGTCATTCCACTTTCTTCTGGTCTTCTAATGAGAAATATAGCATTGTTTTTAATTGTTTGTCTCCTACAAATAAGGTGTCATTTCTCTCTGGCTGCTTTAAAGATTTTGGTTTTGTCTTTAGTTTTTAAGAGTTTGATTATAATATATTGTGGCATGAATTTATTTAAGTACTCGGTTTCTACAAAGAAATAGAAGTAATATATAGATATCTAAATATATATTTGATTTATGGAAAGAGAACTCTTATAAGAGATTGTCTCATCCAGTTATGGGGGCTAAGAAGTCCTCTAATCTGCCATCTGCAAGTTGGAGGCCCAGGAAAACTGATGGTATAGTCCCAACCCAAGCCTGAAAGCCTGAGAACCAGGGGTGAAACTGATGGTGAAAGTTCCAGACCAGGATGGCTCAATTGGTTAAGTGTCTACCTTCAGCTCAGGTCATGATCCTGGGATCCTGCGATCAAACCCCATTTTCAGCTCCCTGCTCAGCTGGGAGTCTGCTTCTCCCTCTCCCTCTGACCCTCCCCTTACTTATTCTCTCTCTCTCTTTTTCTCTCAAATAAATAAATAAATAAAATCTTAAAAAAAAAAATCCCACACCAAACTCTAAAGCCCAAAAGCCACAAAAGCTGATATGAGATCAATGTCCTCCCAGCTCAACCAGAAAGCACATTGTCCCTTCTTCCACATTTTTGTTCTATTTATTCCCTCAGAGAATTAGATGATGCTCAGGTGCACTGAAGAAGGTGGTCTTCCTTCGTCAGTCTACCAATTCAAATACTAATCTTTGCAAGAAATGCTCTCACAGACTCACCTAAAAATAATGTTTTACCAACCCTGGTGACCTAAGGGATGACCTAAGTGGTCATCTCTTAGCGCAGTCAAGTTGACACATAAAATTGAGCATCACAATCTTGTTTGAATTTTGTCCAACTTCTCAAAATATCTGTTTATGTCTTTTGCCAAATGTGGGGATTTTTCAGGTACTAATTTCTTTAAATACTTTTTCAGCCCTGCTATCTTTTTTCTTTCTTTCTGAAATGCTGAGGACACACAAGTGTTAAATCATTTGTTCAAGTTCACTATCCTTGATTGTTCATTTTTTTCATTCTTTTCTCCATTGTTCAAGTTTACCAATTTCTACTGTTCTGTCTTAAAGTTTACCAATTTCTTCCTTTGTAGATTCTATTCTGATATTGAGTCCATTCACTGAGGTCTTTATTTCAGTTACTGTATTTTTCATTCCAAAATATCCATTTGGTTCTGTCTACTGTTTCTTTGCTGAGACTTTCTTATTTTTTTTACTTGCTTCAAGCATGTTTGTAATTATTTGCCAAGAATTTTATAATGGCTGTCTTAAAAATTATTGTCCAACATCCAACAATTACAACATCTTTGTCCAATAATTCCAACATTTTTGTCATCTCAGCAATGGCATCTGTTGATTGTTTTTTCTCACTTAAGCTGCAATGTTTCTGATTCTTGGTATGAAGAGTGTTTTTAAATTATATCCTGCACATTTCAGAATTTTGCTATAAGACTCTGGAAGTTATTAAATTCTCTGTTTTAATAGCTTTCCTCTGACATTGTACCAGTGGTTAAGATAGGAATACTACCTGATTACCGCCAGGTGGAGGTGGAAGTCCATGTCCCACTGCCTGTACTAACACCCCAAGGATGGGAGGACAAGAGGGGTATCTTGTAGCTATTGTGTGCAGAAGTTGAGGCTCCCCATGTGGTCTCTGCTTGGGAGAGGGGGCATAGTTTTTTCATGTGCTGTTTCCCTGGAATAGAGAGTTAATGTCTAAAATTCTTTCTTGCTAGGTTGTTCATTTCTGGTCCTTTAACTAGAAGAGTAGGCTTTTCTTAGAGCTTTTTGTCTGTATCCATCAGTATCTCTGGGCTGCTAGTTTCTCCAGCACCCAGTCCCCACTCCAGGACATATGAAGAGAAAAAAAAACCCAGGAACTCACCACCATGTTGGTCTTCAAGGACCCTATCAGTCTGCCTTTTCTCCACCTTCAGAACATTCTTATGTTTGTTTTACACATAATATCAGGGGTTTTGGCTATACTTACAAAAGCTCATTCTGAACTCATTTTCAATGTGGACTCCTAAGCCCACCCCTAGAGGTTGATATTCTGTAACTGCTTTTAATCAGCACTCCAGGAGCCTTTTGAGAACTCCAGACAAAGAAGTCACCTGAGTATAAAGGATATTAATGTATTTCACAGATGAGAAAGGTCATTCACTGAGATTCAGTGCATGTTCCCAGAGACCAGCACAGAGAAAACCCAGCTTCTGGACAGGGCGAAGGCACCCAGGAAATAGTTGTTGCATGAATTTACAGGCCATGTTGTGCCCGAGTTTTCACGTCCAAGAGACGACCAAGGAGCCAACACCGATGCAATCACACGAAGGTTTATTTAACAAGCTTAAGCTTGGGCCCAAGTATACCCAACACAGCAGAGTAGGGACTTGGACCTCGAACCAGATTACAGTCAGAGTTTTTAAAGGCAGAGTAGAGGTGGACTCGGTGGTGGATGAGGACAAAGGGGATTATGGATGATGTAAGTCTCTAAGGAATTTTGGAAGCAAGGTCTCCAGGACTTTGAGGGGCTAGTTATTGTTGGGAGAAAGGTTATTTATTATCAGTAATAAAAATCTTCTTGTGAGACCCTTTAGATGTATATCAGTGGGCCATATGCTTGGGAATGATTGTTGACACTATCTTGGAGGTTTAGAGATAAAGTTTCCTAAAGGAATTATTAAAGTAGACTTACAGGATCCTTGTTGGACCTGTTGGAATAGGGGGTTGGTCAGGCTAGGATTGTCCTTAGCAAAACCTCAAGGTGAGGGGAGTTGAGTCCCCACTGTGGGAGAGCCACTCTGTCTGTTTCAAGGGCTTGTCAGTAGGTAAGGAATTTTAATTATTTTCTTCTGCCTCTGTTTCCCACATCAGACGTGTCTTCTGTCTGCTATTACATGAGCCCAACAACCTTGCACTGTGACAGCAAGTTATACCCACCAAAAATACAGGAAGGTTAAAGCCACTTTGAATTTAAACCTACACCACCATCAGATGCTGTTTCCTAATCCCATACATCAGCAGAATTTACATCCCCCCCACTACCACCACCAAAAGTGGTTTTGAATTATAATAGAGATACAGGCACCTTGAGTGGACAGAAACCTATAAGACAATAAGCATGAAACCACTTTAACTTGAAAAGGCTATATAAATCTAGGACATACTTTAAGTCAAGGATGATATTTTATAAATATAATTATTATTTTAATTATAAGGATGATTGCTACTAATAGTATTGATGCATGTGTGAGACTCATACAGACAACATTGGAAAGTGCAATCTTTTATTTTGGTCCCTACCCATTATGTCCATCAACATATTTGTTTCTTCCCCCCACCCCCAATCCCAAAACTTAAATTTCCTTACTAAAAATTACCATGTGGCTTAATACCTGGCCAAATCCTATCCACTTCAAATGGAGATTCTCTAAACTGTATAAATATTTTATTGTAAAATATTTCTCATTAAATACAACACTAAAGATTTCTCATAGAAAATTCATACTTTAAAATAGTACATTTAGATTGAACAATTAGGATTAAGAAAAAAAAATATATATATGTATAAATATGTATATACTGTGTATTTATTGTGAAGCCAAGGCCAGGAAAAATAGAATTGAAATTCATCTTTATAGGGCATAACTAACTACCTATTATATGTTGTTTCTGATCTTTCTGGTGGCCAAAGAGAAAAGGGGAACAAGTGTTAGTTACAAAGAAGGAAATAGCTCCTCAGAATAGACAAACAATTCTTAATGCTGAACTTTGAGAAAATGTGGATAGATGGATAAATGATTAGATGGATGGGTGGATGGATGGGTGGATGGATGGATGGATGGATGGATGGATGGATTTGTTTTGGATTAGTTAACCCACTGAAAGGTTGATTCCAATAACATCCTTCAGGCTTCAAGGCAGGTACCTGGGAGCCTCACCTACTGTACTCACTCCAAGCAATCACATCTACACCCCACTCCACGTCCTCACTCTTTTGGAGTCCTCAGATCTGGCCCTCACACCCAGAACTCCATCAGCCTTTTTGGCTGCTTCATCTGGGCATCCCAAATGCAACTCAAAAGCACGTGAGCCTTGATCAACAGACCTGATCAGAAACCTGGAGTCACTCCATCTCTTCTGCCTCCTAAACATGAATCTTCTAAATCAGCACCTCCCTGCTGCCTACCAGCACCTCCATTAACTTCTCTCCCAAGATGGCTTACCCAGTCCTGGAATCCATTCTCCACACCACAGCCAGGGTGATCCACAGAACTGAACACCCACCCTTGTCCGTCCCATGCTCAGAACTGCTCCACAAGGACCTTAGAGAAAACCCAGCTTCTGGAAACTGCAATGAGAACAGAAGTAGAAGAAATAGAAAGAGCAGGTGCTCCTGCCATGCCTGAACCTGCCTAGAAGTATGTACATGCTGTCCCTCTGACAGGAATGCTCTTCCCCAGAGCCATATGGAGCACCCCACCCCCGCAGTTCCCAGGCCTCTATCTATGCCTTCTTACCACTCTTTCTTGCCCAGTTTGTCCAAAATAACACCAGTCTCATGAATGTCTTCCTTCCATGTTTTCTTTTTTTACAGCACCATCCATCCGCATCTGCTGTATTTCACATTTATTCATTTATTTAGTTCTGTCAATCTCACTGCACCAGAATACGTGCTCCATGGCATCAGCAGCTGTGCTGTTTGACACACAGCCCCAGCCACAGGGTCTTAATCAGTGGCTGCCATGCAGGAAGTTCTTAATAACTGCTCCTAAGTGGATGGAAGAAGATGGAGAAGAGGAGTTAGAGGGTGGAGGGAGAGGTGTTAATAGACAGTGGAGGAGGGAAACCCCCACATCACTGCCACCTGGTGGAGACACTAGCCATCCAAACCAGACAGTTGTGGATGCAGGAAACTGCATGTGGGTTAATGAAGCAACTGGCTGAGCCCTGGAGCCTCCGCAAGGGCTTGGGAAAAAACACCAGTGTCAGGGCATCTACAGCTCTGGGGTTCATTCATCTTGCCAAGCTCCCCAGGCAATTGACAGGTGGCCAGGATTCATAACCTGGACTGAGGAAGGGAAAGGACAGGCTGAGAGGGAAAGGTTGGGACTAGGGAATCAAGGGAGGTGAGGGCCAGGGTTCCCACCCACAGCACTGCCCTAGGGAGCTGGGTGGTGTCTCCTGGTGTCCTCACCCTTTAGGAACTTTCCCTTCTCCATCTAGGAGGGAAGTAACATGTCCAGGGACCAGTGAAATTGGGCCCACTTCCCCCAGTGTTAGAACCCCCAGGACCACCATCTGTGTCACAGTTAATTTCATTTGTCAGTGTAACAAAACTAAGGGACTCCCAGATGTTGCTAAAACATTACTTCTGTGACAGGGTTTCCAGAAAAGATTAGCATTTGAATTGGTGGACTGAGCAGATGGCCTCCCCAGTGTGAGTGGACATCATCCACTCTGTTAGGGCCTGAAGGGACAAAAAGGTGAAGGGCAAACTTGTTTTCTCTCCACTTGAGATGAGACATCCATCTTCTCCAGCCCTCAGACATCCGTGCTCCTGGTTCTCTTGTACTTGAATGCAGACCAGGACTGAAACCATCAGTCCCCCAGTCCTCAGGCCTCCAGACTTGGACTGAATTATACCACATGCTCCCCTTGTTCTCCAACTTACAGAGGGCAGATTGCAGGACTTCTCCGCGCCATAACCACATGAGTCAATTCTTATAATTCCTAAATAAATAAATAAATACACAAATAAATAAATAAATACACAAACACATACACACATATATACACATATATCCTATTAGTTCTGTTTCTCTGGAGAGCATGACTAGTACAATCTGCAAAGGCCCTGGAAGAAGAAGGAAGCAGTGGGCATTCACCCAAAGCACTTAGGCAAGCCAGGCTGATGTTAAGGTTGTAGGCATGTCCACCAGTGTTCAGAGCAGAAGCACTCCTCCCTCAGCCTGCTGGCACCATACCAGCTACTCCACCCCAAGAAAAGGAAAAATGGGCTGGTTTCACTTATTTTCATCAATCTCATTAAAGTAAAGACATTCACCTCCAGGAGTGAACCTGGTTTGGGCACAGACAGAGGCTGAGGTGATGCTGGGGAAAAAGAGAACAGTGTGGACCCCCGCAGTCCAGGAGGGCTCCCCGAGAAAGGGACATTCCAGCTATGATACAAAGGGACAGAAAGGGTACTTCAGGGGTGACTCCTTGTCTGCACTGTGTTCTTAAACTAAAACCAGGTTTGTGTCCTTAGGCAAGTTGTCCTTTCATTTTCTTCATGTGTGTGGATAAGAAAAGAGAAGGGGGACCCTCTTTCTGTGGGAGAGCACCCCAGCCTTTCCACCACCCAGCTCAGTGCACACCCCACTGTCTGAGGATGGGAGGGTGCTCCCCTCCCTATGGGGCCACTGTTCACAACAGCTCCAACCTTGGGCACTTTATCCAGTCCTGCCCTCTGAAAAGCAAGCAGGTTCTGCTGGTGGGAGGCTCATCCCCAGCCAGGCCTTCATCGTCAGAGATTAATGGCCCACCTGTCAATGGTCATGATCCACTTTTTGCCTGACATAATTTGGTCAGATTGGTTTGATGATTTCTAAAAAGAGTAACTATTTGGAGGGAGGGGGTGGATGCAGCACCTGGCTGGCTCAGTCAGAGGAGCATTTGATTACTGATCTCAGGATCATGAGTTTGAGCCCCACATTGGGTGTAGAGATTACTCAAAAATAGATTAAAAAAAAAAAAAACTTTAAAAAATAAAAAGAATAAATATTTTAAGCAAAAAAGCTTTAATTTGAACCCTTCAAGTACATGATTGCCCCAAAATTTTTGTGCAGCAAAGAGAATAATGCTGAGCAGTCTCAACATGGATATTCCTGCTCATTGAAATCCACGTGCCAGTGATGGGAGCTCTCTCTTTAAATGGGCCAGGACCGAAGACTCTAATTCCGATGGCAGGCTCTGACCCCAGCCTCAAAGACCACCTAGAACTTGGAGAGCCCCACATCTGTTCTTAGCTTACTTCCTCTAGGGCAGACAATTTCTTCTAAGACAAAAGCATATCTTTGTAGGTATTAATGTACCCAACTAGAAATAATATCACAGCCTAAGAAATGATGCTGCCTTGATAGCCAGTGAGAAATAGACAAAAGTCCCAGGGGTAGGCAACCCTCCTCAATTAATCAACAGGCACAAACACAGTAAAACCTCCCTATGAAAAAGTCCTTTATCCCTTCTTCCCTCTTCCTTTCTGGAACTCAGAGGCAAAGCCTGGAGGAGTAGCAGCCATCTTATGATCCTGAGGCAACCTGCATGAGGTCAGAGCCACACACAGAGGACAGCTAGCAAAAGGAAGGGAGAGCATTCCTCCTTAGTAGATGGCAAGCCTTCATACAGCCACTCTCATTGCTCTCCTGAAACCCATGCCTGAAGCAGGGATCATCAGCATGATTCTCTTGACTTCCTGCTTCAATTAAGATCCTTAGGGTTCCTTTCCACTGTGATGTTCTCTCCTTCCAGCATCCCTCAGGCCCTCATCTCTCTGACTTGTACTTTAAATCAAAATTCTTCAAAATGTCATGTCCTTTCCTACTTTAGAACCTTTGAACGTGCTATTCCTTCTGCCTGGACATTTCTTTCCCTCTTCTTTCCAGGTAGCTATGACTCATTCCTCAGATTATTTTAGAGAAACCTTTAAGATGCCCCTGATTAGGCCAGCCCCCCACTGCATACTTCTGTGATGTGTGCATCTCTCCTCTGCAGGCCTCACTGCACTCCCAGATTTCTGCTTAATGTTGCTTCCCAAGGCACTGAAGTTTCCCTGACATGGGGCCTAGGCCTCTGTGTTCCCTGCCACAACCCAGCATCGTGCACAGTTCCTGGCACATAGTAAGTGCTCAGAAACTTACTGTTGAATAAATGAACAACTGCACCATTACACATTGTGGAGACACTGTGAGCAAATCTCATCACACAAACAGACTCTCACCTGGTAAGTCTAAAAGGGCTCAAGCCTGACAAGGCAACAAGGTGGAGGCAAAGAAAGACTTTCAGGCCAAGAGAATGGAACAGCGCATCCAAAGGCCCTGCAGGGAGGGGAGTTTTTGTTGAAAAATAACAGATGAATGGAGGGTGGTGTGGATGAGGTGGGCAGGGCCATGGACCCGGCAGCTGGCCATTCATTCTGAAAACAGTACAGAGAAGACAAGTATATTATGCTGGAGTGGTGACGTAAGCAGGTTTGAGTTTTGGAAGCCCGACCCTGCCCTCAGGATGAAACATGCTGAAGGAAGGGGGACAGATGTGTGCATGCCTGGATGCCCACTCAGGAGCTGGGAGGAGAATGAACAGATCTTCAGTGTGCCACCATGCATGCTCACCTCTGTGATCTTCTTTGTTCCATGAGTTTCACATGTGTCAGGTCATTTAATCCCCAGTAAACCTGGGTTGAGGAAATTGAGGTGCAGACTATTTAGAACGTATCCAAGTCACGTGGCTGGTCAGTAGTGGGGCCTGGATGAAACCACATCTTGGGGTGGTTGTGCCACCATGCAGCCACCACAGCCTGAGTGAAGGTAGGAGGATGAAGGAGAAGCACCAGACTCAAGAGCTTGCAGAGGTAAGCCCATTAGATGGGACTAAGCGAGGGGAAGCAAGGTCTTAAAAGAAAGTCTGAAGCAGATAAGCAGCAATGTTAAGATTTACTAAAACTGGATGATACATTCATTGACTTTCTATGCTTGAAACAGTGTGTGTGTGTGTGTGTGTGTGTGTGTGTGTGTGTGTGTGTGTACAATGTTTTGCTGCTCCCTGGTGGATTAAGTGACCTGGAGGTCATTGGTGGTCTAAGCAACAGCTGTTCCCATGTCTTGCGGGGGGCGGGGGGGCGGGGGCGGGGGCGAGACACCAGATGAGGGTAGATCAAGGAATGTGTGAGATTTCAGAACAAGGAGACAGAATGTCTAGACTACTCTTTGGAGAAATTCAGCTATAAAGGGGAAGAGAGAGAAAGGTCAGTAGCTGGTGATGTGTGGAGTGGAGACTTTCTTTTAATTTTAAGAAATTAGACATTATAGATACGTTCAAAGTCTTCTGCATACCTCTTCTCAATCTCCCACCTCTTCCTCCCTCCCCAAAGTCTATCAGGAACTTACTATTTGTTATTGTCATGCATGTTTTGAAGTTTTTACTACATATTTATTCATCCAGAAACATTTTAAATTATCATTTTGTTGGGTTTTCATCTGTATATAACTGGTATCACACTGCCTAAATCTCTCCGGAAATGCTCCTTTTCTCCACAGGTTGATTATAAGACTTGCTGAGGTGGGTAAGTGCACATCTATTTTAACTTCTCTGCAAGATCCTACTATATGCACTTGCCCCCTTTTATCCATCTGTTTCTTGCTGGTGTGCACGGCACTGTAGTAATGCTGCAAAGTACAGTCCTGGGCCACCTGGGGCCTTTACTGGTGCTTCTCCAGGACAGAGACCTATGGATGGGATACCAGGGCTGTAGACATCTTTGCCCTTACAGGCTTTACCAGATAGTATGCAAACTTACACTCTACCAGTGGTCTGAAGCTCCTCTGCCCCTATCCCCTCCTACTCTTGTCAGTAGGGAGATCTGAGATTGCTGGATCACCAGCTAAATGGCTTCTGTTGAGAAATTAAATATGAAGAAACAGGAAGTATATGTTGAGTGGGAGATGAGAAGACAGAATCCAGGGAAGGGACCTCAGAGGAGACATGTGTCCCTGAAGAATGGTCTATAGGTCAATGCGAGGATCCAGTTTCTCTTGCCACTTGGCATGATGATCTGATCTCAGGCTTGCTCACTGTGCATGGAAACCTTCCTGACCCATCCCAGCAGACCCTCTCCTGCTCCCACTACACTGTGCCCACTCCCCTTACAACATCACACAATTGCTGGGTTGTATCTGCTAGTTCATTGTCCCCACAGGACCCCAAGTTTCTTGAAGAAGGGACTATGTTACTCATCTCCACAACCCCCAGAACTTTACGAGGGGCTGGCACATAGTTGGTGTTCTATTAATAATTTTGAATAGCTTTAAAGTGCACTGTTATAGCTTCCACCTGCACACTTCTCCTAAATGAACTGAAAGAAGGGTGCTCTGGTTTCAGACACACTCACAATTTAAGCAGAAGAAGCCAAATGGAGCCAGGAATAAAGGACCCCAGCAGAGCACTGATTGTCAGAGAGAGAAGTTTCACATTGAGAATCTCCTATCCCTCCCCTGCCCTACTTTCTCTGACCCCCCAGCTACCTCAGGGACTCTCCTTCCCCCTTTCTCCTGCTTAGTTGTAAAATAAATTAAATATGCTTTAAGCTTTTCATAATAAACTGATCTCAGTTCTCTTCCCCTTGTTAGAAAATTCTTATACTAATTTACTACTTCCAATTTTGGTATATCTTGCTCAGATACAAGAAATTGTCCTGACATCCTCAAGCCAGGCAGGTATGAAACAAGCTCAAATGTCTAAACTCTAAGGGTAGGTACCAGGGAAGTAGTATTTTTCATAGCAACAAGTTCAGAAAAGCCAGAACTAAAGTCAGGTTGATGATATAAAATTGATAGATGAAATGAGAAAAACGAGATTCCCCAGTTCCTATTATACTTCCTTCTAGTCATTCCAGGAAAATAATATCAGAATAAAGGGGTAGAGGGAAAGTCTACAATGAGTCAGGGAATCCAGGACAGTTATGACCTGCTCCAGTCACTTTTTATAATGGATAACCCATACAGACTGCCTGGGGGGGGCTTCTGACAAATGAGTTCAGATCCCATTCTCCATGTTGTCCTTTTAGGCACTGAATCATCACTAGCTTGTATAAAGTTGTGTGAAAGCTGCTTTCAAGAAATATGTGAGGGATGAAGTGGGACATGAGTCAGGGCTATAGTTTAGAGTATGCAAGGACTGAGGGGGTAGGGTAGTAACCATACATTAAAAAGAGGAACTACTAGAGTAGAACTTGGAACTCTGAAGGAGAGATGAACTCAAAGTCAGCTGCACTGGTCCAGGGAGTCATAAGACAACTCAGCAGAAGTCGCAGTGACAGGTCCCCTTTAACCAAGTCTCTCCACCACTTTGGGAGTGGATAACTGGAGAAGAACATCAAGAAAAGTTATACTAGGAGTTGCTGGATAGAAGCAAACAGAAAAACCCAAAGAGCATTAACAAGGAGTACGAGGCAAGTAAATTGTCAGCAGCATGAACCTAAAGTGCTGATTAGGTTCATGATCCTGGCAAAGAACTGGAGCAGCGGGGAGGGCAGGCTTCCCTGAAACCTTGAAGTGGTCAGTACAGTGAGTGGTTAAAGAAACACAAGCTGCCTGTCTGTCCTCTGGATCTGACCTATACTAGAGAATGAATGGTTCAGTTAATCTCATCAGGTCCACAGATATAAAGAAGCCACAGTGAGGAAAGCATGTGATGAAAGACAGGATGGATACCCAAAATGACTGTGATAAAATAGGCTAAATACAATTAGGATAGTAGTCAGTAAAGATAAATATGACTGTTCATGTCTTCTGCCCATTTCTTGATTGGATTATTTGCTCTTTGGGTGCTGAGTTTGACAAGTTCTTGATAGATTTTGGGTATGAGCCCTTTATCTGATATGTCATTTGCAAATATCTTCTCCCATTCTGTCAGTTGTCTTTTGGTTTTGTTGACTGTTTGACTGCTTTTGATCTTGATGAAGTCCCAATAGTTCATTTTTGCCCTTAATTCCCTTACCTTTGGCGATGTTTCTAGGAAGAAATTGCTGTGGCTGAGGTCGAAGAGGTTGCTGCCTGTGTTCTCCTCAAGAATTTTGATGGATCACTGTCTCACATTGAGGTCTTTCATCCATTTTGAGTCTATTTTTGTGATGTAAGGAAATAGTGCAGTTTCATTCTTCTGCATGTGGCTGTCCAATTTTCCCAATACCATTTGTTGGGGAGATTGTGCTTTTTCCATTGGACATTCTTTCCTGCTTTGTTGAAGATTAGCTAACCATAGAGTTAAGGGTCCTTTTCTGGGCTCTCTACTGTTCCATTGATCTATGTGCCCATTTTTTTGTTAGTACCATTCTGTCTTGACAATTACAGCTTTATAATAGAACTTGAAGTCTGGAATCGTGATGCCACCAGCTTTGGTTTTCTTTTTCAACATTCCTCTGGCTATTTGAGGTCTTTCTGGTTCCATACAAATTCTAGGATTATTTGTTCCATATCTGTGAAAAAAGTTGATGGTATTTTGATAGGGATTGCATTAAATGTGTAGATTGCTCAAGGTAGCATAGACATTTCAACAATATTTGTTCTTCCAATCCATAAGCATGGAACATTTTCCCATTTCTTTGTGTCTTCTTCAATTTCTTTCATAAGTATTCTATAGTTTCCAAAGTACAAATTCTTTTCCTCTTTGGCTAGATTTATTCCTAAGTATCTTATGGTTTTGGGTGCAACTGTAAATGGGATTGACTCCTTAATTTCTCTTTCTTCTGTCTTGTTGTTGGTATACAGAAATGCAATTGATTTCTGTGCATTGATTTTATATCCTGATGCTTTGTTGAATTCATGTATGAGTTCTATCAGTTTGGGGGTGGAGTCTTTTGGGTTTTCTACATAAAGTATCATATCATCTACAAAGAGTGAGAGTTTGGCTTCTTCATTGCCAATTTGGTTGGCTTTTATTTCTTTTGTTGTCTGATTGCTGAGGCTACAACTTCCAGTATTATGTTGAATAGCAGTGGTGTTAGTGGACATCCCTCCCATGTTCCTGACCTTAGGAGGAAAGCTCTCAGTTTCTTCCCATTGAGAATGATATTTGCTGTGGGTTTTTCATAGATGGCTTTGATGATATTGAGGTATGTAACCTCTATCACTACACTGTGAGGAGTTTTGATGATATTGAGGTATGTACCCTCTATCCCTACACTGTGAAGAGTCGAAAAAATACAAGAAAGGATGTTGTACTTTGTCAAACGCTTTTGCTGGATCTATTGAAAGTATCATATGGTTCTTGCCCTTTCTTTGATTATTGTAGTGTATGGCATTGATTGATTTGCAAATGTTGAACCAAACTTGCACCCCAGGAATATATCCCACTTGGTCATGGTGAATAATTATTTTAATGGATTATTAATGGATCCTATTACTTAGTATTTTTATGAGAATTTTTGCATCCATGTTCATCAAGGATATTGGTCTGTAATTCTCTTTTTTGATGGGATCTTTGTCTGGTTTGGGGATTAAGGTAATGCTGGCCTCATAAAATGAGTTTGGAAGTTTTCCTTCCATTTCTATTTTTTGGAACAGTTTCAGGAGAATAGGTATTAATTCTTCTTTAAATGTTTGTTTAAATTCCCCTGAGAAGTCATCTGGCCCTGAGCTCTTATTTTTGTGGAGATTTTTGGTTACTGCTTCAATTTCCTTGCTGGTTATGGGTCTGTTCAGATTTTCTATTTCTTCCAGGTTCTGTTTTGGTAGTTTATACATCTCTAGGAATGCATTCATTTCTTCCAGATTGTCAAATTTGTTGGCATATAGCTGCTCATGGTATGTTGTTATAATTGTTTGTACTTCTTTGGTGTTGGTTGTGATCTCTCCTCTTTCATTCATGATTTTATTAATTTGGGACCTTTCTATTATCTTTTTGATAAGTCTGGCTGGGGGTTTATCAATCTTATTAATTCTTTCAAAGAACCAGATCCTAGGTTCGTTGATCTGTTCTACTGTTCTTTTGGTTTCTATTTCACTGATTTCTGCTCTGATCTTTATTATTTCTCTTCTCCTGCTAGGTTTAGGCTTTATTTGCTGTTCTTTCTCCAGCTCATTTAGATGTAGGGTTAGTTTGTATATTTGAGAACTTTCTTGTTTCTTGAGAAAAGCGTGTGTTGTTATATACTTTCTTCTTAGGACCAACTTTGCAACATTCCAAAGATTTTGAAGAGTTGTGTTTTCATTTTCATTTGTTTCCATGAATTTTTAAAATACTTTTTTAATTTCCTGGTTGACCCATTCATTCTTTAGTGGGATGCTCTTTAGCCTCCATGTATTTGAGTTCTTTCCAACTTTTCTCTTGTGATTGAGTTCTAGTTTCAAAGCATTGTGGTCTGAAAATATAACCTAATGGCCAACAGACACATGAAAAAGTGCTCAACATCACTCAGCATCAGGGAAATGCAAATCAAAACTACAATGATATACCACCTCACACCAATCAGAATGGCTAAAATTAACAAGTCAGGAAATGACAGATGTTGACAAGGATGTGGAGAAAGGGGAACCCTCCTACACTGTTGGAGGGAATGCAGGCTGGTGCAACCACTCTGGAAAACAGTATGGATGTTCCTCAAAGTGTTGAAAACAGAGGTACCCTATGACCCAGCAATTGCACTACTGGGTATTTACCTTAATGATACAAATGTAGTGATATGAAGGGACATGTGCACCCCAGTGTTTATAGCAGCAATGTCCACAATAGCCAAACTATGGAAAGAGCCTAGATGTCCATAGGCAGATGAATGGATAAGAAGATGTGGTATATATATATAATGGAATATTATACAGTCATCAAAAAAAACAAAATCTTGCCATTTGCAATGACATGGATAGAACTAGAGGGTATTATGCTAAACAAAATAAGTTAGTCAGAGAAAGACAATTATCATATGATCTCACTGACATCCAGAATTTAAGGAACATGGGGAAGAGAGGGAAAAAAGTAAAACAAGATGAAACCAGAGAGATATACAGACTATAAGAAACTCTTAATCTCAGGAAACAAAATAAGTGTTGTTAGGCGGGGGGCAGGGATGGGGTGATTGGGTGATGGACATTGAGGAGGGTATGTGCTATTCTGAGTGCTTCAAATTGTGTAAGACTGATGAATCACAGACCTGTACCCCCGAAACAAAAAATACATTATATGTTAACAAAAAAATAAATTAAAATGAATGAATAAATAAGTAAATAAATAAAATTGGAGGGGAAAAGATAAATATGAGATTTACTTGGGGCTAAAAACCCAATTGCTTGAGTAAAACATGGGTAAGATACAGTATAAAGAAGCATATTTGACACTTTGGGTCTTTACTCAAAGAGTCAGCAGAAATATTGACTCTACAGAGGTTAGCACAAACTTTGGCTGCACAATAGTTAGTGTCTGGAACAATAGAGGTACAATCTTAGTCAGCTTGGCTTGGATCAGCCCTCCCCTAGAGTATTAAACTCAGTTCATAGAGTCCCACTTGTAGAGGGACTTGAGCAGAAGAAACTTGGTGGCATATGACTGTGAGTCAGGACATGCTGTCACGTGAATAAAAAGTAAAAACTGGGAGGTTTCTTCTGAAGGCAAAAAGACTCGGAGAGGGTGTAAGAGCCATTTTCACATAAATGAAGGATACAATGGCAATAAGGATTTAGAACTAGCATCAGGACCAAGAATGGAAGCCAGAGGAGACAGAACTTCAGCTCAAAGAAAAAAAAAATCCTAGGACCCCTCAGAGCTGCTTGAAAAAGAAGAGCTACCTCAGTAGACAGTATGTTCACCAGCGAAGACAATCTTTCAGGTGATGCTGTAGAGAGAATCAAAGGGGGATGGCTGGGAAAGCAACCAGTTACTTCCAACTCAAACCACAGATTTCAGTCTTCTGAAAAATTCTCTCCAAATTTGTAAGACTGATGTTCATTCCTTGATTAAAACAGGCAAATGAGGCTCTGTTGTTTGTACTGTAGGTTTATGCAAATGTCATTTAAAAGTATTTCTATTTATAAAACATCCTTAATCTATTTCATTGGGGAGAGAAAGAAGAGGAGACTTAAAATGTACTGATTCATGACAGGCGCTGTGGCCATAAATACATTTTATCTTTAACGTAATCCTAAACAACAGCCTATTACTATTTGCCTTAAATAGATCAGAAAACTATGACCCCTAGAAGTTACATAACTTGAATGAGATTGGGCGGGCCATAAATGAGAAATCAAAGACTAAAAATGGCCTTTTGAGATTTTAAGCTTCTGATTGGTTTGTTAAAAAAAAAAAATGGAAAGGGTATTGCTCTCACCTTACAATAAAAAATCCTGAATAATTTGTGAAATCATAATTTTACTTGAGTAAAAAAGATATCTGAGATTGCAGGACAAAACAACTAACCCAAAACCTAAATAATAGCAGATACATCTAAGGAGAGATAGGACACAAGCAACTGTTTATTTGCAGCAGACTATGGACATTATTCAAAATTTTTAATGAATTACTAAATGTTGAGCATGGATTAATGTGACAACCTCACTCTAAAACTAAGGTAACACTACAAGAATTTAAAGCCTTTATTGCCCTGAGAGTGACCATGGCAATAAGAAAACCCAAACACAACTCAACTTAGATTGACTCAAATTCTCATTCTAACAACTCAGGGAAGAGAGGGGAAGGATATCCACTTCCAGGCAGTAATGCTAGTTACATTAGTTTCCACTGTCCTATAAAAGATATCACCTTAAAAATAAAAAGCATAAGACATACATACAAGGAAGGGAGGTGGGAAGAAAAGAAGAAAAATATGATCAACCAAGAACAGATTTTAATATAACACAAATATTGAAACTATCAGACAAAAATAACTATAATTAACATGATAAAAACAGTAGAAAAAGTATTCAGCATGCATGTTCAGATGAGGAACTTCAACAGAGACATAAACACTATGAGGAAGAAGTCAATGAAATGAAATGTATGAAATAAAATAAAAATGAAAAGTATGATAAAAGAGTTGAAAATGCTTTAATGTGGGATGCCTGGGTGGTTCAGTCAGTTAAGCATCTGTCTTCAGCTCAGGTTGTGATTTCAGGGCTCTGGGATAGAGCCCCCAAAAGGGCTCCTTGCTTGGCAGGGAGCCTGCTTCTCTCTCTGACAAATAAATAAATAAAATCTTTAAAAATAATAATAATGATGATAAAAAAAAAACAAGCTGAGAGTTTTAGAGGGGAGGGGGTGGGGGAATGGGTGAACCTGGTGGTGGGTATTAAGGAGGACACATATTGCGTGGAGCACTGGGTGTGGTACATAAACAATGAATCTTGGAACACTGAAAAAATAAAATAAAATTATTTTTAAAAAAGAGCACATAGGAGACAGATAAAACCAAAAAAGAAAGAAAGAAAGAAAGAAAGAAAGAAAGAAAGAAAGAAAGAAAGAGCTTTAATGGCCTCCAAAATAGAATCAATACAGCTGAGGAAATTATCACTAAGCTGAAAGATAGGTCAATATAAATCATGTAAACTAAAACACAAAAAGAAAAATGTAGTGAAAAAAAAAAAAAGAGCACCCCAAAGCTGTTGGATAATATAAAACATTCTAAACATACATGCATGTGAAATCCCAGAAGGAAAGAAGAAGAACATGGCTGAAAAATATATTTGAACAGACAAGGGCCAAAAATTAATGACAGACATCAAATCACAGACCCAAATCCACAAAGAGTACCAAACGGAATAAATATACTCACTCCTTCAAAAATATATGAACACATTACATTCAAACTCTTGAAAACCAAAGATAAAGATAAAATCTTGAAGGCAGCCACAGGAATGGAAAAGACACTATATAGAAAGAAACAAATATAAGGATTACAGAAGACTTTCATCAGAAACTACACAAGCCTGAAGACAATACAGTGGCATATTTAAAGGGCTGAAAGGAAAAAAAAATCAAATACATATTCTATAAAACACCTTTTCAAAATTAAGAAGAGTGCTTGCTTCAGCAGTATATACACTAAAACTGGAATGACACAGAGAAGATTAGCATGGCCTTTGCACAAGGATGGCAAGCAAATTTGTGAAGTGTTCCATATTTTTTTTAAAAAAGTAAATAAAATAAAGTTAAGGAGAAATAAAAATATGTTTATCAAACAAAATGAAAAACTCCATTTCCAGTATACCTGCTCTAAATGTAGAAGGAAGTTCTTCAGATAGAATACATATGATATAAAAGCCTGCATCTATATAAAGAAATGAAAGCACTGCCAATGACATAAGTGAAATGTCATAATACTAATTCTGCTCTGAAAGTTAATGAACTTTTTCAGTGAAGAATCAAATAGTAAATACTTTAGGCTCTGTGAACCACATATGGTCTCTGTCACATATTCTTTGTTTTTTTGTGTGTGTTATTTTTATCTGCTATATTTTGTTCTGAATTTCTGAGAACACTTTAAAATGTAAAAATCATCATTAGCTTGAAGACAATACCACACAGGCTTCAGGGGTTCCACTTCTGGGGTGATGAAATAAATAAGTGCTTCTCTATTCTTCAAATGTTTTTCTACTAAGTACAACTAAAGTCCCTTGGATATTATATATAAAATAAACAGCAGAAGACTGAACAGTGAGGAGGGAACATAAGATGAGCCACTGACTGAGGGACCCATGGGAAAACAGTGCTACATCTCTTGGGTTTTATTTTTGCCTCATTTATCCCAGACTTGTAGTAGAAGGAGGTAACTACCAAAACTGCAAACAAGCACAGATTTTTCAAACTCTCAATAAATACCTACTTTTATTGGGAGTTCAAACTTAATTAAAGACCAGCAAAGGGACTGTCCAGCAAGACAGAGAACTTTTAGACAAAAAACACCAGCCAAACACCACAGAAAAACTGTGGTCCTACTGCACTCACACTAGCAAGAGCCAGTGGAAAGCCTGGACTTTAACCTAACTTCCATCAGAGAGCTATCAGAGAAGGATGTCTGACTTTCATTGCCCTGAGCAATAAGGTCTCTGCAGGAGAGACCATATGGGAGTCTGGACTTCCACTCTCCACTAACAGAAAAGAGGTGCTCTTGCCCCTCTCCATGGGTGGAATCAGAGGCAGCCTAGTGGATAGTCATGACTTTTACCACTGCCCAATGGTAAGGAGACCAACACCCTTGGCTTCAGTGGAGGCTGTATGGGGAATAGTAATGAGTCATTCTTATCCTCCCAGCCATAGTAGTATTAACAAAGGTCTAGTGAAGGGCCAAAGTAGCAAACCAAAAATTTCCAGCTTTCAGTTGTAAATCACTTGTCATAACAGGAACCATAAAATGTCAACTTCAATGAAAAGAGACAGCAACAGAAGCAAAACTGAGATGACACAGATGTTTGAATAACCTTACAAAGATTTTAAAGCAGTCATCATAATAATGCTTCAATAAATAATTATAAATATGTTTGAAACAAACAAAAAACAGGAAGTCTCAGCAGAGATATAAAAGAAACAAATAAGAATGTGAAAGAAATTATAGAACTAAAAAATGCAATATCCAGGGGTGCCTGGGTGGCTCAGTGGGTTGAGCCTCTGCCTTCAGCTCAGGTCATGATCTCAGGGTCCTGGGATCTAGCCCCACATCAGGCTCTCTGTTCACCAGGGAGTCTGCTTCCCTCTCTCTCTCTGCCTACTTGAGATCTCTGTCTGTCAAATAAATAAATAAAATCTTAAAAATATATACATAATATCTCAAATAATAAAATCAATGGATGGGCTCATAGCAAAATGGAGGGAACAGAGAAAAGAATCAATAAACTTGAAGGTAAAACAATAGTAATTACCCAATTAGTATAGAGAAAAAAAATACACTGAAAAAAAAAAAAAAAAGGAACAGAGCTTCAGTGACATACAAGATTATAGCAAATGATTGAATACTCATATCACTGGAGCCCAAAGGAAAAAAAAAAAAAAGAAAGAAAGAAAGAAAGAGAATGAGACTGAAAAAGCATTTGAATAAATGATGACTGAAATTTTCCCAAATTTGGCAAAAAAAACAAGATTTAAAAAGCTTAGAGAATTCCAAACAGGAAAAACCTGAATAAATTTACTCCAAAATGCATCATAATCAAATTTCTGGAAAGACAAACAAAAAATTATGGAAAGCAGTAAGGGAGCAATTATACCTTACCTATAAGAGAAAACAATTCAAATGACAGCATTTTTGTTACAAACTAGGGAGGAAGTAGCATAATAGTTTTCAAGTGCTGAAATAAAAAACCCAAAATTATACATGCAGAGAAAATATCCTTCAGAATTAAGGGTAAATCAAGATCCTCAAACAAAGGAAAACTAAGAAAATTTTTTACCACAGCTTACCTGAAAGAAATGGCCAAAAGGAGTTTTCTGAACAGAATGGAAATGTTGAAAGAAGTGCCCTTACAGCATTAGAGTGGGGAAAAAAGCAAAGAAAATAATCAAAGAAAAGAATAAAACACAAACACACACACAAAACTTCTTAGGGGCACCTGCATGGCTCAGTCAGTTAAGTGTCTGCCTTTGGCTTAGGTCATGATCTCAGAGTCCTGGGATGGAACCCCACATTGAGCTTCCTGCTCAGTGGGAGTCTGCTTCCCCCTCTCCCTCTGCCTCACACTCCCCCACCTGTGCACTCTCTCTCTCTCAAACAAATAAATAAAATCCTTTTTTTTTTTTTAAAGGAAGCAAAGGGGCACCTGGGTGGCTCAGTGGTTAAAGCCTCTGCCTTCGGCTCAGGTCATGATCCCAGGGTCCTGGGATCAGGCCTCACATCAGGCTCTCTGCTCAGCGGGGAGCCTGCCTCCTCCTCCTCTCTCTCTCTGCCTGCCTCTCTGCCTACTTGTGAACTGTCAAATAAATAAAAATCTTTAAAAAAAATAAATAAATAAAAATAAAAATAAAAATAATAAAAAGAAAGCAAAACATGGGTAAATATAATACATTTTCCTTCTTCTTTTGAATGTTCTAAATTATGTTTGAAAATTGAGCCAAAATTATAACACTGTTGTATGTGGTCCTAAATGTGTGTAGAGGAAATATGTAAAACAATTACAAAATAAATTTGGAAAGGTAAAAGAACTTAAAGGGAAAAGTTTTCTATACTTAATTAGGTAAAGTGTGGACAACTGTAGGTTCTGATTTGCATATATATATATACAGAGATACCACAAAAATATCTATCCAAAATATATACTATAGATGTGAAGAAAAGGGAATTCCCATGCACAGTTGGTGGGAATGCAAGTTCATTGCAGTCGCTATAGAAAACAGTATGAGGCTTCCTCAAAAAATTAGTAAAACAAGGAGGGGCAAGATAGTGGAGAAGTAGGAGACCCGGTTTCAACTGGACCCCTAAAGTGAGCTAAATATCTACCAGAACGCTCTGAACACCCATGAAATCAGCCTGAGATGTAAGATTATACACTTCTGGATCTCTACAGGGGCAGAAGACGTCAGTGGAGAGGGTGCACATTGCCTGGATCATGGTTGATATATTCAGCTATACATCCTCTCAACTACCTCTCACCAAAATGACTAGGAGGAGGAACAACCAACAGAGGAAAAATTCAGAGACTATGCCCTCTGCAACAGAACTGTTGGATATGGATATAAACAGTATGCCGGAAAGGAAATTCAGGGTAACAATTATCCAGGCAATGGCTAGGTTGGAGAAAATGGTTAGTGACAACATAGAATATCTAAGGGCAGGAGTGAGAGTCAATCTGGCAGAAGTTAAAAATGCTATCAGTGAGATCCAATCTAATCTAAATACTCTAACAGCTAGGGTAACTGAGGCAGAAAATAGAATTAGTGATCTAGAGGACAAGCTGATAGAGAAAAAAGAGGAGGCCTGGAACAAACAGCTTAGAAGCCATAAAAACAGAATTAGGGAAATAAATGATACTATGAAATGTTCCAGCATCAGAATTATTGGGATCCCGTGGGGGAGGGGGGGAGCGGATAGAAAGAAGACTAGAAGATACAGTTGAACAAATTTTCCATGAAAAATTTCCCAATCTGGGGAATGGAACAAGTGTTCATGTCCTAGAGGCAGAAAGGACACCCCCCAAGATCAATGAATCTAGAAAAACCTCCAGACACTTCATTGTGAAATTCACAAATCATAATTTTAGGCAGAGGTCCTAAGGGCAGCTAGGTGGAAGAGATTCCTTACATACAGAGGAAGGTTCATCAGAATAACATCAGACCTGTCCACAGAAACCTGGCAAGAGAGAAAGGGCTAGCAAGACATATTCAGGGCACTAAATGAGAATAACATGCAGTCAAGAATACTTTATCCAGCAAGGGTGACATTCAAAATGGATAGAGTGATAAAGAGCTTCCAAGAGCAGCGAGGTTTAAGAGAGTATGTGAACACCAAGCTGGTACTACAAGAAATATTAAGGAGGGGTTCTATAAAAGAAGAACGAACCCAAGAGTGATATAGAACAGAAATATACAGAGACAGTCTATAGAAACAAGTACCTCACAGGTGGCATGATGTCAATAAAAACTAATCTTTCAATAATCACTCTCAACATGGACAGCCTAAATGCTCCCATAAAAATGGCACAGACTTGCAGACTGGATAAAACAACAGAACCCATCCATATGCTGTCTACAAGAGACACATTTGGAAACTAAAGATACATCCAGACTGAAAGTGAAGGGATGGAGAAGGATCTTTCTTGCCAATGGGCCTCAAAAGAAAGCTGGGGTAGCAATTCTCATATCAGATATTCTCATATCTGATATTCTCATATCAGATAAGTTAGATTTTTAAGCTAAAGACTGTAGTCAGAGATACAGAAGGATATTACATCATTCTTAAAAGGTCTATCCACCAAGAAGATCTAACAATTGTAAATATTTATGTCTCTAATATGGGAGCAGCCAACTACATAAGCCAACTGTTAATCAAAATAAAGAGTCATATTGATATGAATACATTAATTGTAGGGGATCTGAACACACCACTCTCAGTAATAGACAGATCATCCAAGCAGAAAATCAATAGAAACAAGAGCATTGAATGACACATTGAACCAGATAGACCTCACAGATATATACAGAACATTCTGCCCTAAAACAACAAAATACTCATTCTTCTCAAGCAAACATGGAACTTTCTCCAGAATAGACCACATACTGGGTCACAAATCAGGGCTCAACCAATACCAAAAGATTGAGATTATTCCCTGCATATTCTTATACCACAATGTTTTGAAACTGGAACTCAACCACAAGAAAAAGTTTGGAAGGAATTCAAACACTTGGAAGCTAAAGACCATCTTGCTCAAGAATGTTTGGATCAACCAGGAAATCAAAGAACTTAAACATTTCATGGAAACCAATGAGAATAAAGACACATCCATCCAAAACGTATGGGATACAGCAAAGGCAGTCCTATGATCCAGTACTTCTACTAGTTATTTACCCAAAGAAAACAAAAACATTTCTTTAAAAGATATATGCACATCTATGTGTGCTGCAGCATAATTTACAATAGCCAAGATATGAAAGCAAACGAAGTGTCCATCAATGGTTACCTAAAAAAGAAGTGATGCACACATACACACACACTAAGGAATACTACTCAGCCATAGAAAAGAATGAGATCTTGCCATTTGTGACAATGTGAATGGATTTAAAGGGCATTATACTAAGTGAAATAAGTCAGACAAAGATAAATACCATATGATTTCATTATAAGTGGAATCTGAAAAAAAAAAAAAGCAAATAAACAGACTCAAATACTGAGAACAAACTTGGTAGTTGCCAAAGGAAAGGTGGGGTGGGGCAGGATGGATTAAATAAGTGAAGGAGAATAAGAGGTACAAACTTCTAGTTATAGAATAAATAAATCATGGAGATGAATGTATAGCACAGGGAATATAGTCAGTAATCCTGTAATACTGTTGTATGGTGACAGATGGTGACTACACTCATTTTGGTGAGCATTGAGTAATGTATAGAATTACTGAATCATTAGTATAAGATTGCATGTCAACTGTACTTCAATAATAAATAATAAAAACACTATAGATAAATTAAAATTATAAAAAAGAAATAACCCACCAGGAAAAAAAAATAAAAAGAAAACAGACATGAAAAACAGAACAGAAACAAAAATTAAAACACCAGACTTAAACCCTGAAAGTTCAATAATTATATTAAATGTGTATGTTCTAATTTCAGAGGGAATAAAAACTTTATGCTGCAACCAGTAATTTTCTCCAATTATAATGGTATAGAAAGGTTGATGTTAAAAGGATATAAAAAGATATACCACATAGATACTAATCCAAAGAGAGCATGAGTGACTATACTAGCCACATAAAATAAACTTCAGAACAAAGAAAATTAGCAGAGACAGAGAGTGGTGTAACATAATGATAAAAGGGTCAATCCACCAAGAAGACATAAGAATCCTAAATGCATCCTCATAAAACAATATATCTACAAAATATATGAGGCAAAACTGATAAAATTTTAAAAAGAAATAGTCAAATTCTTATTTTAGAAGTCGGGACTTCAATATCCATCTCTCAACAATGGATAGAGCAAGAGACAAAACCAGTAAGGAATAGAACATGACAAAACCATCAACTGAAAGTTCTAATCAAAACCTATGAAAGCTTCATCCAGCAAAAACAGAATACACATTCTTTTCAAGCACCATAGAACATACACCAAGCTAAACATATCTTGGTCATAAAACAAACCTTAAAGATTAAAATCCTATATTATGTATTCTCTGACTACAATAGTATCAAAAGAACAGAAATAAAAGAACATAATGATAACAGAAAAGTCCTCAAACACTTGGAAACTAAAAGACATCTAAATAAGCTATGGGTAAAACAGAATTCTCAATAGAACTTTTAAAAACACATTGAGCTGAAAGAAAATAAAAATACAGCATATCAAAATTTGTGGGAAAAAGCTAAAGAGGCATATATATAAGTCTGCTTGGGCTACCATAACAAAATACTGCAAAAATTTATGAAAAGTTCAATAAAATTGACAAACCTCTAGCGAGAAAAAAGAGAAAAAAACACAAATTACCCATATAAGGAATGACAGGAGATGTCACTAAAGACCTAGCAGACATCAAAAGATAATGAGAATATTACAAACAACTCTCTATACATAAATTTGACAATTTGATGAAATGGGTCAATTCTTCAAAAAGTATAAACTATCATAACTCATGCAATATGAAATAGTTAATTTGAAAGTTCTATAACTACTAAAGAAATTGAATTCATAGTTAAAGTCTGCCCTAAAAAAACTCTAAGCCAATATAATTTCACTGGAGAATTCTACCAAATATTAGAACACTAATAATAATAGAACACTAATTCTACACAATATTTTCTGAAAATAGAAGAGGAAAAATTTCCTATTAATTTTACAAGGTTAATGTTACCTCAATACTAAAAGTAATAATAAAAAACAGTACAATAAAGGAAAACTACAGACTGAATATGGACAAAAATCATTAACAAAATATTAGCAAATATAATTCAGCAATGTATGAAATATAGCATATACAAATAGAATATATTCCAGGATTCAAGGGTAGTTCAAATACTGAAAATCAATCAACATCATCCATCATATTAACATCATAAAGAAAAAAAATCACATTAGCATTTTAATCGGTGCAGAAAACTCATTCAAGAAAATTTAACCTCAATTCATGATAGTAATTCTCAGATCTAGGAATAGAAGAGAACTCCCTCAACATGATAACGAGCACCTACCAAAAAAAAAAAAAAAAAAAAAAAATTTTACAACTACCACTGTACTTGATTGTCAAGGACTGAGGCTTTCTCCCTAAGACTGGAAACAAAGCAAGTACAGCCCCTGTCACCATTCTTACTCAACACAGGGCTGGGTCCTGCCCACTGAAATATGGTAAGAAAGAAAAGGAACACAGAACAAAAAGGAAGCACTAAAACTGTCATTATATGCAGGTGACATTATGATCTTTGTAGAAATTCCTGAGGAATCTGCAAAAATAAAATCCTAGAACTAATAAATGAGCTTATTAGGTTTATAGAAATAAACATCAACAAACAAAAATCAGCTATATTTCTATAGTCTAACAATGAACATTTGAACAACAAAATTTTAAAATATAGTATTATTTAAAGTGACTCAAAAATGAAATGCTTAGGTGTAAATCTAACAAAATATGTACAGATGTTGTATTCTAAAAAATAAAAAATACTGATGAAAGAAATCAAAGATTTAAATAAATGGAAAGATAGTCCATTTTCATGTATTAGAAATCTTAATATAAGTGAAAATGTCAATACTCCCCATACTGTTACACATGTTTGATACAATTCCTATCAAAATCCCAGCATGGTTTTTACTGATTTTTATGTATAAATTTATATGAAAATGGAAAGGAACAAGTGAGTTAAACGCTTTTGAAAAAAAGAGAGAGAGAATAAAGTTGGGAGTTTTCAGACTATCTGATTTTAAAACTTATATAACCCCAGTAATCAGACTGCATGGCACTGGTGGAGGAACAGACCCATAACAACAGAACAGAATAGAGAATCCAGAAACAGACAGACATATATATGCCCAATTGAATTTTTTACAAATGTTCAAAAGCAGTGTGATCAAGGAAGCCCTTCAGTAAATAATCAGGCATACATAAGACAAAACAAAACAAAAAAATTTGACCTAAGCCTCGCACTTTGAGCAGTAATTAAAACAAACTAGAAAGGGGCTTTAGCATTTAAAACATAAGATTATAAAACACTCCCCCCACCAAAAAAAAAAGAAAAAAAAATAATTCTTTAGGCTATAAGGCTAGCCAGAGTAGTGAGACTTAGTACCAAAAAGCATGATCCATAAAAGAAGAAAATTAAAATTAAAAACTTTTGTTCTCCTGGATAGCCTGGGTGGTTCTGTTGTTAAGAGTCTGCCTTCTGCTCAGGCCATGATCCCAGGGTGCTGGGATCGAGCCCTGCATGGAGCTCCCTGCTCTGCAGGAAGCCTGCTTCTCCCTCTCCCACACCCCCTGCTTGTGTTCCCTCTCTTGCTGTGTCTCTCTCTGTCAAATAAATAAATAAAATATTTTTTAAAAATTTTAAAAACTTTTGTTCTCCTGAGTGGCTCAGTGGGTTAAGTGTCTAACTCTTGATTTCACCTCAGGTCATGATCTCAGGGTCGTGACATTAAGCCCCACATCATGCTCCACACTGGGCATGATGTCTGCTTAAGATTCTTTCTCTCCCTCTCCCTCTGCTCTACTCCCAGCCCTGCTCACTCTCTCTCTCTCTCTAAACAACAACAACAACAAGGGTGTGGGTGGCTCAGTCGGTTGAGCATCTGCCTTCGGCTCAGGTCATGATCTCAGGGTCCTGGAATCAGGCCCTGTGTTGGGCTACCTGATCAGTGGGGAGTCTGCTTCTCCCTCTTCCTCTGCACCTCCCCCTCAAGTTCATGCTCTCTCTCTCTCACTCTTTCTCTCTCTGTCTCAAATAAATAAAATCTTTTAAAATATATCTAACATCAACAACAACAAAACCCTTTTGTTCTGAGAAAGAATTTTTTGAGGGAATAAAAAGACAAGTTATGGAGTAGTGGAAAATATTTGCAACCAACATACTTGACAAGGACTATTATCTAGAATATATAAAGAAGTCTCTAAAACACGACAGTAAAAATGAAACAATCCATTTAGAATATGGGCAAGGGTCTGAGTGGACATTTTACTGAAGAGGATATAGAGATGACTAGGAAGCCCATGAGAAGATGTTCAGAGTCACCAACCATTGGAGAAATGCAAAACAAAACCACAATGAGCTATCACTATACAGCTATCAAAATGCCAAAATTAAAAAATAGTAACAACACCAAAAGCTTGTGCGAATACATAGAAACTTGATCAAAATATATATTATGGTAGGAATATAAACGGCAATTCTGTTTGATAATTTATTTAAAAAAGAACATACGGAGAGGAGCCCACATGGGGTAAAGCAGAGGGACCAGTATGGCCCCAAGCTTGAGGTGGACACAGGCTTGCTTGCTTATAGGATGGCGCTGCCCAGGCAAATGGCCACTAGCCTATTGCATGACTGCATTTCTGTGAGATGTCCAGAAAAGGCAAATCTGAAGAGACAGAGTAGGTGGGTGGTTGAGATTGGCAGCAGGGGTCCCAACCATAAAGGAGCCAGAGATGACATAAAAATTAAGAGTGCCTCATGGCCATGTTTGCACAACTCTGTGGATTTCCTAAAAATCTGATTGCACACGTGGGACGAGTGAATTTGGGGGTATGTCAAGTAGACCTTGATACAGCGGTTTAAAGCAGAGAAGGATATCCTGATCAGAGAGAGAAATACAAGTTAAACTAAGTGTGATTTTTTTTACCTAATATCTTGGCCAAAAAAAAAAATTGTTTTGAATATTAGTAAGTCACACTGTTGACATTGATGGAAGGAAACTGTAACCAACAGTGAGAGGATTTCCTTGAGTACCTCTCTCAGCCTTGGGATCTCACCCAGGAAATAACGGGGTTCTGGGTTCAATTCCTACCATGTCAGCCCTTCGTGCATCTGACAAGTTTTTAATCCATTTGATCTTTGGCCTCCTGGTGTGTGAAGTGGGAAGGACAGGACTTACATAGGAAGTGTACACCGTGTTTAAGACACGAGACGACAGTGGTGCTCTGAGGCTCAGCCCTGTCCTGGCAGCTTGCCCACAGCACACTCTGTCCTTGGCCTCCCTCTCCCCGTTGCAGGAAATAAAAGTAGATGTCTCTTTGAGTCAAAGGTAAACCATGCTAAAGAAAACCAAGCAAAAGAAAACACGCCACATACACCCGAGTTCATAGCAACGTTATTCACAATAGCTCAGAGCTGGAAACAGCCCAGAGGTTGCTCAGTAAGTGCAAGGTGGCCGCAGAAGTAACTATTGCAATTTTCAACATTTGGACGCTTCCAATGGAGGGATGCTTCATGGTATAAGATTCAGGAAAGTGTTGTCCCACTGAGTCCCGTGGTCGAGGAAAGCCTGCCTGGTCACGTGGTTCCAGACACCAGGAATTCCAGGCTCATGGGCCTTGGAGGAAGACTCAGCCAATCCCTCCCTACCCTGCCCACCTTCTCCGGCCGGTGGAGACTCCCCACGTAAATATTCCCCAGCCTTTGGCTCTGAGCTGGGCAAGGACAGAGGTTTTCCTACACTTCCTGGACTACACCCTGAGGTGCCCAGTGTACCATTGACCAAGAATAGTAGGAAGCCTCCATGCTCCATGACCTCGAGCAAATGGCTTTACTTCTCTGGGATCTCAAATACTTCATGCCCTCCTCATGGGGTGGTGGGGGAGAGACAAATACAGGAAAGACTATGCCTCGGGCACTGGGCATGCCAATTAGCAAACACACCCCATGCAGCAAATGAAGCCTTCATTGACTGAGCCACCTAGATCCTAGGTCCTTGTGGCTGGTGGCTTCTCCCTGGGTTCTGCTGTATTGAGGCTCCTTGACTCACTTGTCAGTCCGTTCGTCCGTCCGTCCATCCGTCTGTCTACTTTCAGTCAGCTTTCTGCCAGCCAGCACCAAAGCTAAATGACACCAGGGATGCGTCCGAGACCTCCCCCCACCCCACCCCAGCTGAGGGGAAGGCAGCCACAGCCCAAGGCAGCTCAAGCAGTGGAGTACTTGGCAGGTCACAAATGACACTTCTGAACGCAAGTCCTCGCCCCGAGAGGAACTGTCTTGGCAGATATGCATCTTTCTGGGGACTTATGTCTCGTCTCCACCGGTCTGGCAGCTGGGACAGCTGATGGCAGCTGGGACCTTGCACCCTCCCTGCTGGGATCTCCATGCACCCATCTGCAAAATTGGGACAGCGACAGTCTAAACAACATCGTTTGTTGAATTTGTCATTTGTTGAAACCCATGATTTAAAAATAAATAAATAAAAGAAAATCTTAGGATAATATTCATAAATGACTCATAAATGATTGATACAGATGCAGCTCTGCTGGAAAGACACTGTTAATTCCTTCAGGGCTGACCTCTGCTCTCATGGGGCTTCTTGTTTCAGAGAGCAGGTTCCTGTCCGTGAGGCTTCAGCCCTGCTCACAGGCCTCACAACTCATCCCCAGCCTCAGGAATGTCCCCTCCAGAATTCACATCCATTGCCATCTACATTGTCATGTTGTTTTCCTTGTGATGAGGACCTTGAAATATACAGCTGAGTGTTAGTTACCATAGTCCCGGTGCTGTACATGACATCCCCATGACTGACTTTGTAGCTGGGACTTTGACCTTGTTAACCCCTTTGCCCATTCCCCACCACATAGCCTCAAATCTGTTCTCCATATTGATAAGTTTGGGTTGTTCCTATTTTTAATTTTTTTTTTTTAAGATTCCGCATGTAAGTGAGACCTTATAGTATCTGTCTTTCTGTATCGTACTTATTTTACTTAGCACACTGCCCTGAGAAAACACGCCGGTCTTTCTGAACCAGCTCCTTATCCCACTTGTGCAAATGTAGCAGGTCTGCAGATCTGCTATCCACCCACACATACTCTGCGGCCCAACTCTCCGTGTCTGGAGGCAGGGACCCACGTGGAGCCCAGAGCTGCCATCAAGATTACTGTATCTTTGCCCCAAAGTGAGAAAATCAGAGCTAGAGAAGATGCAGAGAGAAATCTTAAATGAACTTCCCTAGGGTGGGGGGAGTTGGGGAGGCAGCTGCCCTCAGCCTCCCTCTGGAGGAGTTTCTGGGAAAATTGGCTGCCAGGATAGACTCCTCTGCCCATTTATCTTAGCATCAAAAAGCCCCACAAAGAATCTTCCATCCTCTCCCACTGAAGACCTAAGGATCTTCCTTTTGTTAAGTTGATATATATCAACATATCTTCGGAGCCCTTCCTCCAGTTTGCTGGGAGGTCCTTCATTCACCTGTAAATAAACCTTTCTCCTGTTTTAAAAAAAAAAAAAAAATGAACACATGGCTACCAAACCAACCAGCAACTGCACATTTGGACATATCAGAAAAATGAAAAGATAGGATCACATAAAAGCTGATACAAATGTTTTTATCAGCTTTATTCATAAGAGCTCAAAATGGGAAACAATCCAGATGTTTTTCAATGGATAACCAGTTAAGCAAACTGGTACAGTACAGCCATACCACGGGATACTACCAGGCAATAAAAAGGAAGAAATTTACTGATACATACACTAGAGATTATGCTGAGTGAAAATACACAATCCCAAAATATCACTCGCTGTTTGATTCTACTTGTTTAACATTCTTGAAATGACAAAATTACAGAAATAGAAAATAGAGGAGTTAAGAATAGAGGTGAGGTCTCATAAGAGAAGCAGTTCTGCCCTGATCTGTACCTCCTTTCTCTGTACTGTTCCCTTCAATATCATGGTGGGTATAGGAGAGACAAGAGCTACTCTCAACAGAACCAGAACTTGCCTCTGGCCAAAGAAAATCTCCAAAGACGTGCCTATAGAAGCAGAATAGAGAGAAATTTGATTCAAGCTTATGAACATTTCAATAAATTACTCTCAATGAAAGTGATAAAAGTTAGGATTTTTTCAAATCACCAAGTGTGTCCTGAAATGTAGATTGGTTTCAGTAGACCACCTGAAATTGCAAAATTGCCCACCAGGAAATTGCTAAAGTCAGATTCTTAAAAATGCATAGGTCCCTCCAAGGAACACTGAGGGAAGGGACTACAGGCCCAGATACTGAGACAGGTACCAATTCTTTTTTGACAGGAATAGCAGTCCCATTGTGCTGGATCTATTTATCAAAAACAATGTTTAAGTTTTCTGTAAAACATATTTCTTAACTTGTGTGTGGGTTTTAAATTGGAGGACTGCCTTTGCTCTTGGTTGATCTGCTCCGGAAATCAGAAAAGCAAATTCTATACCCTGAAAGGGAATACTAGTCATGCCTGGAGGTGGGGTGCAGGAACTCACCCCTGGATGGCTGTTCAGATCATGGAGCCTTAGAAATACAGCTTAGGGAAGCTTTCAGGGTCTCAAGAGTCCATCTTGCCCACTCAGCTGACTGATGAAGGAATAGCTGTCCTCTGTTATGCTGAACATCTCCAACCCCAAGGGATGCATAAGGTTAGGACTTGACCAGACCCTGTAAGAGACAAAGAGGAGGAAGCAAGCCTGAGCCTTGTGCTCACAGAGATGGCCTCTGAAATGTGGAGAGGAGCTCTAAACACGACAGAGAAAAACCCATGAAGTTATCCACCTGCAATAGAACCAGGTGCTAGAGTTGACCTCCAACAGCAGGGGCTCTGAGTAAACAGTCCAGCGGAGCCCACAGTGATGGCTGCCCAGGTGTGGGCAGGGTATGCACCAGCCATAAGCACAGGGAGGGTCAACTGATCCATTATGAGCTGCCTGAATCCCAGCACCATCATTTAATAGCTGGTGATGCTGGCTGTATATCACTTCTCTTTACCTCAGGTTCCTCATCTGTTAAATAGGGCTTATTGTGGTAAGACTCAGGATAGCATTGCCCATATCAGCACCATATAATGAGCAGAAAAGCAGACAGAGACAGAAGACCTACCTGCCCTGTGGTCCCACACCCAGCCCAAGGTATGCAATTTTGTGTTAGCTTTATTCCTCAAGGTACTTCTGGAACCACAGGCATTTTAACCCTTGGGAAGAGAAACAAATGTTCCCACAGCTTTTCCCACATTTGATGAAGCCCACAACTCCCAAAAACACTGTTGAAATCAAAGGTCCCCAAGTAAGCCCAGCTCAGACACTAGCGCTGAGCAGCCAGGAGCCTGTGAGGTTCAGCAGGAGAGGAGGAGTTAATTTCCTTGTTCCAGCTCTCCAGCAAACACTTAACTGAGAATGGGAAGCAGTACTAAGGAAAGTTCCAGTTTCCATGCAGCCCATGGGCTTTGAGGGGGTAAAGCTTACCTAGATTTTCATTGTTATTCTGCCATTCGTGGGTTGTGTGATCATTTTTCTCAGTCTCTACAAGGCTCAGTTGAAAAGGTGAAAAACCTTTAAAATGAGGAGAGGCGTCTTCACCCCCTCTCAGGTATTGAAAGGGTTAAAAGGTATACTTTTAGAGTGTGGGGTCCAGTGGGGGCCTCATACAGAACAGAAGTAGTAGAATAAAACAGGAGCAGAGGGAGAAGGAGGAAACACTCCATACCTCCTGGTGCCCAGCCACCACTGTCCTCCTTGTCATGTCCTCCCTGGAGCTTTGGCCCACTCAGCTCACCCCTGGTTCCCAAGTATGGGCTTTCTGGGTCTCCCTTCCACATGGTCACCATGTGTAATCACAGCTCTCCTCTGAGCAAACTCCTTCAGTGGTTCCCAAGTATCAGGAGATAGCACCCCAGATGCCTCATGCTGAACTGTCAGGCCTGTGGCAGTCGGATCCTGCCAGACTACCCACCCTTACTCTATACCCTCCCAACCTGCCTTCCTAAACCCCCACTTCCCAAATCTTGGGCACTCCGTGCTTCCCCAAACACTCCCTTTCAGTCCACTGGACACAGACTCCGCTCATAGCTCCTTGCAAGTGTGCCTCAGGTGTCCTTGATCCTTCTCACTTTGGGCTTCCACAGCAGCCAGGCAAATACCTGCCTCCCTCATAGCACTTAGAGGCTTCTTAACCTAAGTGCATCTTTCCATGTCTATGTCACATGCAGGTGGTGAACAGTTACAGATTAAGTCTTAGGGTCTTATTTACCTCTCTAACCTCAGCCATAGTAGGGCTCGGCATGAAAGTGTTCAGTGGATGTTCGTAGAAGGAAGGAAGGGAGAGAGGGAGGGAGGGAAGGGGGTAGGAAGAAAAGTGGGGGGAACAGAAAGGGCAGGGTAGGAGGGAAGGGACAAGGGGAGAGGGAAGGAGAAAGTTAGCCAATTAGTTAGTTAGTTGCAAAAACGAGACCAAAGAGAGCCATTTGATCCACAGGAGTAGAATAAAACTTGACTTTCTGAGCCTACACTTGAGCAAATTAATCAGAGCCTGAGAAGCAAGTTCATGCTCAGGCCATGATGCCAAGAAATGAAATGGCTCCCATCCATCTTGTGCCTCTCTTTTGTTATCCAGATTATACCGTGAAAGGCAGAAGCAGCATAATGAGGCCCTATGCATTCTTGGAGGGGGAGGGGAAGCAGGGAACAAAGGCCCCAAACTTTCAAGAAGGAGGCATCCTCATTTTCTTGGGCAGCCCAGCTTCCTTTGAAAGCAAGAAAGTAGCACAAATCTACTGTCATGGCAACCACTCCTAAGCCATCCTGGGAAGTGGCAACTTACTATAAGTGCTTCAGAGACCATGTTTCCCCAATTTCCAGGCTGCCTGGGAATAGGAGCCCTTTGAAAGGAGTGATAGATCACATATTTTAAGTCCCAGTCCATTCCCAGTGATGGATGGGGAATGCCCCCATCCTCACCCACCACCTGCTCCATCGTAGGAAGTAATTTCCCTGTCCTGAACTCCAGTTTGAAAGCAGACTATAACTACAAACCCGAAGAGCTGCTTAAAAAGGCTCATGCATAAACAGACAAAAGGAGACACCACCTCTTGGCTCACATTGAACACTGAACCTGTGACTATCTGTGACACCAGATGCAGGCACATCTCAGTCTTCCTCCCTAGAGCTGACATTCATTTGATCCAATGGGCCCAGATCGAGTGTAGACATGGATCATATGACCTTGGTTGAGGGCTCCTGGGGACCAAGCACTGCAGTAAGAACCTTATGCATATTCTCACTTACTCATGGTCACAACCCTACAAAGAAAGAATCGTAAGTGAGTTGTGCACATCACAAAGCTTGTATGGCAGAAGTGGCTATGGTCCACCAAAATTCATTCTCCCTTTCCTCTGCAAGAATAGAACTGCACCTGCCACCTGGCTGCACAATGACACTACACACCCCAGCCCCCCTTACACTCAGGCAGGGCCCAATAGGAGAAAAGTAGGGTCACATATAGACTGAAGACCTTATAACTGGATGCTTGCCTCCACAATCCCAATCCTCTTCCTTACTAACCTGATCCTGGAAGGATTTAACCCAATCCTCATCACGTGAATGAGAACAATGCCTAAGGAGGTGGAGAGAAACAAAAATGGAAGGAACTTGGGTCCCTGAATTAGCATACAGAGCAGAGCTGTCTGCAGTCCTGGAACTTGGGCAGTTATGGGAGACAAAAATGAGCTCTGTCTTATTTGAGCTTTTAGCTTCTAGGTGTTACAACCAGCAAGCAGCAGAGTCCAAACTTACCAGCAAATCTGCCTGAATTCTAAGCCTATGGTTTATACTGATTATATCACTCAGCATCCAGTCAGATTCACAGACCAGGAATGTAATATGGAACACCAGTCAGGAAAGTGTTGGATGCCTGCAGAATTAAGAAGAGAAGGTGAGGTTACCCAGAGGCTAGTAACCTCAGGGAGTTGTTTATGCTCCTAGAGCTGGAGAAGCAAAAGAGGAAAGAGTGTAGCCAGAGTCCTAATGATGATTACCAAGCTTCCCAGGCTCAGTGCACACACTGCCCCTGCTGGTGTTACTGGAACCACTCTTCCAACCACTTAGCAGTGAGGCACCCTCACTCCTGTGGACAGTGTGTAAGCAAGAACCCATAAGTAAAGCGCAACCAAGGCTCACTGGACCCTCCTCCTGCTGCTGCTGGTCAGTTGGCAGGTCAGCCATGACGACAAGGGTAGACAAGGAACCTCTTACAGCTGCCAGAGGCCTCAGCAGATAAAGGGGGGAAAAAGATGGCTTCTCTCTTCCTCTGTCCTCCTGTCTCCTGCCAGGGCCTTCCATCAGCAGGACTGAACTGGAAGGCAGCCAAGAAGTCATCTGGGAAATGTAGCTTGCTGGCTTCCAGTCCTGAACACCATGGCATAGAGGAGAGCATAAAAGGGTGGAGATGGGTCCAGGAACCAGAGACAAGTACAAAGTACACAGGTCTACCAAATGTCTGGTTCTGGGTTGGCAAATGTCCCAGGTTCCAGATCTCAGGTCTGATTGACTGATCATGGTTTTCTAGGATGCTTCAGGAGAAGGTGTCTGTCCAGGCCTGGGATCAGTAGGAAATAGGGCATTAATTGGTTAACAATATCTGGGAAGTGAGAGGGAGAGTGGTGGTATATTCATCTTGTATTTATCATCTTCACTCCAGTGAGAAAAACTTCCAGGGCATGGACCAACACCTCCAAGATGAAATCTGATAAAGACCCAAGTTGAATCAATGAACTAACACAAGCCTCCATCTGCTGAACAGCTCCTGAATGCCAGGCACCATGCTGCACCCTTTAAACACATTTTTCTCATTCAATCCTCACAAAGTCCCATCAAATAGACATTTGATCCCCATTTTATAATTGATGATACTAAGGTTTAGAAGGTAATGTAAATTAACTCATGAATGAAGAAATAACAGAGGTGATATTGGGCTCCAGATCTGGGTCCATGCTTGTACATGTTTCCTCCAAACATCCCATCATCAATTCCTATGCAGCATCCCCAGTTCTGTCCTTGTCTACACTCAGGTAGACTTGGGGGCTGGGCCCTGATCTCTCTTCCTGTCTGTAACCACAGGACTCCCTAGGTTAGGCTCACACTTGTCAAGATGATCCCTCTGAAGCCAATCTCCCCATATCATCCCTCACTTAACACAGATACATCCACCATCACTCAAAGCTTCCCAGGCACTTGATGGTTGCTCCAGAGATTCCCATCAAGCTGGTCTCAGAGGCAACATGTACATTTGTCATTTTGAAAGTTCCCAAGGGATTCTGATTCTCTCCCCACTCTAGAAAGCCTGGGCATCCAAAGACCTCTGGTCCTGCTTCTACCTGTAGCCTCATGACTCAGCTTTCTAGCCTAGAATGTCAGACCCATGTGATCCTTTCTTTTTCTTTTTTTTTTTTTTCAGTTTTTTGACTTCTGTATTATATTTTTTTATTTAAATTCTTTCCAGTGTAACAGAATCCATTGTTTATGCACCACACCCAGTGCTCCATGCAATATGTGCCCTCCATAAGACCCACCACCAGGCTCCCCCTACCTCCCACCCCCTGCCCCTTCAAAACCCTCAGATTATTTGTCAGAGATTATCCACCATGACGAGGTGGGATTCATCCCTGGGTTGCAAGGATGGTTCAACATTTGCAAATCAATCAGTGTGCTAGAACAAATCAATAAGAGAAGAGAGAAGAACCACATGGTCCTCCCAATTGATACAGAAAAAAGCATTTGACAAAATCCAGCATCTGTTCCTGATTAAAACGCTTCAAAGTATAGGGATAGAGGGAACATTCCTGAACTTCATCAAATCTATCTATGAAAGACCCACAGCAAATATCAGCCTCAATGGGAAAAAGCTTGCAGCCTTCCCCTTTGAGATCAGGAACACGACAAGGATGCCCACTCTCACCACTCTTGTTCAACATAGTATTAGAAGTCCTAGCTACAGCAATCAGACAACAAAGAGAAATAAAAGGTATCTAAATTGGCAATAAAGAAGTCAAACTCTCTCTCTTCACAGATGACATGATACTTTATATGGAAAACCTAAAAGACTCCACCTCCAAACTACTAGAACTCATACAGCAATTCAGTAATGTGGCAGGATACAAAGTCAATGCACAGAAATCAGTTGCTTTCTTATACACTAACAATGAAACTACAGAAAGGGAAATTAGAGAATCGATTCCATTTACTATAGCACCAAGAACCATAAGAGATCTGGGACTAAACCTAACCAAAGCGGTAAAGGATCTATACTTGAGGAACTACAGAACACTCATGAAAGAAATCGAAGACACGAAAAGATGGAAGACCATTCCATGCTCTTGGATCGGAAGAATAAACATTGTTAAAATGTCTATACTGCCTAGAGCAATCTATACTTTTAATGCCATTCGGATCAAAATTCCACCGGCATTTTTCAAAGAGCTGGAGCAAATAATCCTAAAATTTGTATGCGATCAGAAGAGACCCAGAATTGCTAAGGAAATGTTGAAAAAGAAAAACAAAACTGGCAGCATCACATTACCTGATTTCAAGCTTTACTACAAAGCTGTGATCACCAAGACAGCATGGTACTGGCATAAAAACAGATACATAGACCAGTGGAACAGAGTAGAGAGCCCAGATATGGACCCTCAACTCTATGGTCAAATAATCTTCGACCCACATGATCCTTGATAGCCTGTGTCTGCCTCCCAATGCACATTGCTTCTGTCTGGGTCCTTTACCCTCCTCACTCCTTTCCCTCCTCTGGCCCCTTCTTCCTCAAGTCTTGTCCTGCCAGCCCCTCTGTGGGACCAGCAGCCCTACTCAATACTCTCAAAGTCCACTGTCACTCCTTCCTGTAGCAATTTCCTGATTGTCTCCCTTCACCCCAGCATGCTGCGAGCTCCTCAGACAGAGATCAGGGCTTGCAGGTCTGTGTCCTCAGGACCAAGTACAGCATCTGCCACCAAGATAAGCTTAAAAAATGTGGGAGGAGCTGAGTCTCCTTCCAACTACCCAGACTCTGCTATTCACACCTCAAACTAGCACAGGTTTTTCAAAGCTGCCTGGAGAGGACTCTCACTTCAAGTAAAGTCCACGTAGATGGCATGAGACAGAGAAGTCACGAGCATCAGTCTGAGACTGAGAGAAGCCTGGGCTTGAATTCCCAGCTTTGCCATTCATTTGCTGTGTGTCCCAGGGCAAACCTCTGCCATTCTCTGAGCCTTACCTAGGAATGGAGCACATTATGCTCAAGGGCACAGGAAAAGTAGTAAGAATTGAACATGGTAGCCAATATAAAGTACCAGGCACTCAGGGACCTTATGTAAATGGAAGACTTCATAAGCTGTGGCTCTGACCCTAAAAATCACCTAATTCCCTTCCTTGTTTCTCCTCCTTCCCATTTCTGACTCCTTGGCATTTTCCCAAAGTGACACATGACTCATAGGGATTCTGTGCATGAGGTGGAGCAGACCCTGTAGGCCCTGTGAGCAGATGAGAAGAACATGGAAGAGCAGTTACCTGGCCCAGGGCTGCCTTCTGATGTGACAGCTCAAGCAGGAAGAGGTCCCGTTTCTCCTGAATCTGTGCCCCATGCCATTCACCAAGGACTTTTCAAGTCTAGCAGTGACTCAGTGTTAGCCTTTACAAACCTTAGTAAACCCCATAAAGCAGATACAGAGAAGAGAGACTTTCTTTGTCCCCAGAATGTCTTGGGAAATTGTCACCACTTCACACAGGCACCAGCGCTTTCCACATAGCTGGACATATGGCAAGGTGCAGACAAGCCTCAGGCTTCCTGTCACTGTTGGGCATTTAGATCCTGGGGAATAGTGGACTTTGTGTGATGATACAACTGCATTTACCGACCAGGACAGTGAAAGAGACCTCAATGGCACTGGATACAGCTGAGACATTCTGGCCAGACCATCCATCATTCAGTGGGGAGTGCAGGTCTACAGTCCTCCTGGCTCTGACATGGTCCTGGGACCAGGGAAGCTCTTCTTCAGGCCCAGCCTCTTGTCCCAGTCCCAGGTAGACCTGTCTACCCAGCTGGTATGGGGAACAGCTTTGCCTGTGGCATAGACTCTGTCCTTGGCCAAACTCTGCCCAGGCCCCTCTAACCTTTTCAACTACGCCTACTTCCATGTTCCTCTCTGCACTGTCCAGTTTTAGCAAGGACCCTGCTAGGTCAGCTTAACCAGAATCCCCTCCCTTAGTACCTGACCACCCTCAGTACCTAATCAGGTTTCTTATCCCCCACAATCCCCGGGTGAGATCCAATCACCCTGGCCTGCTTTCAGCAAGAGTTCTGTTGGGTTGGTTTAGCCAGAACAACCCCAACCCCCACCCCAGTGCTACTTCTTAGTAATTTCCCAACCACTGCCTCCCACTCTGCTTCTTGGCTATACATTCTCACTTGCCCAGACTGTAGTCAGGGCTGAGTCCAATGTCTGTCTCCGATGCAACACTCCATGGTAGTGGTCCCTACACCCATCATCTAACCCCCACCCTCCCTTTAATGAAGTCTGCCATACTGTCCTCAGTAAGTGTCACAGATTTCCTTTTTCCTTTAACAGTTGCACAAGGCAGGAGAACAGGGCCATGGTATGAGGCACCTCAGCACTAGGGTCTCTGGATCACAGAAACTCAGACCCCAAATTCTCCACCAGCTGCCTTACATCCCACCAGAGATTTGTGTTCACAGGCATGGGGAAAGGGACAGATAGCTGAAGGTGACCCATTGCCCAAATCCAGTGCCAGCATGACCTGGTCCTCAGGTCCTGGGTCCCTGACCCCTGATGTTAAAGCTGTGATTATAACAGCTACCCCACAAGACCTCTGGGAAGATTACATTAGGAACCACACAATTACCACTCTTGCTGTATGACCCAGGCCCTGACAAAACACTCTAGATGCAGTACACCATGTATATATCTGCACAGACCACAGGAGGGAGGGGCAATCATCACCAGGCCCTGAAATGTTTGTGACATGCCCAAGGTGCCCCACAAGGACATGGCAGATCTGACATTTGAGCAGTTGTCTAAAATGATGCATTCCAGGGATCCTGTTATGAGCTGCCAGGCCTAGCTCATGAACTATCCATCATTCTATACACAAGATCCGATACTTTTGTTACTGTATTATTTTTCTAAACCATTTCCAAAGCTTAGCAATAGAGCACTTTGAATTGCCTCAGACCTACCATGATACAGCTGCCTTTCTCAGACCTCCCTGCTCGGGCCATGGCCCTTGTCTCCTGTCAAATTACGATTACTGGTTTTTACTTGCCCAGCCATCTGGAAATGCCTATCACAGCTGTAGATTTTGAAGGAGTTGCTATTTTCCCATTATAACCAAAATTCTCACTAAACAGGAAATGAAATTGTATTTGTCTCCTACTGCATCTGCAACAAACTACCATAAACTTGGTGGCTTAAAACAACATGAATTTATCATCTTATAATTGCAGAGACCAGAAACCTGAAATGAATCTCACTGGGCTGAAGTCAAGGTGTAGCCAAGATTGTGTTCCTTTCTGGTGGCTGTAGGATAGGGTCTGTGTCCTTGCGCCTTCCACTTCTTGAGCCTGCCCACATTCCCTGGTCTACAGTCCCCCTTCTATCTTCAAAGCCAACAGAGGTGGGTGAACTCTTCCTCACACTACATCTGTCTGACTCTTATTTTCTGTCTCCTTCTCCCACTGCGAGAACCTAGTGAACCCTTGGGCCAACCTGGATAATCCAGGAATCTCCCTAATTTAAAGACCACTGATTAGCAGCCTTCCTTCCCCCTTGCCATTAACATGACCCATTCACAGCTCAGAAGATTAGGATGTGGACATCTGTGGGGGCCATTGTTCAGCCTACCACAGAAATGAATAAAAATGCTTGGTCTGGGGGCGCCTGGGTGGTTCAGTGAGTGAAGATGCTGCCTTCGGCTCGGATCATGATCTCAGCGTCCTGGGATTGAGTCCCGTGTCGGGCTTTCTGCTCAGCGGGGAGCCTGCTTCCCTTCCTCTCTCTCTGCCTACCTCTCTGCCTACTTGTGATTTCTCTCTGTCAAATAAATAAAATCTTTAAAAAAAAAATGCTTGGTCTGGGAAGACTATTGGGTTTAGTCAACTCACAAACCCCAAAACTCCCTCCCCAACATTCCAGGTGAGTGCTCATGAAACCTCTGCTTGAACACATCCATAGACAGCACACTCACTACCAAAAGCCAACTCTACAGCCCTCTGAACACAAGCCAGACTCCTGCAACCAGATCCAAGCTCTGAACTTTGCAAGGATGCAGGTGCATCTGCATGAGTCACTCCTCATCTGCTCTCTGCAGGTGCACACAGTAGAGTCTGGCCTTCCCAACTGCCACAATTCCAGGCATCACTCTGGAGCACTGCACCCATAGGCAATGTCCCTTCTTAAACATGGCACTAGAGTAAACAAAATAGTACAGATGTTATTGATCTCCCACTATGTCCTATGTGAAACCTCCAAGTGACACATATTTGAGCTTATTAGATGGACACCATTATACCTTTGATGCAGATGGAGAGACTAAGATGTAGAGAGGTGAAGTCACTCACCCACAGTCACTCAGCTAGGTGACTGAGCTGGGGATGCATCTAGATTTGCTGACCAAGGAGACAGTCTGTTCACTCTGCCACATTGCCCCATCTCTAGCCGCTGCTTGCTGCTAGAAAGAGCACTGAAAAATGAGGCTGGAGACCTGGGTTTCATTCCCAGTGATCAAATTTGTAACCTCGTGATGTGAATTCCAATTTCTTTATTTTGAATGGGGCTGCCTATAATGTGCCAGGGCTGGTGGAAGATCAGATAGACCAGCAGTGAGAGAGCTTGGGAACATGTAAGCGGCCCCAGGAAGAAGACAGGCCCTCCTCACCACGCTTGTGCTGCATAGTAGACTCCATTTGCATGAGTTCTCTGCAACCCCTCCCTGAAAATTCCAGAGCTGTCAAGCTAGTGCTTGTCCATCCAGCACCTGGAAGGTCCAGAAGAATACTTGTCACAGGAAGGTGTTCAGAGTCTAGAAATCCAGTCCAACCAAGTCTCCAAAATGCTTGGCCTTCTAATGTCCTATTTCTATCTAGTGAACATGACTCATGCTCATCACTGTGGAGGCATCAGAAACCCTGTGGTGATGGAGGCCAGTACTTCATCCAAGGAGAGAGACAGATGTGTGAGCCTCTTCCAACAGAGTACTGATCACCGGGAAATCCAGGAACAGAAAGGAGACCACTTCATCCTGCCCACTGGGCCCACCAGGATGTAGAGAAGAAATTTCTGAGTCAAGCTGAGAAGGATCAGAAGGTGGTCTTTCACCTGGAAGAATGACAGCAGACATGTACTCCAAAGAGTAGAAATAGTCTGCCGATGAGCTCTGCCTGCCTGAGGCCCAGGCAAAGGAGGAATACAGGCACGAGAAAGAGATTTTCCTTTTGATGAAGAGGATTTGCCATCAAAAAAGCCTTCTTCTCAGGGCCACCATTTATGTGTTTTGGCTATTATTTATTCCTGCAGATGTTGCATTTTATTGCAAATTTCAGAATACCTTTGTCTCCATAATAAACTTACCTAAAAAATCTGTCTCAAAATAGAATTTCCTTTTGTCCCAAACCAAGTAAAATAAATCAGTTCAGTCAACAGCTCAATGTACCTCTTCTCTGCAGTGTCTTTAGAAAGCTCTCTGGGTTCAGGCTTGCATTCTTGGTGAGCTGATGCTATCACTGCAGTCCTTTCCTCTGACACTCTGCATCAGTGGAACTAAGTCTGGGAGGTGACACTATGACCCTATGCAGGGTAGGGAGGAGCTGGACAAGGACAGGAAAGACACTGGGGTGTGGGGGGCTCTGCCTCTCCTTCACATCTAGCCACTGTGAGCAAGGCCTCATCAAAGCCCTTAAAAGAGAATTTTGAAGGAAAAAAAAAAATAGTTAACACACACCAGTACCAGAAGGGTGTTCTAATCCCTGCCCCCCTCTCCCACAAGGAATAAAAACTAGGTGTCCTGTCCACCACTGCAAAGAACCAGGGAAAGTCTACCTTGAGAGGGGAAAGCAATGGAAGTTTAGGGAAAATTCAACTACACTTCTACAAACCAGCAGAAAACAACTGGAAATTTATATATATATATATATATGTGTGTGTGTGTGTGTGTATACGTATACACACACACACACACATATATACATATATACTTTAAAGATTTTATTTATTTATTTGACAGAGAGAGAGGGAACACAAGCAGAGGGAGTGGGAAAGAGAAGCAGACTCCCTGCCAAGCAGGGAGCCCAATGCAGAGCTAGATCCCAGGACCCTGGGATCATGACTTCAGCCAAAGTCAGACACTTAATGACTGAGCCATCCAGGCGCCCCTAAAAATATATTTTTAAAAATCATTTATTGCAGCATCAAAAACATCACATACTTAGGGATAAATCTACCAAAATATGTGAAAAATTGTATGCAAAAAAAAATTCCCAAATGATAAAAGAAATTAAATAAGACCTAAAACTACAGAGAAATGTAACATGTGGACTGGAAGACTCAACATTGTTTAAGATGGCAGTTCTCCCCAGACTGATCCATATTCAAGACAAACTCATTAAGAACCTCTAAAATTAGCAAGCTCATTCTAAAATTGTTATTGAAAAGCAAAAGATCTTAGAATAACCACAACAGTTTAAAAAAAGAGAGAGAAAAAAAATTTGGAGGAATCTTACACCTGACCCAAATACTTACTATAAAGCTACACTAGTCAACACCATGTGGTCTTGTCATAAGGATAGACAACAGAGACCACTACGATAGGACTGGGAGTTCAGAAATAGGTCTGCACATTTATGATCTGCAACCAGCATGCAAGTAATTCAAAAGGTAAAGGACAGTCTTTCCAACAAATGATACTGGAACAACTGGATATCCTCATTTTCAAAATGCATTATGACTCTTGTACCATATGCACATACAAAAACAATTTGAAATGAAGCATAAAGCAAAATATAAAACCAAAAGCTAAAACTCATAAAGAGAAAACAGGAGAAAAATATGTGGCTCCTTGGATTAGGTAAAAATGACTAAAATAAGATTTAAAAATTCTATCCCATAAATAAAAAAATTGATCAGTTAGACTTTCTCAAAATCAAAATTTGGTTTTGAAAGACACCACTTTAAAAAATGAAAAGTCAGGCCATAGACTAGGAGAAAACATGTTCAAAATACATATCTGATGAAGAACTTTTTCAGAATGCATAAAGAATACTTACAACCCCATAATAAGACCAACAACACAATTTTTAAAGATGGGCAAAATATTTTAACAGGCACTTCACCAAAAAAAAGATATATAAATGGCACACAACAACAAACTATAACATTATTCATTAGGGAAATGTATTGGTTTGCTCAGACTGCCATAACAAATAAACAGACCAGATGGCTTGAACAACAGCAGTTTACTTCTCACGGTTCTGGAGGTTCCAAGACCAGGATCAAGGTACCAGCAGGGTTAGTTTCTCCTAGGTTTCTCTGTCTGGCTTGCAGAAAGCCTCCTTGAATGTCCTCACTTGGCCTTTCCTCTATGTGTAGGCATCACTCACTACTATCTCTTGATGTGTCCAAATTTCAACCACTTATAAGGACACCAGTCAGATTGGATTAGGGCCACCCTAACAGCCTCATTTTAACTTAATCACCCCTTTTTTAAGTTCCTATGATCAAATGCAGTCACATTCTGGATACTGGGGGTTAGGACTTCAATATATTAAGTTGGTGGGGAGACACAATGCATTCAATACAGGAAATGAATTTAAAACTACAATGAAATACCATTACACATGGACTAGAATGACTAAAATTACAAAGAATAACCATAACAAATACCAGCAAGAATGTCAGGAAACTAGTAATTCTTATAAACCAGGATGCCTGGATGCCTCAGTCAGTTAAGTGTCTGCCTTCAGCTCAGCCCAAGGTCCTGCGATCGAGTCCCACATCAGGCTCCTTGCTCAACAGGGAGCCTGCTTCTCTCTCTGCCTGCTGCTCCCCCTGCTTGTGTGCTCATGCTCGCTCGCTCGCTCTCTCTCTCTGACAAATAAATAAAGAAAATCTTAAAAAAAAAAAAAAAAGAGTTCTCATACATTGCTGGCAGGAATGCAAATGGTATAACCACTTCGGAAAACGGTTTGAAAGATACCGATAAATTTAAACATACACTTAGCCATACAACCTAGCAGTTCTACTTTCATGCATTTGTTCAGAAGAAAGAAAGCATTTGGTCCTCATGAAGAACAACTTCAACTCATAACAGTCAAAAATGAAAGCAATTCAAATGTCTATTAACTAATGAAACAATACATATCTATGATATAGGCAAACAACAGGATATTATTCAGCAATTCAATAATACAAAGACATGAACTATTGATACATGCAATGGTATGAATGAATCTCACAAATTACCAAGTGCATGAAAGGAATGAAACACAAAATGGTAACACTATGAGTTTATATTTATCTGACATTCTGGGAAAGGCAGAATAAAGAGAAAGAAATCAGATCAGTGGTTGCCAAAGGCTAGGGTTGGGTGGAGGACAGTGATTACAAGGAGTCATAAGGAACTTTTGGGGGTGGTAGAAATGTCCTATATCTTTAGTGTTATTGGTTACAAGACTATATATTGGTCAAAACTCAATTAAGTTTAACTTTAAATGAAAAATGTTACTGCAGGGAAATTCTACATCAGTAACTCTTCTAAAAAATAAGCAAATTGGGCCACCTGGGTGGCTCAGTCATTAAGTATCTGCCTTCGGCTCAGGTCATGATCCCAGGGTCCTGGGATGGAGCCCTGAATGGAGCTCTCTGCTCAGAGGGAAGCCTGCTTCTCCCTCTCCCACTCCCCCTGCTTGTGTTCCCTCTCTCACTCACTCTCTCTCTCTCTGTCAAATAAATAAATAAAATCTTTAAGAAAATAAAAATAAATAAAAATAAGCAAATTAAAGTAGGATTCAGCTGGTATGTTATATTTGCATTAATAATAATGATAAAAGCTAAAAATTTCATGAGTCAAATGTCCAACCAAAGAGGTTAGAAAAATAACAGCAAAACATACCCAAAAAGGAAGAAAGGAAATAAGTGCAATGACTAAAGAAATGGTACAATAGAAAATGAAGAGTTTTTTTAAAAAACCAAAAGTTGTTTCATTGAAAAAGCTAACACAATAGACAAATTTCTGACAAGCATAACCAAAAATTAATAAAAGGAGACATTAATGTCAGGACTGATCATGGGACAGAACTACAGATATAGCAAAAATGTAAAAATAGTAAAGCAAATAAACAATTTACAAATTCCTAGTAAAATAAAATTTACCAAATAGATTCAAAAAGAATAAAAAGCTTAAAAAACCCTGTATCACTGAAAATATTAAAACATTAGACCCAGATGATCAGAAAGAGTCTCTAACACAAAACCCATGTGAAGCCTCTGCATGGAAAGGAAAGGACACACCGGGGGAGCCAGGGGTGGTGTGGGAGAGGCTGTGGCTGGGCAGGGCTGTGTCCTTCATGGCCCCACAGACCTCCAAGGATTCTGGTCATGTCTCTGGGAACAAGACAGTGGATGGTTTCAGCATGGGGATGAAGTGCTCAGATTTGCACTTTCAAATGATGACTTCAAGTGACTTGTAGAGAATAGCTGAGTAGAGAATAGCTGTAGAGAATAGCTGAGCTAGACAAGAGCAAGGAGAAGGAAGAAGCCAAATAGAAGATTGCAGATTAGGCCAGAGAGGGCAGGGTTTGGAAAAGGTGAGTGGTCATGCAGTCGACAGAGGAGCCAATGTCCCGTCCCTTCCCTGAAGTGTCTTACCTATAGTGATACCAATGGGTGCAGGCTCATGCCACATGGCAGTCTCCAGGGCATCACTATTAGAAACAACATCTAGAAAGAGCAGGAATGGGGCTTTCCTTCTGCTCTCTGAGTATTAAGCCAATGAATTAGCTAGTCATTGTCCTGGAGAATAGAAAACAGAGTTTAAAAGGGCTGGAACAGGGTCTAAAAGCAGGTGAAATATGGGAAAGAGTGGACATGGCTGATGGAAAACAAGGCCACTGGATCACCCAGGAATGTCTCCCAGTAGAGGCATAATGTACCAGAGAGCTGTCACCTGCCCGGAGTGGGCCCACAGTAAGTCTGCAGCTGCCACTGCCAGAGAAGGTATGGAAGGAGAGATCTGTGTCCTCCATAGCAGCAGGTTTAGGTTTAATTGAACTTGATGCTTAACACAGGCTGGAGAAAGAAAAGGTGATCTACTTTCCTTTATGTCTTCTCTGTGTGATCATTAGGGCATTACCTTAATATTATCTGAGCACCCAGTTCCTGAAATGACCCTGTAAGATAGAGTCCCCTATTTTCAGGTGAGAAAAATTCAAGCTCAGAGATTCAGTGACTTGCCCAAGGATCCCAAATAGAGGAGCTATCCCAAGCTATTCCCATATTATCACACAGTGTATCAGCCAGTTTTCTCCAGAGAAACAGAACCAATAGGAAATAGAGAAAGAAAGAGAGAGAGAGAGAGATTTATTATAAGGAGCTGGCTCATGTGATTTTGGAGGCTGTCAAGTCTAAAATCTGCAGAATAGAAAATGCTGTAGAACCAAAGGCTGGTGTCCCAGTTCCAGTTCCATGGCCATCTAATGTGAAGAATTCTCTCTTACTGAGGGAGTGGATGGTCAGCCTTTTGTTCTATTCAAGCCTTCAACTGATTGCACAAGGCTCACTCACATTATAGAGGGCAATCTGCTTTCATCTCATCCAAAAATACCCTCACAGAAATACCCAGAATACTGTTTGACCAAATATTGGGATACTGTGTCCCAGCAAAGTTGACATCCACACATACCTTTCACAATCACATACAGCCTCTTCTAAGTGAATATATGAAGATTTGCTTATTTGGAAAAAGCTCACACAAAAAGCTCCATTATTGCTCAAATAATAGCCACATTTGTAAAAGTCTTACACATATTTCCATTGAAACTATTCAGGTTACAAAAAATTCAGAAATCCAGTAATAGTCCAGCAAAACCTAAATAGCAGCCTCCCATTGCTCAATCCATGAAGACAGACTTTACTCAGGAAGGAAATAATAAGATAGTTTCCAAGCCCTTTGGCAGCAGCAACAAAGAACTTGCTAATTACAAACTATTCACGCAGTCTTCAAATGAAGGCAGTAGGACTATGGGTAATTGTTAGCTTTACCCACCATGCCTGTGACACCCTGGGAGACAGGATACAGGTCTCCATGGGCTGGTGCCTGCTTGGTGCTCAGAAGCTGGTACTTGTTCTGAACATCCCAGAAAAGATTCTCATTCAAGCTCCACACTAAGGGAGGCTGACTTTCCTTCTGGGTCATCCTGTGAGCTGGGCAAGGGTCCCTGTGGTTGCTCACAAGTGCTGCAAAAGAAAGAGCATGAATCCTAGAAGAGAAGGGAACTGTGTCTGTCTATGACAGTTGTAAGAGCCCTCCAGGGAGGTGTAGAGCAATGGGAAGGCTCAAATCGTGATCAATGAGTTGTGAAGATGGCAAAGGGGAAGGAAGGAACCCTCAGAAAAGCTGGCACTGCGTGGGAGGGAGGAGGGCAGAAACTGTCAGCAAGCAGAAGACCTATCATTAGGATAATTATTATTATTTATTAAACATTTAGGAAGTGCCAGCCATGTACTAGCTATTGTCACAATCCAAATCATAGAATTAGACCCAATGTCTCTAGAAAAGTCTATCTAATTAGGCAGAATGAAAAAGACAAAGACAAAAGACATGTTTCAGGTGAGGAAAGGACAATCCATCCAGGCAGAGCCAGCCTCATACCCCCAGAGAGCCCCTCACTTCTTCCCAGGAACTCAGAGACTGACATATGGAGGTTGGTCATGCGGCTGCTTACTTCTCAGCTTTAGCCAAGACACCACCCCCCACCACATGTTTGCCACATACACCAGAACCATTTTGTAATTCTTGTCTTGAGGCCACTCACACAGACTGAAGCTTCGGCTCTGGAGCCAAGCAGAACCCATCAAGCCACAAAGCTTCCCTCAAGATCTGGTGGTCAATAGGCCATTCTATTTGGCCAGACCCTTGCCAGGGGCCAGGGTTTGGGAAACAAAGATGAAAACAGACAATCTCTGCCTACAAGGACCTCACTGCTTGTGGGGAATCTTCTAGTTTACCCCTAGGAAAGTCTATGTTTGGTATGTAGGCAAACTAATCCTAGTTTAAGATGTGACAATCCTCCTTGACGGGAAGACCTCCAGAGAGTGTGCCCACACTGGCCTCCCTCATTTGACTGACATTGCTCCTTCCCACATCTAAGAACCAGCAAACCCAATAAGCTCTAAAGGAAAGCTCAGGTTGATCCCCTTTCTCCCCGCCAAAGGGCAGACTGATTTCTAATAGCTTAACACAGATATTTGGAAATCTGTAGCTCTCAGGTGACATTAGTTCATTTCCAGAGTTTAGCTATAAAGTACAAACTGAGTTATGGTGTATTAGGTCTCAAGCAAATTCACACTGGCCTCTATTAATTGTATGAGGTTAAGAAACATATTAGATTCTGGGGACATATATTCTAACAAAAATTACACACTAGCCATTTGTCGTATCCATGTGGACGTTCTTAAATCAAGGCTCTAAAGGTGAATGCATTGGTTGGAATTATATCATCAACGTCTCAGTCACAGCACAATTCATGAGGGACAGGAAGAGGGGGTCTTGATGAGAGTCCCTTCCCAATTGTCTCTGCAGGACAACACAGACTCAGGGGTCTTTCATGGGGAAGCCAAGCACAAACAATCCCCATCACAGTAAATCATTTTGTTAAATGAACCAAGCAAATCCCCAGGAACACAATATTAAAGTTGCAAATGTATTCACTGGAAAAACAGGTGAGCAGGTTCCCACAGAAAAGGGAAACTGCCCAGATGCTACAGAGCAAAAGGGAGTACACTTCTCTCAGCCTTCCATCAACACTCAGAGCTACATGCACGCTCTTGGTTTTAAAGCTTATTTTCCCTAATACACACAGATCTTCCAGCACCCACATGACAGCCACCACAGACCATATGCTCAGAATGTCAGAGCTGGAGGGGATCAAATCCAGCCCCCTGATTTTTCAGACTGATACACGGGGCATTGCCAATGGCAGCAGCTGATTGGTGGGAGTGGGGGGGGGGGGTTCCTCAGGCTTCCTATCATGGGATAAGTCACATCATGCAACCCTTCCCTGCATCCCTGTTTCTCCATGAAATCAGTTGGAATGGATGGCTAGGGCAGCTTTGGAAGAAAGAGCAGTGATCCTCAGGAAGACATTCTTTGCTACCCAGGAGTAACTGAATAGCTACCCTCCTCCATCTTACTGGGAGCTCAGGAAAGTCATCAAGGCCAGGCCTCTACATCAAACCTGTGAATCTGCTTACCAGGATAGCTCAGCCCCTGCTTCCAAGTTACCCGGCTTATTATGGGCACCGGCTATATGTACAGCAAATACAGAAACACACATGCCCACATGTACACACACACATAAGCACTCTTCCAGTTGCACTTGTCATAACCTGAAGGTAAAACCAGAACCACCCATCTCATCATGCCTTAAATTGACTGTAACTTACTTTAAAACACTTGAGAAGAGACAGTACTATGCAACATGTGCCTGAAGTCAACTTCAGTCTATACCTTTGGGTGCTTAGGTAGCATTAAAGGGGATCTAACTGGGAACAGAAACCATTACAAAGACAATACTTAGTAGAAGGTATGTTAGAAGTAGATTTTTATTGGTGGGATAAGAGTTTAAGATATGAGATTGTCCACAAAAACAGGTCCCACCACCTTTGCTCCTAACGGTGTGAAAGGCTATACGTTAAGGAAAAGATGCAGCAATGTCCCCCAGTCGGAAGACAGTGACCAGGCAGCAGGAGGCCAGCCTTTCTGGAAGAGTGATGCAAGGAGGGACACTCTAAAAGATCAGAGCAGCAACAGATGGCGGCTCACCTGTCCCCTCACAGTCTGGGAAAGTGCCCCACAGAAAGCAAAGCTGAACCACACTCCTAGAGAGGACCCAGCCTTCAGGTTGCAGGATCTAAAGCTGTTTGATTAGAGAAATGTCAGTTCCTTCCTTTGCAAGATCAGGGGGCTGCCAACAGATTGACATGGTGGCCCCTTGACCCGCAGTGTGTTCCGCCACCACAGCATTCATTTTTAAGTGGTCCTCAGCCCCTTCCTGGCATGATGGCCTGGATGCCAAACCCAATGGAGACAACTTTATGAAGAGGAAAATGGTTCCTTGAGCCTATCTTCCCCTTCCGCCAGAAGGAGGTCTTAATGCGACCCTCATGGGCTTCTCATGAGGGCAGCCTACAGAGAACTTGCTGGCAGAGGTTCTACTTACCTCTCTGGTTGGTGAAAAGAGCAGAGAATTCCTATAGGAAAAGACAGGGAGATATCCCTCATTGCCAGGCCACTTCCAGAATTTGCAAACAATGAGAGACCAGGGGACTCATGTGCTTCCTCCGGTACTTTAGCTGTTCAGAAGAAGATACAAAGTGGGTGGAGAATAAGGTTTAATCACAGCTGTGGATTTTCTGAACAGTGGAAAGGAAAAGCTAACTCAAGTTTGGCCAGAAAGAAGGACATTCTGAGTCGGGGGTTGGAGCAGTGCTCCCCACCAAATATATTTTCCAGTGATGCAACAACCTGCTACCCACCCCACCTGCCCTTCTACACGGTTGCCTGGGTGCTCCTCCCATTTAGAGCCTTGAAATCTTTAGGGAGTGGAGCTGGGGCTCACCTGTAATAAATAAAATGCAGAGGACATGACTTCCCAGGTTTGATCAAAAACGTGATGGGGCCATGACTGTTGGGGTGGACCCAGGCCATAAGAGTCCTTGATATAGCCACATGAAACACCTGCAGTCCCAGTCCTCTATAGCTCACCCTGGAAGTCTCCAGATGATTCTAGCCTCACCTTTGAGTCACCCCTACCCCTTCCTGTAGCAGAGATGCAGGGCCAGATTGCCCATGAATCCAAGGAAGGTAAGCAATGCTGCTGGCCAGAGGGTTTCTCTGCCCTCATTCTGGACTTAGGAGCAGGGGCACAGCTGGTGCCCTCCTGCCATGAAGGCTGGGTCTCCCAATGGCACCTTCCCACTTGGACCCAGGCAAGAACTGAAGAGCTGGGGCAGGGGCCAGTAATTCAGACAGATCATGAAAAGTGCTTTGCTGTTATCATCCTGTATCTCTCCCTTTGGGGGTATCTACACATTTGTCTGGAAGGTTAGGTCTCAAATGTCTAACTACCATGCGTGAGTGACATGTCTGCAGACTGGCTTATGTCTAGGCTCCAGGTCCACACCAGATCTCCCAGACACACTCCTAAGTCAGAGAAGCATCTGTATCTGCTCACTCCTTCTCTTTTCCTTCTATTAAAAAAAAAGAAGCAGCAGCAGCAACAGGCCACAAATTGAGTCACTTGTGCTAAGCCCACGTCACCAAACCAAGACTTAATGTCTAACCTAATTGTGGTTTCAGCCTTTCCAAGAATGTAATCTTAAGCAGTCAGTCTGGAATTTCTTAGTCAGCACTAGTGAGGTAACCACCCATATAGAACCCTGCTGTCCCCCGAGGAAGGTGACCTTGCCTGAAAGAATTCACTCTTTTCTAGTAACTTCTTTGTCCCACTTCCTTCTGTTTGCAAAAGCCTTCCATTTTGTGCAGCATCTCTGGCCTCCTTCTGATGTGGGATGGTGGAGCCCAATGGTCAAGAAGAATTCTTAAAACATGTCATGGTGTAAAAAGGTGATTTTATTAAAGCACAGAGGCAGGACCAAGGGGCAGAAAGAGCTTTATTATAAGTGTGAGGAGTGATCATTATATAGGGTTTTTGGTCCTGTGGAGGAGAAGGTGAGGGTAGGGTTCCAGGAAATTGAGTCCATAAGTTTCTGGAGGTCTATCCTCAAGATTGTACTTTTCTTGTGAATCATTAAGGTAGTGGCAAACTGATAGAGTTTTGTGCCCTTGGTGACTGTGATCTTCATCAGCTGACCATTGGCTTTTTCCTTCCTTTGTTCTTGGGCAATCAGGAGTGCCTGAGAAATGTCACATATACCCCAATCCCACCTGCGGTTGGCCGGGCAGTATGTGGAGTGTCAGCTTGCCTTTTGTGATCTCATCTCTTCCTTTCTGTTACATGGGATGCTGCTTGATTCATGAATCCTTGCATAAAGTCAATCGGATCTTTAGATTTACTCAGTTGGATAGTGCTTCTTAACCCCACCCTTCCATATAATTAAGGAAGACTCCTCTGTCACAGGCACTCCACAGAGCAGCCTCAAACGCCGGGTGCCTAATGACCTGGCCATGTTCATTTTAGGCAGCAGAACATGGACTCAAATCGTCAGGCCCAAGTTAACAGTAAAATGCTGTTTTCCCAGGACGAAACCAAGCTCCCCTAATGAAAGGAGGCCCCTTTGCGATGCACTCCTTGTTTTCCTGTACAAAGAAACCAAGGAATGACCTCAGGGCCACTTGGGATTCCAGCTCTTTCTCCCCAAAGAGCATGGTGACAGAAGAGGAGATCCTGTCTGAAATGCATTGATCCTTCCCTGCTTTTGTCCCAAGCAGTCCCTGTAGGGGTGCTCCTTACAATGAACATTTGGATCTAAAAGCAAACTGCCATTTTAAAAGTTACCAGCACATTCCGCATTTGGAGAGGAGACTGGAATTAACCTTGAGGTGCAACTGCCCCTTTGTTCCAGGAAAATCCTGGGTGGCTCTTTTAGTTATGCAAATATGAGGCTGAGGTAGTGAATGCCCACCCACTGCCCTGGGGGAGACTCAATACAAGGACTTACCCCAATGCAGAATGTGAGCTGAGTAGCCTTGGGTTAGAGAATTGTGTGCGCATAAATCTGTGTGTGTCTGTGTGTTTGTGTTTGTGTCTGTGTCTGTGTCTATGTGTGTGGTTCCATAAGCCTGTCAGCATCCCACCCCTGTCAGGCTCAGTGAAGCCCCACCATACATTCCTACTTATGATGGAATGAGACCCCAGACAAAGAGGCAGAAACTCTGGAAGTATGTGACTGCTTCCTTGGGGTCCTGGACTTTTACTAACAAGAAGACAAGGCCCCTCCCCTCATCAATCTGGGAAGGAGCTGGGGCCAGGGATGAGCATTTAGAGAGGTGAGTCTGAGGGAAGAACTGCCCCTGTCTAGGAGAAGGGTTGGTTTGCTCTGGACTGCAATGTACAAAGATCCCTGAGACAAGGTGAATGAGCATTACCTTGTAGTGTGCAGGTCAAGGCCTCAGCTACAGCACCCAGCAAGTGAGAGACTAGACTTAGTCAAGAGACTGGATTTCAGCCCCTGCTTGGCCAGCTCCTGCACAGTGAAAAACCTGCCCACTAGGACCAGACAGCTGTGACGATGAGGAGATGGGGACATGGAGTTAAGAAGCCACTTTAGAGTCAAACCCTAAGAGCCTTTGAAATCCAGGTCTCAGTCTTATCTTCAGTGAAATTTTTGGTGGAAAAGGAAAAAGAAAGTACACACAGAGCAATTCTAACATTCACCTCCAGAAAACCATTTATCTCCATTGTGTAATTTTCCCTGGCGATTGAATCTTGCCCCAACTAATTAGCACTTTTGCAGTAAGCCAACCAGTTCTTGGAAAAACAAACACATTGTGTGTGTGTGTGTGTGTGTGTATCCACAGCAGGACAGACAGGAATGGATGTGGAAGGGGGCAGGGAAGGGAGAGGAGGAGCCTGGTGGGGTGACCACAGGCACAGCACAGAGAAGCATGGAGCATGGAATTGTCCAACCTCATTGGGAGGCAGAGGGAAAATCCAAAGAACAAAAAGAAACAAAAGAACAGATTTCCCACTTGGGCATGCAAGCACAGGAGTCCCACAATGATTAATGATGCAATCAGACCACAGAGGCTTCTCAGGTTTCTGTGCAAATGAAAAGAAAAATTTGAAAATGTGGCTGAAACCCAAGCCCCAAATGCCGGTGTAATCCGAGAAGCCTCTGCTCAGAGCAAGGAGAAAATCAGTCTCTGGGGGGCGTGATGTGGCCATTCTGCGGGTTGCTGCCTGAGCTTAGACTCTGTTGAGGAGTTCAGGGAAGAGGATTCCCCACCATGGGTGGGGCCCAGGGCCTCAGCCGCAGAGAAGGTTCTGGAACATATACTGAGGACTATCAACACCAGGCAGGCCTCCCTGCCAAGGAGCACAGGGTAGGCTCTCAGGAGACCTTAACCTGGGGCATGTAAGGATAGAATTTCAGGGTAGCCCCGAATGTGGGAATGAAAACATTTTATCTTTTTTTACCACCAAACTGTAACTGAAATTAGAACTTCCTTCCCTGATGAATATGAGCAACAAACCACAGTAAGATTAGCAGTACTATGACTATCACCTAAAGAAATCACAGGTATTTTCCTCTCACATAGCAGGTGCCACAGACATCTCAAAATACCCTTCAGCTGCCTACCTCATCATTTATTTTGAAACTGTGGTAATCATTAGAAGTGCACTAATTTTGCTATATAACAGGTTAATTGAGACATGCAGATGCTACTGAAACTCGAACTTGCCTTTTAAATGTTTCAGTAATTACATTTCAATATAATTGGCTTCCTTTATAATCCTATGGATTTTATTTGATGCACTTAGAACCATTATTTTGAGAAGGAGACCATAGACTTCACCAAACTGCCAAAGGTAGTTACAAGTAGTGGCTAACTCTTGGGCATTGCTTTATTTAATCCTCATGATACATTTTAAACAAGACTTGAGCAAGCTGAGGCAGCCCTCCTGCTCTCTCCAATGCCCAGGCCAGTCCACCTGTACCCACGGCACCTTCCAGAATGCACAACTGTGCCTGCTGGCTCCTCCATGCCCCTTCTGGGATTACCCACCCTCCCACTTGCCAGGGCCAGCTTTGCTCCCTCCCAGAACTCACAGGAACCAGATCCATCCCCAGAGCTGGGGAGTATTTAAGATGAGTCAGGAGTTTCAATGGTCTGAGAATCGTGCTAGGGACTCAACCTGTGAGTTAAAATCCTTTTGGAACTAGTAAATTTTTAACAATGTCCAATAAGGGGAAATGCTGCTCCACAGGTGCACTGAATTATGCTCTGTTTTCTCTCGGCCGTCCCCTACCCCCACTCCCCACCCGCAACCCTCCACCAGGACTACATGCTCCAAGGTTACCAGGACTGCGTCTGTGGTGTTTGCTGTTGTTCTCCCAGTGGCTAGAAGGCATCTAGCATACAGGAGGAGCTGGGACATTGTGGTTGAATGAATAAATGAATGAATAAATGAACTCATTTTATCCACGGCTAATGTGTGCATTTTCTTAAATGGAGCTAAAATCTCTTCCATCTCCCGCCCTCTTCCACCAATGTGTTTTTGGTTCCCTGAGATTGAGAAAGCAGGGTCTGTGTTTCCATTGTCTTGAATCTGGAAAGGTCTGTGGCTTAGGGAAGTGACTTCCAAAGATAGGTCACAATGGGCAACACCTCTTCCATCTGGTTCCAGGTGGAAACCAAATGCCATGCCGTGAGGAAGCCCAGACAAGCCATATGAGAGGCTACATGCACGTTACAACCAGCAGCCCTAGTGTAGGCCAGAGTTGACAGCTCCATCACCTACCAAGCACATCAGCAACTGGCCTTCAGTGACTTCAGCCCCTATCTTCAAGTCTCCTCAGCCAGCCCCCAGACACCATGGAACATAGACATGGAACATCCCCATTGTGTGCTGCCTACACCACTGACCCCCAGAATCATGAGCATAACTAATGAGGGTCATATGCCACTAAGGCTGGGGAGCTAGTTATGCAAAAAGGGTAACTGGGCACAAGTTCAGAGGCGAGAGAGAGGCCACTCACACCAGGAGAGCCAGAGGCTAGCCCTGGAAGGACTACACCTGAAAAGGAATGTAGGAGGGCCAGAGGGGCCCACAGGAGGTGGCACGCTGCAGCTCTTGCCTAGAACCCACCTGGCTATTTGTCTAGAGATGGTGGCTGTGTGGAAGAGAGGGGAAGCACAGGAAGGGCAGCAGAGGCTGGACCCCCACTGGGCAGGGGCAGTGCCAGGGACCTGAGCCTGGTGAGTCTTGTGGCCATAAACCTACTGCTCCAGAGTAAGAAAGAAAGCTCAGCTCATGGCTCATGGCCCAGAAGGACACAACACTGCTGCACAGGGAGAGCTGCTCAAAACCCAAAGAAGCCAGGAGAGACCATGGTGGAGGGAGGGAAGAGAGCTGTACAGCTTCCAGCTCTTTCCCTGCAGGGACACACATCCCTATAGCAGCCTGACTACCTGGGCTCCCAGGACCCAGAGGGGACTACAGGGGCCTCTGAGGCACCAGGACATTCAAGAAGGCACTTTGGAGCAGACAAGCCCAAGCCCATCCTGGCTGGGTTGCCCTGATGCTCTCTGAGCCTCAGCAGTTTATCAGTAAAGTGATGATGTCACCACCTTGCTGAGATCAGAAAGGACTCTTATGCCAAGTCATCTTTGCAAGGCCTGACCGGCACTCAGTGCTTGCTTGTTTCTTTCTTTCTCTTCCTAAGAACCAAAGAAGTTGGAGAAGGTAGGAGAAAAACAGTAGCCCAGGAGGTCCTGCCACAGGGGCAGGAATCTGCCGGGACCTCACGGTCAGGGTAGCCTCCTGGGACAGGCCACCTGGCTGGAAGTTTATTCAGCAGAGCTAAGGGTCCTCTGAAGAGATTACATGGTGCGGCACAGGCTATCTCTCTGTCTCCAAGGAGAACAGCTGACTGTGTGGTCAGCCAGGCTGTGTGTTCCTAATGAGCAGCACATTTCCACATACTGGGTCCTTGACCCTCCTGCCTGGGGAGGTGCTCCCACGTTCCCTCCACTCTCTCCTCACACATTCCTGAGCCCTCAGGTCTACTTCTGGAAAGGGCTGTGAAGGCAGCACTCCCTCTGTGAGCTGTCCCACACTGCTCCTTCCTGAGCTCTACTGTCCTTCCTAGTGTCCCTTTGCCCATGTACAGGTATCTACAAAGTGCTATCCCACTACTTCTTGTTCCATCATCCCATGACTCCATGGCATGCTAACTTGACTTTATTTTTTTAACATCCAGGCTGCAAACCTGAGAATCTCTGCAATGGGGAATGAGTCAGAGCTCTGGCTCCCAGGCACAGCAGAGCAAAGGGGCCTACACAAGCCAACTAGAAGAAAGAAAAGGCACAGAGGGCCAAAGGGCTAGATGCTACAAAATGCAGGGCAGCTATGCTGTGAGGTCTTCCAGGGGGCAACCTCCACTACTCACGAACCCATAGCATAGAAACATCTTGGTTCATGCACAGCTCACCCATCAGGCCTGACAGAACCACAGGAGAGTGATGTTGCTCCTGCTTCCAGGACTGCTAAGAGTCAGCAGGCATTACTACTACAGACAGTGATTTTCTTCCCAAGCATCCCTGATGCTGGCAGGACAACCACAACCCTGGTGTCATTGGGCACTCTACTTCAAGGCTCCTCCAGAAGGAGGTTCCAGGCCCTTCTCAAGAATCAGGTTAGGATTCTTTTTAGAACATATTTCCTTACAAGAAAAACATGTGGCAGGAATCTAGCTGGTTCTATGAGGTGTGACAGTACCTTCCACCAGGAAGGAGATCCCTACCAACTCCGCTAAGTGCCCAGAACCCCTTCACACCACCGTTCACTCCTGCCAGGGAAGGCCTAGACACTGACATGCAGAGGTCTCTGGGGAAGGTGATGTTTTAATGGATTAAGCAGTGTTCCCACTGGAGCTTGATTCACTTCACAGCCTGGCTTTGTTTTCAATATGCAGTAGTTTTCTTTCTTTTTTTTTTCTTAAAGATTTTATTTATTTATTTGACACAGAGAGAGAGGTCACAAGTAGGCAGAGAGGCAGGCAAAGAGAGGGGGGAAGCAGGCTCCTGGCCAAGCAGAGAGCCCAATGCAGGGCCTGATCCCAGGACTCCAAGACCATGACCCGAGCCAAAGGCAGAGGCCCAACCCACTGAGCCACCCAGATGCCCCTCAATATGCATTAGGTTTCTATTGCTACTACTATCAAGGGGTCCCCAGGACCTCTCTCAGTTGACAAATCAATAAGACTCTCAAAACTCAGAAAAGTTGTGGGTACACACAGTTTCAGTGTGTTGCAGTCATAGAATATAGCTGAAAGCAGCAAAGGGAAATGGTGCACAGGGTGGCTCCAGGAGATACCAAGAACAAACATTTAGTGTTCACCCCCAGTGGGGTCACTTGGACAGTACTTAAGTCTCCCAACAAGGATGTGTGACTACCTGTGTTCAGTGTGGCCATCCAGAGTGTTTTCGGGGGGTAACTCACACAGGCAGAGAGAGGCCATGTGAATGACCCTAGTGACTCAGTCTCCAGCCCTCCAGTAGCCAAACTATACACACTGTGGCTCAGGGCCTAGACAAAGAAAAACAAGCAGTCATCATTGTTATGGGCTGAATTGCATCCCCCCCACACATTTTTTATGCTGAAACACTGACCGGCAGCAAGATGGAATGTGACTACATTTGGAGATGGGGACTTTAAAGATGTAATTAAGTTAAATGAGGCCATTAGGGTGGCCCTCATTCAATCTGACCAGTGTCCTTATGAGAAGAGAAAATTGGGACACACAGACACCAGAGGAACTGTAAGTACAAAGGAAAGACTATGTGAGGACACAGCAAGAAGGTTCCCATCTGCAGGTCAAGGAGAGAGGCCTCAGGAGAAACCACACCTGCCAACACCTTGATCTTGTACTTCCAGCCTCCAGAATGTGAAATGATAACTTTCTGTTGTTAAGCTGCCCTGTCTGTGATTCTTTGCTATGGCAGCTGGAGCAGACTGAGACAGTCCTAAATCACATTATTTGCATAAACTATCTGCCATGGCCCAAAGCCTCGGCTATACAAAGACATACAAAGACCCTCTTATCAGGCAGGATATTCCAAAGGCTCAGAATCTGTGCCCCAGGAGGTAGAAGGGCAGTCCTAAACAACTTGGCAAGTGCAGGGTTTGCACAACCCAGGTATACAGAGTTAATCCTTTACTGCACACAACTGGAACAAATCACCAATGACTTCAGTGGCCTAAGGCAACAGAAACTCATTATTTTCTAGTTCTGAAAGTCAGAAGTCCACTACGCAGAAATCAAGGTGTTGGTTTCTTATTGGCAGTTCCAAGGGAGTATCAGTTTCCTTGTGCTTGTGGGAAGGAGGCCCCCATTTTCTTCCTGGCTGCAAACTTCTAGAGACTGCCCACAGCCCTCACCTCATGGCCCCCTTCTTGTATCTTTAAACCAACAAGGACAAGCCCAGTCCTTGCATCTTTCTGACCTCCCTCCTCCTTCTTCTCCTACTTTTTAAAGGACTTGGTTTTTGATCCATCTGGATAATCTCCCCATCTCAAGATCCTCAACTGAATCACATCTGCAAAGTCCCTTTGCCATGTGAAATAACATAGTCCCAAATCTTTGGAACTAGGGGTTGGACATTTGCTGGGGCTGGGCATTGCTGCCACGTCAGCTCAGGTGTCCCTGATGCTTCTGCTTATGGAAGACAGGCTCCGCTGAAGCTCTAAAGACCTGCTCAACATTGCTGGGACACTCGAAGAGGTTTTCAGATTCCTGGTCCCCAGTAGCTCTGGCTACCTCATCCCACTGAAATCTTTTCTACCATTTCCGAGTTATGTTGCTATTTGTAATCATCATCTGACAATGAGTGAACGACAGGGAACACAGAAAGATTCCCCATGACTATATGCAAACCTCTTGCCATGGCACAGCACACATTCCTAGACTGAAATGTCTTTGGTTGGGCCATTCCATGATGAGACTCTTCCCTCTTGTCTCTCCTCTGCTTCCTTCTCCTCAGGAGAAAACTAAAAATAATCCTTCCATTTGCTTATGCAAATCAACCCCACTCTGCCCATTTCCCACCTTCCCACCATAGGGCCTCCTTTGGCAGACAGTGTAGCCCCCTCCCTCCTCCCAGCTCTGCCTCTGGTGTGGGAGCAAGAAGAAAATACAGTCAGAGTCCCAGTTCCTGACACCCCCCATATTTTGCACTGGAAACAGATCCACTGATTTCAATTAACCTTAGGATCCTGACTTACAAAGTATCACAAGGGTCAGTTGTAGCAGGTATTTCCTTCTGGATGGGTGATACATAACTCACTACTTCTGAAGGAGGTAGGGAATGAGCCCTGAGTGGTATATTTGGGTTGGGTGCTGTTTAGGCCAAGAAGAGCAAGTGCAAAGGCCCTGAAGGGACATGCTCCTGACTCATTTGAGGAGCAGCAAGGAATCCAGAGCAGAGTTAGGTTGGAGGAATAGAAGGGTAGGGGATATGCTCAGAGGTCCTGAACAAGATGGGGCACATGAAGCTCTGGGAAGAATCTCAATGACATACTTCAGAGGTATTAGCATGTACCTATTTCTCAAAACCATGAGCTCAAATGAGACACTGGAGAGAATGAGTAAAGATGGAGGAGAGAAGAGAATCAGGATGTAGCCCCTGGGGCCTCCAACACATGTGGGTCAGGAAGATGAAGACAGGACAGAAGAGCAGATAGCAGAGGGTGGCCATGGAGGTAGGCAAAGAGCCAAGAGGACAGTGACATGGGAGTGGCCAGCTGTCATGTGCTGTGGAGAACCAAGGAGACAGGTTGGCACCCCACAACAGCCCTCACATCTCAAATATATCCCCAAATCGTGGCCAATGTCATCTAAAGGTATCCCTGACCATGGGCTTGCCATTCCCAAAACTCTGAGCCTCCAGGCAGCCTGTGTATCTCGTTCTCAAACATGAGCAGTCTCAGGACCACAACTCATGAAGAAAGCCTGGAAAAGAAAGGCATAAAGAGGAAAGGAAGTCTCAAACAAAACAGCTATCACTCAGTAAACAGGTCTCCACAAATAACCTTAGGAAGAGACATCCAGTGAATGTTCTGGGGAAAATGGATATGATAAGGAAGGCATCCACAGAACAGTCTGTCATAAAGATAAAAAAAATCAGGGGCACCTGGGTGACTCAATCAGTTAAGCATTTGACTCTTGATTTCAGCTCAGGTCATGATCTCAGGGTCCTGAGACGACCCTCACATCAACCTCTGTGTTCAGCAGTGAGTGTGCTTGAGATTCTCTCCCTCTCTCTCTCTCTGCCTCTATCTGTGCTAGAACCTGCCCTCTCTCTCTCCTTCTAACTAAAAATAAATAAATAAATCTTTAAAAGAATAAACAATCAGGGAACAAGAAAATTCTTATGAATACTATACACATTGCCAAAATGAACAATTTAATAAAAAGATAAAAACAAAAATATGCCCTGGAATGTAGGAGGAAACACTAGCAATAATGATAAGTCATATAGGGAATCAATCTAGAAGTTCCAACAACTGACTGGTAAAAGTTCTTAAAAGGCAGAATAAAATGAAGGGGGGAAATTATCTAAAAATTAAGAGGGAAATTTGCTGGAGTTAAAGGAGTAAAGTTAAAGGAAACTTGCTGGACTTAAAACAAGTCTTTTGGACAAAAGAACACATCACCGTGAACATTCAATCGTCCCAATAACATCAGACGTCAGGATTTCCAGAAGGTGATGGATGGTTCCTACAAGGTTCTAAGCAGAAATGCTTTATACAGGCATACAATTGTTTACCTAGCCAAACTGTCATAAAATGGGAAAGCAAAATAAATCTTTTTAGAAATACAGTGATTAAAAAATTTAACTCTATGTAAAACCCATGTTTTTAGGAAGTTATTCCTAATAGAATCCAATGAAGTGAGCGTGAAAACCAGGGAATATGAAGACACAGGACCAGAAAACAGTGCATTCAGTGTAAGAGAGAGGTGGAAGTGACCCAGGAGGGCCACTGAGCTGGAAGCCAAAACAGGCACCCAGGACTGCAGGGGTGAGGGCAAAAGAGCCCCAGGGAGGAGACCTCAGAGCAAAATAGGGGCTTTTACAGAAGTACTAAGAACCTATTCAAGTCTTGGGGTAAAAGAAAATACACAAAAACTAAAAAGTGATAGCAACAATAACAATGAAAAAGCAACCTGAAGCTTTAAGGAAAAAAAAACTTAAAAGAAAGGTGTGGTACAAATCTATGACAAACTAAGGCCCAGATTGATCTGAGCAATCAGGGGTAAAGAGGGGTCTCCCCTGACCTCAATGCTGCAGAGGGTCAGACTGGCCACAGAGCAAGAGGATGCCCTACTACACACCAGCGGAAGAGTCAAAGCAGGTATTGGTCCTCAGTGTAGAACTCACTTCCAGACCGAAACCACAGAGCTTCAGTCCTGTATCCAGGGCTGAGCGTAACACACCACTGGGTCTTGATAATATGAGTAAAGGTGGAGCTGACTGAGATGCTGGAGCAGTCCCGGGGAGGGAGGGAGACTGTGCCAGCTCCCTTGAGTCCAGCGTGGGGGCCCCGCTTATGAGCAGAGGTACCACCTTCCAAGGCTTGGGCTGCAAAGAGCCCTGACAGAGAAAGTGAGGATCATAATGAGACACCGGTGATTCCAGGTCTCAGAGCTGAGAACAACTGGACCCCTCAGCAAGTGAGACTCAGAGCTGCTCAGTCAAGAGGCCTTGGGCATCTGGGTCACCAAGAACGGGAACTAGAAACAGGTGGCTGTGCATGTTCCCCTAGGGTAAGCTCCTTCTTTCTCCCAGGCTCTGTCAACTTGGGCAGACATCACCTGCCATGGCAGCCTGCCTGAACAGCCCATGAATGCACACGTCCACCCCATCATCCAGCCCTGTCCTCTGTACCCATCTCCTCCTAGACCGGCCCCTCCCTCAACCCGCCTCTGATACAACCTCCATCAGCTGTGGCTTCCACTTTCCTCTCCCATTCCACATCCCACAGCAACAAAGCCAAGGGCTCTGCCCTCTTAATACCATAAACCTGGATCCAGCCACTTCTCTGAGCCTGCCCTGCCTGCTGCCATCCTGGTTTAAGCTCGAACCCCATCTCCTGCCTCTTAACACACAGCTGTCCTTCCCCCAACCCCTGCCCCTGCCAGTCTCCCCATAGCACATCACCAGAGGGATCTTTTAACAGTGTAGGTCAGGACAGGATCCTAAGGTTAATTGAAATGAGTAGGTCAGTTTCCAGAGCAAAATATGGGAGCTGTAAGGAATTAGCAGCTGCTCACACCTAAGGGTATCCATATCCACCAGGAAAGCCAGATCCCTGCTCATCTGAGGACACGGCCCTCCTTCTTTCAAAGAGCTGTGGGGTTTCTACTTTTGGAGGGCGCAGTCAGCCCTCCAAAAGCATTGCCACATCCCCAGATGGCAGCAGGACTGTGAGAATCTCCTCTCCTCACGTTTGTTAAGGAGCGTGCTCTGTCAAACCTCCTGGCACAGCGCAGGTCAGGCTGGTCACTGTGCACAGCCAGTGCCAGTGGGAGCCTGGGACCCTGCACCTCAAGGAGACCTGCCCCAGAGGCTGCGTCAACCTCTGTGGCTTTACCATGGGCCTCCACACCAGCACTGGCAGCAAAGACATTCCCAGCTAGAAATATCCACCGCGAGCGAGCTGGGACGAAAAGACCAGAGTGCAGGCTTCAGCTGTCTCTCACCCCACTCCCAATGCCCCCCACCCAGCTCCTCCCACAGCCGCCTTCCCCGCCCCCCATCCTGTTTGCCTTTGGGGCGTGGTCATTTCCTCCCAGCCCCTCCCTCCCTTTTGTTTCTCACCCTATTCTCCTCCTGCTTAATTTCTTAAAATAGAAGAATTTTGAGAAACAAATTACAGACTAATGGCAGTGTCAGTTCCCACGAGCTCAGGAAAATGTAGAATTTAATTTTAAGTCTGTGAGAGCATATTTACAGATCCCGTTTTTCCCTTCAGGTCCAACGTCATTAAGAAGCTTACAACACCAGAGGAGCCTCCCGGTGGAGGTGCTGATGCCACCCGGCTTTAAAAATAACCATTTCTTCTTCCTGGATGGGCAGGCACTGCCGGTTCCTGGAGGGCGCTAGGATCAATTCCAGGAGGGGTCATGTGGCACCTTTCCCAGTCAGCTGAAGGCTCTGGGGAGCAGGGACTCAGCCAGATGATTTGAAGCAGGAATCCCAAGCCAGAATTTTCTTTCCCACCTTGCTGTTGTTGGATCTTATGTTTTGGGAGCTTTTCTCTAAGATATAAGACATTCATTCATCCATTCATCCATTCATGCATTCACTCACTCACTCATTCACTCATTCACTCATTCATTCACTCACTTATTAGATATTACCTAGACTTGCAGTGTTTTAGGCACTGGGTATACAAAGTCCCTAACCTCAGAAGTTTATATTCTAGGGTCACAGAAACAAAACAAATAACCAAATAAACCTATGATAGCTGCACCAAAGTGTCAAGAAGAAAAACAAAGAGGAGTAAAAGTGGGGGTGGGGCCAGTTTGAAGAGTTTAGTCAGGGAGGACAAGTCCATCATGTAATCTTGAGCCAAGACTTGAAAGAAGTTCAGGAAGTCTGGGGATGGGTGTCTGGCAGAGGGAACACTGTGTGCCCAGACCCTGGGCAGGAGTGTGGTTGGAATGTTTAGGAAACTACAAGTGATCAGTGGGGCAAAACAGGCATGAGCAAGGGCCTGGGGGGTTACAAGAGGGAAGAAGGCCACTGGAGGGCTGGAGCAGAGAGGAACCATGTCCAATCTCATGTTTGGTGCGGAGGAGGAAGAGCATGGGGTACAGCCCAAAGCTTGGCCCAGACCCCTGTGTCAAGGAGTTGGCCTCTTGCCCTTCCCTGACTCCCACAGTGCCCCTGTCCACATAGCCAGGAAGGAGAATTTTGACAGTAACAACAGTTGTTGAAGGCTACTAAATAATGACCCTCAAAGATATCCCTGTCTTTATCTCCAGAACCTGAGAATGTCACTTCCCATAGCAGAAGGGACTGTACAAGTGTGATAAAGTTAAGCATCTTGAGATGGGAAATTACTCAGTTTACAGACATAGCCTGATATGACCACAGGAATAATCAGAGAAGAGACAGTGACAGAAGCAGAGGTTGGAGGACAAGCAGTGAAGATGGAAGAAGGGCCACAAGCTTAGGAGTGTGGTGGCCTCTGGACACTGGAGAATGCAAGTAAAGGGATTGTCTCCTGGAGGCTCCACAAGGAACCCAGGCGTAGTGATGCCTCAATGCCTAGTGAAGCTGATTCAGGCATCTGGACTGTAGGAATGTAAACTACTAAGTCTTTGTTGTTTTCAGTTGTATCAGTTGTGTGGTAATTTGATACAGCAAACACAAGAAGCTAACACCGCTGCCTTGGGTTGTGTTACTGAGAAGAAAAGCCTGGGGCTCAGATGTGCGTGGATGTCAACATGTCTTAGGTGAGTTTCTGAGAAGCTCTTCGAGGCAGCGCAAGCAGCTTCCACCTGGAAAGGGCCACTCTGGTTGACCTCAGGTAAAGTCAGTCTCACCCTGATGGGGGGCCAGACCCGAAGCACAGACTGCTTGGAAGTGTGGGGCTCCCTTGGGGCATGCAGTCCTTGGCCACGTGCCTGTCCTGGGGAGAGGTGTGGCACTGCCAGTTCCAGAGAAGGGGCACTGTGAATGGACCCTGATGAGGGCCTGGCAGACACCAGCTCTCAGCACAGTCATATAAGTACCAGTGCTCACATAGTGTCCCCTGTGACCTCAGCTCAAATTTAGCAGGACAGTGAATGCTCCAAAGATAGCCTCTGAAGTAAGGATTCTTACTATCCCCATTTCAGAGGAAAGAACTGAGGCATGGAGGGGTAGGTAAGCTGCCTAAGCACACTGCACAACCCAAAGGCCTCTGGGATTGGCACTTTTCCTGAGCGCCTGAGAATTCCTGTTCTTTGCTGTTGGGGAGCCTGTAGTTTTTATCTCAAAAGAGTGATAATTGAAAGAGTAAGAAGGAAATTATCAGACTATAATAGGAGTTATCTCTCAGTGGGAGAATTAGGGGTGAATTCCACTTTTCCTTTATACATTTCCATATCTTCAAATTCCTGATCAGAAATTAGGAATGCAGACCAAAACAAGGCATATTTTTCAGGCCCCCATAATTGAGCAGGAGTGAGGAAGAGAGAGAGGGAAGACTCTCTTCAGAGAATCCACGTGGCACCTGTCCTCTGGGACCCCAGCCCTCCACCTGGGCTGTAGAGGCAGCACACTCCAGTGGGACTCACCCCTGGCCTCTGGCAACAGGCCCCCCTCTCCCTGTGCAAGCCCCTTGTGAGCCCTCACATGGTTGGGCCCTCTTGCCCTCCATTCTCTGTTGGTCAAAGCAGCCCAGAGCCAGCCCTGATGCAAGGGGAGGGAACACAGGCCCCCTTCCAGGACACTGGGTGGCAGGGAGGTGCCAGCCATCTTTCAGCCTCCTCCACACACACTTGCACAGTGTCCCCTGGGAAGTGGACTTCAAACAATTTGGATGGAATGAATGAGCATGCCACAAATGAATGCTCCTCTCAGTCATGTTGCAGACAGTGCTGGCCTTGCCTCCACTTTGGACAGAAAGGAACATGCCTGTGGCATGCTGGGCCTCACATCTTCACTTTGAGTCTTGAAGGCCCGTACCTGGCCTCTCAGAGCCATGAAGACTGTGCCCAGAACACACTCTTTTGTCCACTGCACACACAGCTACCATGTTCTCCTAAGTGTCTTTCCAGGCAAGGACACTCAGTCTATCCTACATACATGATACCCATGTCTTAAGAACCATCTCAGAGCCTCACAGGGCCGTATGACTGATGGTGCTTAACAAGGTTGACAGTTGGAGAGCAGCTACCACAGCCAGCACACCTGGTGACAGTAAGATGTCTCTTCCTTCAGTTGCAGTAGAGCCTCTCCTTGGCCCGGGAGCCATGGGACAGTGCAGACCCTGTGTTTGTCAAAACCTCCTGCAGGGATGTGCCCTGGATGAAAGGGTCAGGCCATGGCAAACAGAGCTGATGTGCACTGGATGGAAGGGTCTGGCCATGGCAAACAGAGCTCATGCAGACAGCAGAGGCCTGCACACCCTCTATTGGATCTGAAATGCTCCTCACCTTTCAAATGTTTCCTGAATAGCTGGTGGGTCCTCTGATTGTCCTTAGCTCTGTCCCCAGCTCTGCTGTTTATCTCTGTGTGTTTATGTGTGTGTGTCCACATAAACATGCATGCACACATACCATACAACTGTCTAGGCTAGGGTAATGTCTTGATCCCAGGCAGCCCCATGGAGCATGTCTTCTGTGTGGTCCAGAGCACCCTGGTCTCAGGCAGTTGAAGGATGGCCACCTACTGAGGCACCTGCGAGGTGCTTCGTACAGCTCATCTCACTTAACCTTGCAGATCCTGACAGGTAGGTACTCTGATCTCTACTTTGAAAACAAGGAGACTGAAGCACAGAGACTCAGTGGCTGTCAAAGTTATGAGCAGAGGGCAACTTTAACCTCCATTTATCCAATCACAAACCAACCTACTTTCTATGGCATCACATCACCCTCAGGATTCCCTGAGGGTCCCTCCTTCCCCAAATACTTCTTAACCCTCCATTGCTTCCTTTTGTTGTCCTTTTTTCTTAACAAAAATAACAAAAGAAAAAGAAGACTGAAAGGATACATTTACAAAATATTAACAAAAGATTCATCTTTGGTTGGTAAAGCTGACTTAGATCTTGAAAATAAATTTAGACCCTTTAACAAGATGCATAAGACTAGCCCAATAAGAAAAAAGTCTCCCTTTTCTGCCTGTTTTCTCCTTTGCCAACAGCACAGTGGATTATTCCTATATATGTCTGAGGTGACTCTACAGTACATGAAATAAATTATCCAGTGGGCTGGAATAATTGCAAGGCTCTTCCCTCCTTCTTTCTGCCATTAAAATACATTCTATAGGGTGTACTTTATTAAAGTAATTAAAATGTACTCAAATTCCTCGGCCGTTTGCTCTCAAAATGTCAAAGACCAATTCTCTGACTCAAGCCATTTCTGCTAACCAACCCAGGACTTGGGTATGGCTGCCAAACACCCACCTGAGCACCTGAACAGGAGCCAGCAGGCCTTTGGCCTCTACCGGCACCCCGGCTGTTGCTGACCAAGCTCTTCTTTCTCCACCTTTGTTTCTGGGAGTTGACGCAGCAGCCACCAATCAGGGGCTCACTAGACAGCAGCAGATGGAGTCTCCAGGCCCCCTCTAGCATGCACCCCTCACGCAAGCTAACCACCCACTTGTCCAGGGAACAGACATGGAGACATTGTTCTTGGTGCTTGTGTCAAGGGCTACATAGCCAGTGCTTCCCAGCACATTGCCCAGCACACAGTAGAGTCCCCAAAATGTCTTTGGACTTTGTTTCTGCTTAACAGGCTCAACCTGATTCGTGCCAACCCTGGACAAGGCCATAGTACAGCTGTTCTTCACTAAGTAAGACACATGTAATAAGAAACCCCATGTAATAAGACCTACTTCACCTAGCAATGTGCAAACATCACTGTATTTAATACTCATAGCAACACTCAGCCCAGGAGATGCTGGGTGCTATGCTCTCAGGCAGAACCATTCTGCCATTTATTGGCTCTGGTCAAATTTACCCCAACTTATCATGCCTCAATTTCATCAACTGTGCAAGGGGATATATAGACAATAGTCTACAATTATACCATTGTTTGGAAAATAGATCATACTATTTGTGGGTCACACAGTAAGTGGTCAATATGATGAAAATGATAATAACAATAATGCTGATAATGGTGAAAATCACAATGATGGTGGGGTGATGATAAGAATGGTGATAATGATGATGGTGATAATAGTGATTGTGATGGTGATGACAGTGATGATGGTGATAATAATTATGGTGATGGTGGTGATATGGTAATGATAGTCATGATGATGGTAATGGTGGTGGTGATGATAGTGATGATTATGGTGGTGATGATGTGTTGATGATAATGATGATGGTGTTGATGATCATGGTAATATTATGGTGGTGATTATGGTGATGGTGGTAATAATAATGGTGATGGTGGTGATGACGGTGATGGTGATAATGATGATAATAATGGTTGTAGGTTATATTATTTCTACTTCACGGAGTACAGAAACATTAAGACATTTTCTCAACTTCTTAGCTGGTAAAATGATGAAGGTCTAGGTGATTTCCTAGTCAATGCTCTTTCCAAACATTGGAAATTGCCATTGCCTTTTTCCAATGTTCATTTCAATTCTCAGCTCACTTCTCATATCTATTATTCCTTCAGCAGTTTGACACAAGTCCTCCCCCTGTCCAGCCGCCCCCACCCCCATCCACACTCCTCCACTGGGTCAAATCCAAATCTAATCTGTCACTCCCTGGCCTGAAACCCCACAGTGGCCCCCCTCTGTCTGCAATATAAAGTCCAAACTCATTAATATCCACCTCCATCCCCTGTGCGATATCTCCTATCTTCCTAGCTCCAACTCATACCCCCTCATTGCATAATATTGCTGACATGCACACACTGATTGCACTTCCAGGCTTTCCTCCTGTCCTTCCTCTGTTTGGGCCCCTGCACCTCTTCTGCCTGCCCCTTAAGGCTAGCTAGCTCATGCTCCTGTTCCTTCTCATCCTCAGGTGGCAACTCCTCAGGGAAGCCTTCCTGCTGGATCTCCTGGATCTCCTTGAGTTTGGGCTGAGTACCCTCCCTTGTCCTATACCCCTTGACTCTGGATCTTCTATCGCATTTCCATTACCTTACACAGCACAGCACCTGCCCATCTGTTTTCTGTCTCCCTCACTGACTAAGGACTCATCCAGAGCCTAGCAGGAGACGAAGGACTTGAGTGGATGGCTGCAGGGCTGTAAGAAGGTTCTCTAGAAGCTCAGTCTCAACAAAGCCTAGTCTGGAGTCCAGTTCCATACCATCTGCACCTCCCTACTCCGTTTGGCTGCCAAGGCTCCCGAGCATGGACTTGCCACTTTTAGCACTTTTTTAGTCTCTCTGAAACTTGTCTGTGATGTCCTGAGTCTTTGAAAGATGCTCCTGGGTGTGACGAGGTTCTAAGGAGCAGAGTCCTCTAGCCTGGGGGCCTGACAATGGGTGGATGTATTTTGTTTTGTTTTGTTTTGTTTTGTTTTGTTTTGTTTTGTTTTGAGAGGCCCAGTGAGTGGACGTTTAATGGAGCGGCATGGAAAGTGTTTGTATCCATGTTCCATGGCATAGGTCTCTGGTCCCAGCTGCATTCCAGTCAAGAACCTCTTGTTCTGGACAAAGGAGCTGAAAGGCCCCTCCTTATCAAGTAACATGACCCCAGAACAGCCCATAAAGTTCAGAGAACAGGACTGCACTTGTCCCACAGAAAGAATGGGTGGCTTTTTTTAAATTGAAGTGTAGCTGGCATACAATATTATATTAGTTTTTGCTGTTCAACATAGTGATTCAACATCTGTATACATTACAAAGTTATCACCAAGATAAACATCACTACCTTCTGTTACCATATGAGGTTGTCATAATATTTTACTATATTCCCTAAGAACGGGGGTCATGAGCAAAGGTGGTATACAGCCCCCCTTAAAAAATGTCACCTGGCCACTTGCGTTTTCAGGGTGTGGAGCATTCCACCACCTATGAAATGTAAAGGGTAGCATTTTCAAGAGCAGCAGTGGAAGGAATACCACTGATGTAAAGTCAGCTATGAACCTGAAGGAAATTGATATTGCACTTTGCTCCCCACATCAGCTGAATTCATGAATGGGTATGTTCATATATTACAAAGCAGAGTGTTAAGCAATCCAGGGCCCATGGCTCAGGAAAATCTTCACCCAGAATCCATAGAGAAGTTCCATAGGGAACTGGCATTTGGGGACAGAAGTAGGAATGTCAGGCCCACTGCTCTATCCATTGTGAAGATCTGTCCATCAGCATTGCTATCATTGAGGAAGATAGGTTATCATTTCCGTTTTATAGATGAGAACACTGAGGCTAAGAAAGCTTAAGTAACTTGGCCAAGGAACCAGAGATCAAGCTTGAATCAAGAACAGTAGCCTGACAGTGGTGAGGAGGTAGGTCTATCTTACTGGCCATCTGCCCAAGGCCACATGACGAAATCCCCCTGTAGCCTAGACTGTAAAGGTCACAAACTATAGGGGACTTCACAGGGCTCAGTGAAGACTAGCCCAGGAAGCCTGTACACTTGCCTGCAAGGAGCGTTCACTGAACTAGCACTGTTGTGCTGACCCAGAACTCTGGGCCCAGTCAGTACATGCTGGGACAGAAGCACTGAGGATACAGTAGCTGACTAAACAAATGAAATGCTTATCCACATGCTGTTCATATTCCAATGGGAGGAGATTCAAAAATGCCAATAAACAAATCAATATAAACTGGGTCAGCTAATAACAACTGCAGTGGACAAAACCAAATAGGGAAAGGCAACAGGGAGGGCAGGGTGGGGATGCGGGCCACTGCTGAGATCAGGAGGGCCTCTGAGACCTGAGGGGAATAGAAAGCAAGCATGTGGATGTCCCCTGCACAGGGGAACAGAGCAGAAGCCTTAGGGCAGGGTTAGTTGGGCACCCACAGGGAATAGATGAGTTTGACTGGGGAGGAGCAAGAAGGCAGGCTGCAGGGACAGTCCACAAAGCTGCAAACATGCATTTGAGGACTTTGGTTTTCACTCTGTAAGGGATGAGAGCCACTGAGGTTTTGGGCAGAAGACAGAGCCAATATGATTCAGGTGTAACAGGGTCACTCCTGCTGCAGTGCCAGGTACAGACAGCAGGATAGAATGAAAGCAGCAAGGTGGCTGTGGTAGTCACCTAGGCCAGAGTGGCTGGATGCCTGGATCAGGGAAAATGCAAGAGGTGGGAGGAGAGGCCCAATTCTGGGCACATTTCTTGATATGGGATTCCAGAGAAGAGGGTAGTGAGATGATTCCCAGACCTCCCACCTGAGCAACCAAAAGGATGAAGATGGTATTCATAAGAAGATTCCTGTGATCCATTCTTTACACATAAAAGATCTTATTTTCCCCTCTCCGGAAAAACCATAGAGGCAATGATGTAGCATACAGGGAGAGCCAGTTCACCTGAGTCTTCCAAAACAGTCTGGTGGCCAGGTGAGGTCTGAAGGAGCTGTCAGGTGTCCTTTCTTTCACCACCCCCACACTGTCCACCTTGCTGTCTTACATGAGATGATGCTTGGAGAGGGCGACTGTCACCCAAGGTGATGGATGGACACACAGATCTAGGTTCTGGTCCCCACCAGGTGCTGGGTCAGAGGACCACAGCTGCTACAAAGCTGAGAGGATGCTAAATTCACATCATGGACAATCTCAGCAATCAGCTTAGTGCTTTGCAGCCTGCCCAGGGGACCAATTGTGTTGCCTGAGGTGAAACATAAATGGTCCTGCCTGTGTTGGACACATCTCAATAAACCCATCTGCAGCCCAGGAAAAATAAGAGCTTTGACCAGAAGCTGCTTTGGTGCCCAAGGAGCTCTCAGAGGCAGGACATTGCCTGCCACAGGGCAGCTCTAGGTTTACCTCCAGGTCTCTGTAACTCCTGCGGATGGGGGGCTCTCAAGGGGAAGACCATCACCATCACATCGAGATGGTGATGTCCCCAAGCCACATGGCTGACAGCAGCGGGAGGGGTGGGTGACCACACCTGAAGACAGGGGTCCAGCTTTATGGCACGGATTTCATCAGGTGCTGGTGATTTCACCATAGTTTGCCTTATTTCCCCAAATCTCCATGGAGCACAGAAACCACAGCTTGGCCCACCTGGAACAGAAGGGGAGCAGGCACAGGTCACAGAGCCAGTTAAGGTGGGCTATTATCAGGCCCTGAATAAGGGGTAGATTTCCTTGAAACTTTTATTCAGTTCTCCATTCCAATCCCACCCCAACACCCTGCCTTTAATTCAAGAGCCTTCCTGGAGGTTTGTACCAATAATAGATGATTAGCTCTCAGCTTTCTCCAGTATCCAAAATCACTTACTATTTATCCATACACTTCCAGGCTTCCAAAACATTCTGAACACCTCTGATATGATACAGGTGTATCTATCTATCTATCTCTCTCTCTCTCTCTCTCTCTTTCTCTCTCTCTCCCGCTCTCTATTTTTTTTTTTTTGCCCTTTACTTTATTGTGCTTTGTAGATGTTGTATCTTTCACAAATTGAAGGTTTGCAGTCACCCTGCTTTGAGCATGCCTATCGATGCCATTTTTCCAACAGCATTTGCTCACTTCACATTTGTGTCACCTTTTGGTTTTTCTCATGGAATTTCAAACCTTTTCTTTATTGCTATGTTTGTTGTGGTGATCTGTGATCAGTGATCTTTGATGTTATTATAATTATTTTGGGATACCACAAACCATGCCCATATAAGATGGTGAACTTAATTGATAAATGTTATGTGTCTTCTGAATGCTCCATCAACCACCTGTTCCCCTGTCTCTCTTCCTCTCAGGCCTTCCTCTACCCTTAGACACAACAATATTGAGATGAGGCCAATTAATAACACTACAGTGGTCTCTAAGTGTTCAAGTGAAAGGAAGTGTCAGTCACCTGTCTCTCACCTTAAATAAAAAGCTAGAAATGACTAAGCATAGTGAGGAAGGCATGTCAAAAGCTGAGGTAAGCTGAAAGATACCCTTCTTGCACCAAACAGTTAACCACGTTGTGAGTGCAAAGGAAAAGTTCTTGAAGGGAGTTAAAAGTGCTACTCCAGTTAACTCACAAATGAGAAGAAAATGAAGCCGACATATATCTGATACAGAGAAAGTTTGAGTGGTCTGGACAGAAGATCAAACCAGCCACAACATTCCTTTAAGCCAAAGCCTTATCCAGTACAAAGCCTTTACTTAACTCTCTTCAATTCTGTGAAGGCTGAGAGAGGTGCGGAAGCTGCAGAAGAAAAGTTTGAAGCTGGCAAAGACTGCTTCATGAGGTTTAAGGAAAGAAGTAATCTCCATAACATGAAAATGAAAGATGAAGCAGCAAGTGCTGATGTAGAAGCTGTAGCAAGTTCTCCAGAAGATCCAGCTGGGGTCGTTAAGGCAGGTCAATTAATACACCTAACAAGAGATTTTCAATGTAGATCAAACAGCCTTCTATTGGAAGAAGATGCTATCTAAGACTTCCACAACTAGAGAGGAGTCAATGCCTGACTTCAAAGGACAGGCTGACTCTCTTATGCCTTAATGTAGCTTATGACTTTAAGGTGAGGCCAATGCTCATTTGCCATTCCAAAAATCCTGGGGTCCCTAAGAATTACAGTTAAATCTATTCTGCTTGGGCTCTACAAATGGAACAAAGCCAGGATGACAGTACATCCATTTGTAACATGACTTACTGAAGATTTTGAGCCCACTCTTGAGACCTACTGCTCAGAAAAGAAGATTCCTTTCAAAATATGACTGCTTATTAAAAATGCACTTCCTCACCCAAGACCTCTGATGGAGATGTACAAAATTAATGTTGCTGGCATGCCTGTTAACGCAATATCCATTCTACAGCCCATGATCAACAAGTAAATTTTGATGCTCTAGTCTTATTTCTTAAGAAATACATTTCATAAGGCTAAAGCTGCCATAGATAGCGATTCCTCTGATGGATCAGGAAAAGTTAATTGGAAATCTTCTGGAAAGGATTTACCATTCCAGATGCCATTAAGACCATTTTTAATCCATGGGAAGAGGTCAAAATAGTCACATTACCAGGAGTTTAAAAGAAGTTAATTCCAGCACTCATGGAAGCCTTGGAAGTGTTCAAGACTTCAGTGGAGAGAATAAGTGCAGCTGTGGTGGAAATAGCAAGAGAACTAGAATTAGAAGTGGAGCCTGAAGGTGGGACTGAATTGCTGCAATCTCATAATAAAAGTTGAACAGATGAGGGGTGGCTTCTTATGGATGAGCAAAGAGAGCAGTTTCTTGAGAAGGGATCTACTCTGGTGAAGAGGCTGTGAAGATTATTGAAATGACAACAAAGGATTTAGAATATTACATAAATTTAGTGATAAAGCAGTTGCAGGCTTTGAGAGGATTGACTCCAATTTTGAAAGATGTTCTCTTGTAGGTATAATGCTCTCAAAGAGCATCACGTGTCACCGAGAAATTGTTCATAGAAGGAAGACTAAATCAATGCCACAGACTTCATTGTTCTCCTATTTTAAGAAACTGCACTGCCACTCCACCTTCAGCAACCACCACCCTGATCAGTTAGCAGCCACCAACATCCAGGCAAGACCCCCTGCCAAAAAGATTACAACCTGCTGAAAGCTCAGAGAATGGTTAGCATTTCTAGCAACAAACTATTTTTTAAATTAGGTACGTACATGGTTTTCCAGACATAATGCTATTACACACTTAATAGACTATAACAATGTAAAGATAACCTTACATACACTGGGAAACCAAAAAAATCCATCAGACTCACTCTCTGGGAATATTCACTTTATTGAGGTGGTCTGGAACCTGCACTATCTCTGAGGTACACCGTGTTATGTCCTCTCCGGTTCTCTTTTTGTTCTTGTTAAGTTTTTGCTCTTTTTACTTCTTTATTGTCATTTAAATGAAATTTTGATAGGAGACATAACACTGCATATGTTTAATTTTCCTTGTTTAAAAAGGAGCCCCCTCTTGCCTTTTGGAAATTTTCCCCTGGGATTTTTAATTCCTTCACTGATCCGTTCCACACATGCACATCAAGTGTGCCACAGGCCCTGCACAGGTGTAAAAGGTATTCAGAGGCAGGGCAGACATGACTGAACTCAGAGCCCAGGGAAGAGCAGACTAATGGGGCCAAGTGGCTCAAGGCATAACAAAGGGTGCCCATGGGGGCTGGGAAAGATAGCTTTCACTCCTTTTGAGTTGGGGGTGGCTGGGGAAGCTGGGCCATGGAGGAACAGTACAGGAGCCCGCCAGCTGGGCACACTCCTCCTTACCTGGCCCCATAGAGTAGGCAAAGTCAGACCCCTGGGCCTTCCCAACCTGCCTTTGAGATTCAAGCTCCACCTTCCCTGCCAGCTCTGCCTGGACCCTCCAACCATGTGCAGTGGTGGGTCTGCACTTTGTCTCTCCTCCAAGCCTTTGCACATGCTGCTGTTGCACCTGGAACACCTTCAAGTGCTCTCCCCTTGATACTCTCCTATTCATTTCATGTCAACTAGGAGGATGCCAGAGTTCTGCTCTGAGGACCTACACCCCTCCTTCTCTCTCCATAGGTCCTTGGACTGCATTCTGCCTAATGGCTAGCCAGCAGTACCACCCTTGGCCATTCAGGTCATCTTCACCAGCCTTGAGCACAGGGTGCAGACCAGCACTACACGGAAGTCAGTGACTGGCTATGTGTCCAGAGGAGGGGCAAGGCTGGCTAGTGCAGAACACAGGTGGCCATTGAATAGTAGGAGACAGAAACCAAAGCTAGCCAGGCAGAGGAGCGTCTGGACCACTACAAGCCATGAGGGGCTCCATCCCAGTACTCACTCCACCTGCTGAAGGCCTCAGTAACAAGAAGACTGGAAGGTCTGTGTACATTGGAAGGTCAGTGAGCACTGGACACAGTGGATCCCAGTCTTAGGGGTCACAGCTCTCCCCTCTGAAGGGGCACATTTTACAAGGCACTGTCCTGAGCATTTAGTGAATTATTTTTGTTCATCTTCCAAATGTAGGATTTAGGCACTATTTTCCTCATTTCAGGTTCAAGACCCAGAAAGAAAGCACTTCTGTTTTTGTTGCAACAATAGGTTGCCTGCATCGTGTTTCTTAGGTCCAAGCCCTGTTGGTGAGCAGTGACAGGGGAAGGCTCAGGCTTCTAGTCACTTCCACTAAGGAGAAGCTCTAGCCCTGGGCTGCCCACCCCACCCCCAGCAGAGAGAAAGCAACCCAGAGAGGAGCCCCAATTAGAATTGGTGTTCACCCAGAGCAGCCCCAGGGAGAATAGTGAGAACAGGTGGCATCCCAAATGGAGGGTCTGGAGCTACAGAGGGTGAGAGGGACAATGCAGAGCCTCACCCAGAGCTGCTGCCTGGATCACCCAAGCAAGGGCAAGAAAGGTCTATACCACCTCAATCTTTCAGACAGGGAAACTGAGGATAGCAGTGACTGAACCAGACCTGGGTTCCTGCTTTCTGGCCTGGAGTCTCCCTGTTGCTATCTCTGACTACCCCTCCTTCATTCCCTTCCCCCTATCCCAAGTGCCTGACAAGCTGTCCCTGCCTCTGTCTCTTCTTGCTTCCCTGGTTTTCACATTGACCTTTCTTCTTGTCTTCACGTTGACATCTGAGCCAGGGACCTATGCTGTGGGGCTGCATCCCTGAGGGCCCCGGGGTCCAAGACTCACTTTTCTAGGGGAGGAGACAGGAGGCAAAATTGTCAGTACAGGGCTTCTCAGCCTTTCAGACTACCAAAGGGCTTTATCCAGCTTCTCTTGCCCACCTTACCCAGCCTCGCCCTTCTAAATTCATCCACTGCACATCTCCCTCTTCCCACTTTCTTTTAAACCAGCAATATGTTACCTCCTTTTCCTTTGGAAGGAAAAAAAGTATCTGTAGGCGAGGAAGCCAGTTCCTCCAGACAGCCCAGGCGAAATGCCTAGGCTGCCTGTCAAATTTGATTTTGGAAGATATTTCTATTTTGAGCAAAAGAATAATGAAAAGACATCCCCAGCTGTCCTAGAAATATCTCGATTCTCTTCTCCCACCAACTCAGGTGCCCAGGCTGGTCTCTGTGTACCACCCCTTGCTGTGTCCATGCACTGCCCTGCCTGCAATGGCTCTCTACTCCTTCCCCACATCCTTCTTGGTACCCTCTCAGAGCCTTCGCCCACTCCTCCCTCTTTGTAGGACTGATGAGGAATGACGACAGCCAGGCAGAACCCACAGGGCCTTCTCTGTGCCTGGTGGCGGCGTGCAGCACAGGGTCACACCCACACAGAGCCTGAGCTTGGCACATCTAGTCAGTGCCTATTGAATGACTGAGTCAGCCTCATGGCCAGGCCACAGCAACTGGGGAGGAAGACTCCCATCTCACAGGTTATTTGAGGACTGAAGCAATAGAGCTGGTGGCTAGGGAGCCTGGGACCATCTCTGCCTGTGCTGGCAACTTCCCCAGTAATGCTGAGAGCACTGCCTGCCAGCAGTCTCACAAACACCCAGTCCCAGTTTGCCTTCTGGGGCTGCACTCACTAAGGGAGGAAGATGTACCCTCTCTTCCTCCATGCAAAAGGAGCCCAGTCCAAGAGCCAACCTGGCAGCTGAGAGGTGTGCCTGGGACACCCTCCAGAAGGTCTCATGGGGGAACCCTGAGCTAACACCCTCTCCTGCCCTTCCTTTCCAGCAGCTCCTGACTGGAGCTGGGGGACATCCTTCCTCTCACAGCAGCAGTCTCTCCATCACCCCCAATGCTGCCAGGAAGCTCCCTGCACAGGGATTGGGAACATAAGGAAGAGTGGGGAAGGCACAATGCAGGAGAGGGGGACAGTAGGGAGCCCAAGGGAGAGCGGGATCCAGGTTATGCCCACTCAGCCTCCTCCCCTTCCCTGTGCTACACTATCCATCACACCCACCAACTTCTGATGCCCCACACCATAAATGGCATTGATTTTGCTTGTTGTCTGCCTCTCCAAGACTTTCAATTCCTACAAGGATTCTCTTCCCTTTTGTTCATGTCCCCAGGAACTAGAACAGAGACAGGCACAAGTGGAAACAAACCCTGGGTATGGACCTGTCAGGGAGAACATGGATGCCACATGGCCTAGGAGAAGCCAGGGTCCTGCTCAGCACAAGGACACTCAACTGTTTGCCAGGCTTTATCCCAATGCATTTCCCACCCATGTCCCTCAGGTAGCCCTGAGAGGGATTATCCTACCAGTCTCCTGACCGGAACATGAGATCCCAGTCACTGAGCCTCTTCCCCAGACAGCAGTGGAAGAGGCAACTGGAGCTGGCCTGCACCCAGGGATCATCAGGGGAATGGGCACCCACCACTAGCTGCTCCCTGGGAGCCCCCACCTCGGCGGGACCCCCAATCCATCTACGTAGCCCCTGAGAAGGAGGAGCTCTCTGCACAGGCAGAGGGGAAATGGGGGAAGGAAGCTGCTGCCAGTGTTTTCCTTACCCCACCTCAAGTAAGCACTTCTTCCATGAAAGCATGAGATTTCCAAAAGATGAGCAGCAGAAAGCATGGCCAGTGTCCCTCTAGTTGACCCACTGTGTTGGGTAAACAGATCTCATGGGATGCAGTCACTGAACAGGGACATTTACGCCCCCACCTTCTCCTGGAATGTATAGTATTGGCTGGTACTTCTACCGCTGGATTTCCGATTTTAGTGCAAGTCTGGTCAATGCAGCTCCAAAAACAGCCTCAGGTCATTAACAATCTCACTGAAAACTTATCAACCCTGTCATTTAAAGAGGTGATGCTTCAAGACATCGACAGTGGGAAGGAGGAAAGGAAGCTGGGAAGAAGCAGAGAAGTGCATGTTTTTCCTCTTGTGTGATGCAAGAGCCATAAGATGCCTCAGGAGTGGACAAGCCAAGAAACAGATGTGTAAGCACATAATTCAAGTTCATCAAAATAACAAGCAATTGTAATAGCATAAATATTAAAAATTGAGAGGAGGAAAAAGTGAAAAGTACTGGATACCTTAAGTAAGCTAAATTCTTCACTTTAATATGGAGGACTAAATACATGGATCTTGGTTGAAAAATAAAGAATAGAGGCATGCTTGATTCCATGTTTATTACAAAGTCTTTATAAAATAATTTTAGTGGCTGCATGATACCTATCTGGGATTTATTAGGTATCTAGATAGTTGGATGTATATCTTTTACTGTTACTGAATAAGAGGACTGAAATTGCTAAATAGGAGTTTTGAATACTTTTCCTTATAGTTGGAGAAGCAATTTCCAGAAAAACAGAAGTTATAAATGGTTAACAGAGGATCATGGGTTAGAAGAGGTGCAGAACGTGGCTACATGTTTTTATTTTCTGTTCTTTTGGACATTTAATTATTTTCTTCATACATGTTTATATAATATTCGTGCATTATTTTGTTATTTAAACAATATGTTATCAAACAGTCTAGACCTTTCTTTAGTAGTTTCAGTCCTAGAATTCAGTTATAGTAGAAGTTATAAGTCCAGTTGTTAATATTCTATAGCCACTAAAATTATTTTTACAAAGAATTTATAAAAACCTTAGGGAAAACTTCTGTTGCAATATAAGAAGAAAACTGCAAAACATGAAATTGTATATGGACTATGGTCACAACCATATGTTAAACACACACACACACACACACACACACACACACAAGGACCCCTGGGTGGCTTATTTGGTTAAGGTTGTGATCTCAGGGTCCTGGGATTGAGCCCAGCCCCCACCATGTCAGGCTTTACACTCAGTGGGGAGTCTGCTGGAGTCTCCTTGAGACTCTGTCTCTCTCTGTCTCTCTAAAATAAATAAATATTTAAAAAACAAAACAAAACAAACAAAAAAAACAGAGGGACACCTGGGTGGCTCAGTTGGTTAAGCCACTGCCTTCCGCTCAGGTCATGATCCCAGGGTCCTGGGATCAAGTCCCACATCGGGCTCCTTGTCCAACAGGGAGCCTGCTTCTCTCTCTGCCTCTGCCTGCCACTCTGCCTGCTTGTGCTCTCTCTATGACAAATAAATAAATAAATAAATAAAGCTTTTAAATAAACAAACAAATAAATAATTTTTTAAAAAAACAGAAAACAAAAAATCATCATAGATTTTTTTTTAATGGGAAAAGGTATCCCAAATGTTAACAGTGATTACCTTTGGTAGGAGACACTATGGAAATTTAAAAATTCTTCTTTCTAACTCCAACTTTCACATTTTGGTTAATAGAGAAAAATGTGTGATTTTTTTTTTTTTTTTTAGTGAAGAAGGAAGGAGATATTGAACTGTGAATTCATGGTAACAAGGACTGAGGGCATAATTTAACTTGGCAGGCCTTATCTTACACATAAGAAGAGAATAGACACAATCGGGTGATTTCTGTTTGTCCTCTTTGCTGCCAACAGAACTGAGATGACACTGAAAGCACTTGAGTCCCTCACTAGTTGAGTCACAGTGCAGATGAACCCCAAATGACTCTAATTAACTGCTGCCAGTTGTGTGAAACACATTCTCTGAGGGGATAGAATTCTTCACAGCACAAGAGCAATCCCAGCATCAGGAAACAGGAGATTCTAAATCCAGACCTACCACCACCTGCCACAAGCTCATTCTAATCACCTTTCCTCTGCAGGTAACCCCAGCCTCTAACAGGGAGCCAGAGTTGCACCATTCCTATAATCCCTCAAGGTCTTGGCTCCTCTGAGAAGCTATGACTCCTTCAGTGTGCTGGTGACTCAGATCTACCACTAAGGGAAAGTGCATTCCCTGAAGAAAAACAACTCTATATGGCAAAATGCTGCTCACAGAACTGACTACAAAACATTGTTAATCTACCCACCCAATACTCACCCTGAAAGGGATTTCAGTGTATTTCAGAAATAAACCTGATGTCTTATTGTTCATGGTTTTTTCAGCCAAAAGAAATTACATAAAGTGAGAAAGCAGAAATGGGTTATAGTGAGGATGGGGAGAGGAGAGATGTGTGGAAGATATTAACACCTACTGAATGTTCTAGAACTTCACATACCTCATTTAATGCTTACAAAACAGGGATGGAGAGGGTAGGGGAGTTTGGTTGACTAGGTTCAAAAAGCCAAATCTGTCCTGTTCAAAATCCAGTGCACTTTTCTCTCTCTCTCTCTCTCTCTATCAACATCCTTAAATATGTGATATGTGTTTGTGTGTACTAGAAATGAACAGTTAAATATATTTATAGTTTATAAATAAAACATTTATAAAGTGATGATTTTTATTCATATGTGATAAAACCACCAGTTGAAATTTATAATGACTCATTGACAAATTATGCTCTGACTTTCAAGTAACAAAATTAGAGTTTAAAGTTTTTTGATGATGAGAGCATATTTCTGATGGAACAAATTGAAGAGAATGTGAATTTCTGTTCCTCCAGGTAACCCCTACAAGTAGGTTTTAAGTGGAAGTGGTATGTATGCTTAAAACTGGGCTTTCATATGGGTAAAATAGGGACTTCTGCTTACAGCCAAGAGGAAGTAACAAGGACTGGATTTATCCTCCCACTTGAAACATAACAGCAGCAGAAACTGATAAAATAAGTGAAACAAAGATCTGCAAGACACTGTACTCAAGGCAACAGAAGTTAATGATTCCTGAGAGATGGAGAATAAAATTAAAGCAAGATCTAAAGTTGCCCCAGTTTATAATCCTGGACGTTAAAATTCCAAGGCAAAGCACAGGAGTTCAAATTAAGGAAGAGCCTGGGCCCCTGGGTGGCTCAGTTGTTAAGCAGCTGCCTTCGGCTCAGGTCATGATCCCAGGGTCCTGAGATCGAGCCCCACATCAGGCTCCCTGCTTGGCAAGAAGCCTACTTCTCCCTCTCCCACTCCCCCTGCTTGTGTTCCCTCTCTTGCTGTGTCTCTGTCAAATAAATAAATAAATAAATAAATAAATAAATAAATAAAAATAAATTAAGGAGGAGCCTTTCATACTCCATAAGTTGAGGAGATGGAATGGTGAACCCAGGAAGACCAAGTCCACCAGAGTCTACAGAAGAGTGCTGAGTACAAAAGAGCTTCTAAGAGAGAAAATTCTTAACAACCACAGAGGACCTGTCTCAACTCCTCAGCTGAGAACTGATCAGCATATGCTTGTAAGCAAACTATTCAAGGCCACGAAAAGACAAACCCCAAGGATTGGAGGCAACGGTGCCTGGCATCAAAAGAAGACTGGGAATAGTGCCTGTTCCCACCAACCATACTAAAAACACTGAAATTCATGGGGCCTCTGTAATAGTGAATACTAGACTTAAGATGTTAAGGATGCTTAAGATGCATGCTCCTAAAAGAATCTTCAAATCAAGACTCAAAATCATCAAACTGTTTCTAAATACTTAAATGTGTTCTGAGGAAAACTTAAGAATATTTAAGAGGATACAAAAATATCCATTACCCAACAAGGTAAAACTCTTAATGTCCAGAACTAATAAAAAATTCACATGTATGCAAAGAAGCAAGAAAATAGAACTCCCAATGAAGAGAAAAATCAATCAAATCCAACCTACAACTTTATAGAGTTTGAGTTAGCAAATAAAGACTTAAAAGCCAGAGCTAGGACTAAGGTGAGACAGAAGAGGCACAAAATTTTGGAAGACACTGAAGCTCAAGCTTGTGCAAGTGCAGATCAGACCAAGAGAAGTTAGAGAAGTAAAATTATAAGCAACCACAAAAATAATAAGATAAAGCCAACAAAGAAGATTGCATAAAGTCATTTTTAAGATATGTAATAAATCCCAAAGAAGACAGAGAAAGAAGAAAAAGAGACCAGAGAACAGATAGGACAAACAGAAAACCAAAACCAAGAAGGTGGATTTAAGGACTCTCCACACTGCACCAATTTGCATTCCCACCAATAGTGTAAGATGGGTCCCCTTTCTCCACATCCTCTCAAACACATGTTGTTTACAGTCTTGTTAATTTTGGCCACTCTAACTGGCGTAAGGTGGTATCTCAATGAGGTTTTGATTTGAATTTCCCTGATGGCCAACGATGATGAACATTTTTTCATGTGTCTGCTAGCCATTTGTATGTCTTTATTGGAGAATTGTCTGTTCACTTCCTCTGCCCATTTTTTGGCATGACTATCTGTTTTTTGGGTGTTGAGTTTGACAAGTTCTCTATAGATCTTGGATATCAGACCTTTGTCTGTAGTTTCATTTGTGAATATCTTCTCCCATTCCGTGGATTGTCTCTTTGTTTGGCTGACTGTTTCCTTTACTGTGCAGAAGCTTTTTATCTTGATGAAGTCCCAAAAGTTCATTTTCACTTTTGTTTCCTATGACTTTGGAAATGTGTCTTGAAAGAAGTTACTGTGGCCAATGCCTATGACCCTGCAATTGCACAAATACAGATGTAGTGAAAAGAAGGGCCATATGTACCCCCATGTTCACAGCAGCAATGTCCACAATAGCCAAACTATGGAAAGAGCTGAGATGCCCTTCAGTAGACAAATGCATAAAGAAGAAGTGGTCCATATATACAATGGAATATTACACAGCCATCAGAAAGGATGAATACCCAACTTTTGCATCAACATGGATGGGACTGGAGTAGATTATGCTGAGTAAAATAACTCAAGCAGAGAAAGTCAATTATCATATCGTTTCACTTACTTAAGGAATAACTTAAGGAATAACACGGAGGACATTAGGAAAAGGAAAGGAAAAGTGAATTGGGGTAAATCGGAGGGGGGACCATGAAATACTGTGTACTCTGAGAAACAAACTGAGGGTTTTAGAAGAGAATGTGGTGAGGGGGTGGGTGACCCTGGTCGTGGGTATTAAGGATGGCACATATTGCATGGAGCACTGGGTGTTGTACATAAACAATGAATCCTGGAACACTGCATCAAAAACTAATGATGTATTTTATGATGACTAACATTACACAATAAAAAATATGATGGATTTAAATTTGATAATGCCAATAATCACATTAAATATAAATGGATAAACATTCCCTGTTCATTGTCTTTCTCTCTCTTCCTCCCTGAAATAAATAAATAAAATGTTTTTAAAAATTCCTAGGAGAAAGTATAGATGGTAAGCTCTTTAACATCAGTCTTAGTGATGATTTTTTGGATCAGACACCAAAAGCAAAAGGAACAAAAGCAAATATATACAAATGGAACTATATTAAACTAAAAAGCTTTTCACAACAAAAGAATCAACAAAATGAAAATACAACCTTCCAAATGGGAGAAAATATTTGTAAACCATGTATCTGATAAGGGGTTAATCTCCAAAATACATAAAGAAGTCAAACAAGTCAATGACAATCCAATTTAAAAATTGACAGAAGACCTGAATAAATGTATTTCCAAAGAAGACATACAACAGGTAATAAAAAGGTACTCAACATCACAAATTATCAGAGAAATTCAAATCAAAATCATAATGAGATATAACATCACACCTGTTAGGATGACTATTATCAAAAAGCCAAGAAATAAGTGTTGATGAGGATGTGAAAAAAAGGAAATCCTTATGCACTGTTGACGGGAATGTAAATTAGTACAGCCACTATGGATAAGAGTATGGAGGTTCCTCAAAAAATTAAAAATAGAACTACCATATGATCTAGCAGTCCCACTTCTGGGTGTTTATCTGAAGAAAACTAAAACACTAACTAGAAAAGACATATGCACTCCCATGTCCTTTGCAACATTATTTGCAGTGGCCAAGATAGGAAGCAATCTAAGTGTCCATTAATGGATGAAAGGATAAAGAAAATAATGATATATAAAAAAGAAGATCTTGTCATTTGTGACAATAAAAATGCCTCTTGAGGACATTATGCTAAGTAGAATGTGTCAGGCAGAGAGAAACAAATGCCAGATATCCTCACTTATATGTGAAATCTAAAAACAAACAAACAAACAAACTCAAGCTCACAGATACAAAGAATAAATTGTGGTTACCAGAGGTGGGAGTTGGGGCTTTGAGTGAAGTGAGTGGAGCTGGGCAAAGGGTAGAAACTTCCAATTACAAAATAAATAATAATGGGGATATAATGTACAGCATGGTGACTATAAATAATACTGGGTATTCCATATTCGGAAGTTGCTAACAGAGTAGATCTTAAAAGTTCTCATTACAAGGAAAAGAATTGTAACTATGTGATATGACAGATATTAACTACGACTATTTTGGTGATCATTTCACAGTATATATAATTATCAAGTCATTATGTTGCACACCTGAAACTAATATAATGTTGTATGTCAATATACTTAAATAAAAATAAATAAATAAACAAAACAGGATTTAAAACCCTAAAAAAATATTATTTTTAGCTGAATGAAAATGAAAGCACAACACACTGAAATTTGCTGGATGCCACTAAGGAAGTACTTAAGAGAAAACAAAAGCACTAAACACCTATATTTAAACAGAAGAAAGGTCTCAAATCAATTATCTCAGCTTCTACCTTCAGAAACTAGAAAATAAGAGAAAATTAAGCCCAAAGGAAGTAGAATAAAGGAAATAATAGAAATAGAAAAGCAGTAAAACAACAGAAATAAATCAGTGAGACCCAAAACCAGTTCCTCGGAATGATTACTACTATTGTTAAATCTCTAACCAGACATCAGGAGAAAAGAGAGAAAAAGAGAAGTCACAAATTATCAAAATCATGAATGAGAGAAGTGATATTTCTACAGATTCTACAGATATTAAAAGGGTAATGAGGAAGAATTATTGTGCTGGTTGAATAGTGTTCCCAAAAATTTCATGTCTACCTGAAATCAGTCAATGTGACCTTTCCGGAAATAGTGTCTTTACATGTGATCAAGTTAAGGTAAGATCATACTAAACTGGGTTGGGTCCTAAATCCAATAACTACTAACCTTACAGGAAGAGGGAAATTTGGCACAGAGAAGCACACAAGGAGAACATCACATGAAGACAGACACACAGATTCTACTAAAGAATTTATAAGCCAAGGAATGTCACAAATTGCTAGCTATCACCAGAAGCTAGGAGAAAGGCAGAACAGATTTTCCTTAGAGCTTCTAGAAGGAACCAACCTTCCCAAAAACATGACTTTGGACTTTTACCCTCCAGGACCATGAGACAATAAATTTCTGTTCTTTGAGGCCATGGTAATTTGTTACAGAAATCCTAGGAAACTAATACAATCATTAAAAATATTTATGCCAACAGATTTGAAAATTTAGGTGAAATGGACAATTTTCTTGACAGATGCAAACTACCAAAAACTCACACACAAAAAAAGATAACTTCTGTTTATCCTTATATCTGTTAAGAAACATAATTATAGTCAAAATTTTTCCACAGAGAAAACTCCAGACCCAGATGGATTCACTAATTAATTCTATCAAACATTTAAGGAAGAAATAATAGCAATTCTACACAAATTATTCCTGAAAACTGAAAAGGAGGGAATACTACCCAACCGATTGTGTAAAGCCAGAATTACTATAATACCAAAACCAGAAAAAGACATTTTAAGGAAATAAAACTGTAAATCAATATCCCATATAAATGCAGATGTAAGAATTCTTTGCAATATTTCAGTAAATAAATCCAATAACGCATAAAAAAAGAATATAGATCATGACCAGGTTGGGTGTATCCCAAGATTGCAAGATTGGTATGACTTTCAAAAATCAATCTACATAATCTCCATGTTAACAAATTAAAACAGAAAAACTGTATGTTCATCCCAATAGATGCAGAAAAAATTCAACATCCATTCCTGATTTAAAAAAAAAAAATTCAGCAACATATGAACAGAAAGGGAGCTTCTTCTACCCGTTAAAGGGCACCCACAAAAAACCTACGAGAAAATTATACTCAGTGGTGAACAACTGAACACATTCCCTCTGAATCAGGAACAAGACAAGGAAATATAGTAACCATTTCAATCAGCAGTGCATTGGAGGTTTGAGTCAGTGCAATAAGACAAGAGAAAGGAAGAATGCTTGGAAAGGAAGAAGTACAACTATCTCTAGTCACATGATCATCTATATAGAAATTCTGATAAAATTTTAATTCCTAATTTTAATTTAAATAAACTTAAAAGTAAGTTTAACAAGTTTGCAGGTCAGAAGAGTGACGTACAACAAACCCCAATTGTATTTCTATATATTAGGAATAAAAAATCATAAATTGAATTTTTGAGAAATGCCACTTGCCACATCAGAAAATATGAAACACGTGGAGATAAATCTGACAAGAAGATTTGGAAATCATGAAACACTGTTGAAAGAAATTAAAGGAGACATATATCATGTTCATGGATCAGAAGGCTCAATATTGTTAAGATATCAATTCTCTCCAAATTGATCTACAGATTTGACATAATCCCAACCAAAATCCCAACAGAATTTTTTTTTTACATATGAACAAACTGATTATAAAATTCAGACATAAATGCAAAGGACCTAGAATATCCACAACAATTTTGAAAATGTCAAAACCAGAGGACCAACACTCCCTGATTTCAAGACATTGTAAACTATGGTAATATTAAGACAATATGGTATGGTCATAAAGACAGGCAAATAAATCAACAGAACAGAACCGAGGTAGAGCCCCATCTTGAGCAACCTTGAATAGTACTTTGGTGGTGGATCATGAGACAATGAGAAACACACTGTTCAGCCTGCTGCTGTCAGCCTGTGATCCAGGTGCACCTCAAACATCTCAGCACTCTCTTCCACGAGGATGAGCCTCTTCAACCCAGGGCATCCCCAGAGGCCAAGGGCAATAACTGAACTCCTGCTCCCTTCCATATTTAAGAGTCATACCACCCCCTCAAGGTCCCTGGAACTTGACTTCCCAGTGCCATTAACCAGCTGTTAATCCTAAAGTCCTCCATATTTATGTGGCCAAGAGAGCAACCTGGGCCCCATGTAGGCAGTGTAACTCCAAATAACCTGGCCTGGTCTGAAGCACTGTGATCAAGGGTCCTGCCCATGGTTATGTGTCTAGAAGTGGGTCACTGACCCCACAGGGCCTGTGGTTTGGTAGGAGAGACAAAGGATTCAACAAGCAATTCCAAGGTTGATATGCAAAACCTTATAGAAGCGTAGGTGTGTGATACTGACCCAGCTAGAGTGACTAACCTGGCCGCGGCAGGCCATGAAGGTAGCCCGGAGACGGTGGCATTCAACCAAGACCTGAAGGACAAGTCTGAGCTCAAACTGTAATCAAGTCCTTTAGGCTGTATTTCTTTATGGGGTTAATAATAAGGATAAAGCAGAAGCAGAAAGAGGGAGGAAGCAATAGAACAAAGTGGTCAGGTTCCAAAGTAAAAGGCATCCCCATTCCCTTGCCAAGGTAGATGTGGTTGTAAAGGCAGAGAACTACCTGAAGAAAGAATCAGAGTGGCCTGCAGTACTGTTCAAAGCCTCTCACTGACCAGGCTTATATGACCCACATCCTGATTGCTTCCCTATCACCACTGGCAGCCACCTCCCCATTGCAGTCTTGTGCACCTATCATTGGAATTGGCACCAAGGTTTGAGTTGAAGCTTGAGGCAGGGGTACATGGCCTCAGGCAGTGTTCTCCTGGCCCTGCCAAATCAAAGGCACTTGCAGCAGACCCAGAAACCTTTGAAAGCTCCTATCCCCTTCATTTTCTGCTCAGACTTTGGGGAAGCCAAGCTGCAGAAAGGAGCACCATGCATTAGATTCTGGGTGCAGTGCAGTCCTTGGGGAACACAGAAATTATTCCCTGGGTGGAGCAGGATGCCTTGATTCACTGTCTTCTCAGCTCAGACACAAAAAAAAGGGCTCTGATGCAGAGCCTCAGATCAAGGAGCAGCAATGAGAGAATGCTAAAAAAATAAAAGCAGATACCTTTGCCTTGAGATACTATCAACCTTGATCATTTATTTATAGCCTTTTCTCTTGGGATCATGCATGAGTGCTCTGAAGCCGGAAAGTGCCAGTTCCCAAAACCCCCCTGATTTTCTGGGACTTGATTAATGGTGCTATTTGTGGCTTTATTTGATCTTCACTAAACTTCAGAGTTGAACTTACCAATTTGGTCAGAAATATATTATTTTTCATATTTCTGAAGTTCCTTATGATAATAGTCCAGGACTAGATCCTGGGATGTTCTCACCAACTGCTCCTCATATTGGATTTAAGTTCAGGGAGAGCAAATTTATTTGTTTGTCTGCCTTAGAGCAATTGGACTATTAAGTAAGATGGTCCTCAGCATATGATGGTTCAACTACAATTTTTTGACCTTAGGATGGTGTGAAAGCAATACAAATTCAGGAGAAACTATGCTTCAAATTTTGAATTTTGATCTTTTCCCAGGTTAGCATTATGCAGGACTATCCTTTGCTGATGTGGGCAGCAATGGTGAGTTGTAGTTCCTAGTCAGCCACAGCATCACAAGGGCAAACAACGCACATAGTGACAACAATTCTACCCCTACAACCATTTGGTTTTCACTTTTAGTATAATATTCAACAAATTACATGAGATAGTCAATCAATACTTAATGATAAAATGGAATTTGTATTAGTGATTCTACCCACCTGTAGACTAATATAAGTGTTCTGAGCACATTTAAGGTGGGTGAAGCTAAGCCATGATATTTGGTATGTTAGGTGTATTACATGCATTTTCAACTAAATGACATTTCAACTTACAGTGGGTTTATCAAGACATAACCTTATCAGTGCACCTGGGTGGTGCACTCAGTTAAGCATCCGAGTCTGTTTCAGCTCAGGTCATGATCGTATGGTCGTGGGATAGAGCCCTGCATCAGACTCCACACTTAGCTTGGAATCTCCTTAAAACTCTTCCTCTCCCTCTACCCCTCCCCCTGTGTCCACACTCTCTCTCTCACTCTCTCGCTCGCTCGCTCTCTCTCAAATAAATAAATCTTTTAAAAAAGGCATAACTCTATCATAAGTCAAGAAAAATCTGGTATTATGAATGAGTGGGGAGCCTCCTTTGCCATAAAGACTATATTATTTATGGCTTCCTCTCTTGGTATATTATTTGAACATGCTAAGTCCTTTTGTAGATGGCTTTTGTTTAATATCTTGGTGATCATTATTTTCTGTAAATTGGTGGAATTATTGTTTCTTACTTTGCAAAGTTTTATAGAATAGATTATGCTTCCATCATAAATTATACAGCAAGCTTAGAATTTTTGCTTGCCAAATTATTGCTGGTACTGAGGAGATCTGGACACTATGATGGAAGTGGAATCCACCTATCTTTATCTATTTCTCAATACAAACTGAGATGTAAAGGTGGAGTAGCCATTTTACCCTAGCTTTTCCCAAGGCCCTGTGGCCTAAACAGAATCCCACTTGTGCCCTGTATTGGCTCCACAAATCAGAGGTCTGAAATTGTCATCAGCCAGACTAGTACTGCCTAAACACCATCATTGAGTCCTAGGACAGGAAACAAGAGTGGACACTTGTGGGAAGTGAAATGGAATTGCATGGGAGAATGCTCATTCAGTCAAGAAAGAGTTGAGCATAACTCCCAATTTCTAGGCTAGACAATGGGCAATGGGGGACACTGGACTTTTCCCAATTTAAGAAAGAAGATGATAGCTGCAGTTTTGGATCAGTTTGGGTCTAGATTGCTTATGGCACATCTCAGGGATGCCAACTAGTGTATGAGCCAGCAAGAAGAATGGAATATAGATTTGAGAATCAATAGTATTCACTCACCAAATACACATTTATTGAAGTCCACCTGAGCATAGAATAAGAATAAGAAATTCTTGAATAAGAATAAGCCTTGAATAAAAGATCAATGCCTGATCTTCTGGAGCTCATAGTGAGGGTGGAGGTGGGAGTGTGGAGTGGATAAATGTTAACTATATACTCACAAACATCAGGGGGCTGGGGCCAAAACACAAGAAAATGTGGCCTTTAGTGGAGATGGGGAGACTCATCCTCTCAGAAGGGTGCAGGAATGGGGCTGATCATGGAGAATTGGGTGGAATAGGCCAGAAGGTGATGGAGAGTTCCTTATGTTCTCAATTAATACAGTGAAGGAGGCATTGTCATCCACTAAACACAAAGGGGATGGAAGATGAGTAGAGTCCCAAGAAACAGAGGGACATGATGAGGTTACAGGCTAGGACATCTGAAAGTGTGACAGCCTCGCTGAGGCAGGAGGTCATTAAATTGTCCATATCCACACTGTACAGGGGAAGTTTGATTTCTTGAGCTATGCCCAGTGGCTCCATACTGGATGAGCAAGGCTCCCTTCTCTGGAGGAGGCATCGACCCAGATGACTCTGGCAATGACAGGAAGACACAAGTGATGGAGGAGTCCCAGGAAGGCAGGGAGCAGGAGGAGCTGGCCGCTGGAAGATCAGTGAGAGCTTGGCATTCTCCATAGAGGAAGAGCACATGCACAACCTATGAAAATGAAGAACTCTGAAGTGAGTCAGGGAAGACAGAGGGCTGGCTTCAGGCAATGAGGCGGTGGTGCTCCCAGGGCTCAGAAGGCTAGGACACCACAGCCAGCCTTGGGAGGACCCAGTGCCTACAACCTGAGATCTCCTAGGAACACGTCAGGAGGTGGCCAACACAATCTAAGCCTAGTTAGTTAGGAGGAGCAGAGCCAGAGGGTAGGGTTTCTGAGGAAGAGAACCTACACACAAGGTGGAGCAGTGAACTGGGTATTTACCCTAAAGATACAAATGTAGTTATCCTAAGGGGCATGTGCACCTGAATGTTTATAACAGCAATGCCCACAATAACCTAACTATGGAAAGAACCTAGATGTCCATCAACAGTTGAATGGATAAAGAAGATGTGAGATATAAATAGATAGATATAGATACACACACACACACACACACAGGAATACTATGCAGCCATCAAAAGAAATGAAATCTTGCCATTTACGACAATGTAGATGGAACTAGAGGGTATTATGCTTAGCAAAATAAGTCAATCAGAGAAAGACAATTATCATATGATCTCCCTGATATGAGGAAGTTGGGAGGCAATGTTGGGGGTTTGGGAGGTAGGAAAGGAATAAATGAAACAAGATGGGATTGGGAGAGAGAAAAACATAAGAGACTCTTAATCTCACAAAACAAACTGAGGGTTGCTGGGGGGAGGGGAGGTAGGGAGAGGGTGGTTGGGTTATGGACATTGGGAAGGGTATGTACTATGGTGAGTGCTATAAAGTGTGTAAACCTGGCAATTCACAGACTGGTACCCCTGGGGCTAATAATACATTATATGTTAATAAATTTTTATTTTTAAAGGTGGAGCAGTGTTGATCTAGAGACCGCATCAGGACAGAGACAAGCCCCATGCAGACCTGTCTTCTACCAGGGTTGTGCAGTGTATGAGACAACAGTGAGAAACAGCTCAGGAACAGGGTCTGGAAGGGACAGAGGATAGGTCGGAAGAAGGCACTGGGGGAAGGCCAGGGCAGTGCCCAGGGTCTTCCGCCAACTGGATCTCCAGATGAGCAGGGACACAGGGAATGACGTGGGAACAACAGGAATCTCCTTTCATTTCACTGCCTCGGCACAACTGGAAGAGCAATGTGGGAGGACGGTTGCTTCGTTTTGGGGTGTCTCTGGGATAAGAGGGCAAGTGGAGAGGAAGTAAGGAGTCTCCCTTTTCCCTTCCCCCTTCAGCATATGTAGAAGCAAGGATTTTGTTCTCTGACTGACCAAATCTCTTGTTCTTATGTGAAGATCACAACATCCCATATTCGAGCCTTCAGCCTTTATCCAAGATCCAAAAGTTAGATTTGCTCTTTTATGTTTGAATGTTTGATTAGTAGTCAAAATAGCTTCAGGTTATTAAATAAGATCAAAATTTTGACAGAGAAAATCCAGTTTAAGTAAAATTAACTATGAGTAACTCGGGACAGGACAACACACTTACTAGACCAGGTTTCTTTTTATTTTTCCCCCATTTTGAATCCCTGATTGCAAAAACTTATAAATTTAGGAGTATTACAGAGAAAAACAAAAGCCTTTTTTTGGGAAGTCTTCCCTATCACCATGATAACAAGGAAGGCATCTGTAAAGTTAAGGCTCAGGAAGCCCCCAGGCCTCCCCCTGGGATGGGAGGAAAGCAGTTAGGCAGGATCGTCTTGTGGCCTCACTAACCATACCCCCTCTCATCTGCAGCCACCCAGAGATGTAGAAGAAGACCCCAGAGGAGAGTGAGCCAATGGGAAGAGGCCGAGTTGGTGCCAGCCCTCATTGCTAACCAAACCAGCGGTGCTAACCTGACTGCAAAGCTGCTCATAAAAGCAAGATTTTGGGTGTCCCACACATACTGATCAGAATCCACATCTCAGTGAGACCCTTTGGAAATGCTAATGCAATTTTCAGTTTGAAAACATTGGACCGGACTATGTGTATAACCCCAAAACAATGCACCCGTAACCTCAAGGTTCCTAGGAGAAAACTAGTCTGAGAGACAGCTATCAAAAATACCTGTATTCATGATGAGCAGCATTGGCGGATGATAGCCTGGCACTGCACTGAGCACCTTCCATGCATTCAATATTCCCTGTAGACCTAGAGCTGAGGATATTATTTTGATCCCCTTGGTCCAGGTGGGGATTGGAGGCTCCCAGAAGTTAAGGAATTTGCTAAGCTCGCTCAGCTTGTAAAAGGCAATGCTGGAAATCTATCATGGGTCACCTGAATCCCATAGATGCCACGCATTTCCTTAAACTCAAATTTATTCATGTGGGTCCACAGTATTGGATGGCTCAGTGATTCTCCTAAACAATACTAGACCACACAATTAACAGTTAAATAAACTTTGCTGCATTCATAAAATGGAGTAATATTCAATATTCCAAGATGAAATTTTTTCAGAATTGTCAATAATACAAGAGAATTTTCATTATGAAATATTTCTTGAAAAAAGCATAATGTAAAAACCTATATAATACACTGTATATCCATATGTACATATAAACTCAAACATTCACCATTCACAGAACAGTTAAACAAAAGATGGAATATTCATTCAATAAAATGCTATCCACGCTTAAATATCAACATTGATATTTCCCAAAAATGCAAAATTTAATCACAAAAAGTTGAAAAATAAAATTTTTAATATATCTTTTATACACATTTTAGAAGCACAGAAAACAATTTCTAAATTACTCATGGATACTAGTATGTAACATACAAGCCCCCAAAACACAGAGTGGAAATATAAACATGGAATCACAATTATTGTTGGAACTGGCCTGGGGTAGGAGGTTACAAAGATTCCAACTGTATGCTATGTTGTAATTCTTTAGAAAGTAAAAAGACGTGAGAAATGTGATCTACATTGACATCTGTTGATTCTAGATAGTGGAGATTATATATATATACACACACACACACACACATATATTCTATATGGTGCATGCTTGTTACATTTGTAGTTTTCTGTAATTTTAAGATTTCTATATTGGAATTTATATGCCAAGGAAAGTTTAAAAGGAAGTACGTAAAATATTAACAACTCTGTCCTCTGGGTGGTAATGTTATAGACAATTTTCATTTTCTTCTTCAGCTTTCTCTGTACTTGTAAAATTTTTCCTATTAGAATATGTGACTTTTATAATCAATAGAAAAATAGACTCACCTCCCAATTTTCCAAGAGCTAATCCATTTCATGCCTCTGGGCTTTTGGTATAAAGCAGAACATATTATCAAAGTCAGGCATACTGGAAAATTAAGAAGTGAATAATGTTGGATTTGACAGCGAATTTCTTTTAAAAACAGAGAGAGATTTTCTACTCCCATTGTTGTTTATGTTTGATCTTTATGTCAATTCTATGGCCAAACACAGATACCATCCCACACACATGTGGGTGCTTGTGCACATGGCACACTGCATCTCTGAAGGTTAGAACCCGGCCACACATTAAGGACGATCTAGTGCGGCTCCCTTGTTTTACCAACAGGGAAACTAAGGCTGAGAAGGGTGAAGAGGCTTCCTTAAGATCAGGCAGCAGGGCCAGAAACTGACTCTGAGTCCTAGCTGATGTTTTCATGGCTCCACCGGTGCTGCCCAAGTGTTTTGTGGACAGTGATGGTACCCAAATATGAGGAAGAAGATGAAAATATCACCAAAGCAACCAATTGGCATTATCCATAAAAAAGTAAACATAAATTGTGTCATATATAAAAGTAACATAATTATCTTCGCTAAGGCCCAGATTTGTATCTTTATCCTCAAAATCCAATTACCACTCTGAGTAAGAGTCCTTTCCTTTATTGAATACAGTCTGTCCTGGAGAATTGCATTTGGATTTCCACAGGCATGTGGAGGCTTCTCAGCCCACCCTCTCTGTGGAGTGCTGATTCTTACTTACTATGCTGACCCTTTCTAGAGAGAAGGGCCTCACTAGGGCCAAAACCATGAGTATCCCTCACTGCAGTTCTCTAATTAAAGACCTGGTTCATTGACTTGCTGCTACTTTCCTCTGCTGGGTCACCCGCTGAAGCCTGTGGTTCCCTATGAAGGACATGGGATCTGAAGCAAGTAAATGAGGCCCAGTCAAGGAGTTGAGCCCTTGCTCACTCTGTCAGCTCCTTTTCTTCTCTTCTCTTTGTTCCTTGGCTCTATCTTCCTTCCAGAGTAAGGTGAAAAACCAGCTCCTTTGTCAACAGAAACTGGACAGGCTTTGCTGCCCAGGTCCAGGTGAGTCTGGCAGTGAGTCTCAACTGCACAGCCTAGGTGCAGCCTGCAACACTCCCACCTGAAGGACCAAAGCAGGGCCTGACTCGTTCAAGGTCCAGACCCTCTTCTGCCACTGCCATCCCCCGTCACCATTGCTTGCCTGACCTGGCCCACCTGACCAACTTCTACGCTCACTGACTGCCTCCACCCCCACTCATGGAAGACAAGGCCAGTCTCCTTGCCTGAGCCAAGTCTACTCCCTACTTCCCTCCATCCTTATCTCCTGCTTACATACCCCTCCTGAACACATGCACACTCATACATGCAAGTGTGGGCACACATGCTCATACACAGCATGTTCACACACATACACAAACACGCATACCACATACATATATGTAAACACACACCCTAAAGCCTACTTTATCAGTTTATGATTATTTATTATACAGAGCCAAGAGAAGTGGGCTTTCCTGCTGGTCTTCCCAGCCACGCAGAGCTGGCCTGTCCAAATACTTGCCAACATCCCACCCCACAGGGTCTAGGGTGAGGGGGCCAATATTTTTCCTTTACACTCCATGCAAAGGCATCCATTCTTTATCCATTAGCTAGATGACAAAATCAGCTACCTGGCAGAAGAGATACCTACGGTTATAAACATTTGGCATCCAAAATTCCAAGGTGGTGTCATGGTGGTGGTTGTGGCTGCTATTGCTGATGTTATCCTTCCTTTGTTAATCTAAGCCCAAGGCAGGCATTTTGAGGCATGTTAAAGCTGTACTCCTGCATCCCTGAGGCAAGGTGAGTAGAGGAGGACTCACTGTCCTGGGACTGTTCCTCCCTTTCAAGGTGTGTCTCAGAGGCCTGTGTACAGAGCAGAAGAAGACACACCTCCCTGGCCCCCACCTCTGGGCTGGCACCCACCTCTTCCCCGGTCAAGCCCTCCCTGGCTGGGCTATGTGGGGTGAGGCTGGGGCCCAGAGGGTCACCCCTTTTCAGAATGCTGCCCCACGCCCCGTGCCTCAGGGCCTGTCCATTCAACAAGCATGCACAGATGGCATGGCCCCTTGAGCCACATCCCGAGATTGCACTGGCAGACAGTAAGAAGGAGGCCATCTTCCCTGCCCTGGGAGACAGCCAGACAAAGAGGTCAATTTGCCGGTCTGCTCAACTCAAACAAGACAACCTGGACAGCTGTCCTTCCAAAGCCACTTAAAAACATAAAGTTGAATAGAACGCAAAACAGTTGCACTGGTGCTTCAGTGAAGTTGAAGTTTAAAGTAATCTTTCTCCTCTCTTCTGCAAACCTCCCACCCTCCTGCCTTAGAGTTTTGTTTGGGAACTGGCACCATCCTCAAGACAGGACAAAGGAGGTGAGCAGCAAGTACTCAATTCCTATTGAAACTGGCTGGATCCTGTAGTTCCCTAAAACCCCTCCAGTCTCTTCCTCACAGGCTGGGCTCATGAACCCACAATCCAGCAGGGACCATGTGGCCACCCAGCAACTCAGGGGCAACACTGCGGTGCTGGCCTCTCCACATTCCCACCTTCCCCTCTGCCCCATGAGGGACTCCAGGGCCTTTTCATTGAAACGGGGAGGGGAAAGTATAATTAAATACTTAAGAAAATAAAAAATACAAAGAGAACTATAACTGCTTATGTGCCCACTACCCAGAATTAACAGATGTTAGTATTTCCAAAAGCGCCTAGAAGATTCTAAGGAAATAAACCGTACAGCTACTATTAAGTCTTCTCTGCACCCCTTCCCCATCTGATTCCTCTTCCCTGGCCAGACAGACAAACCTTATCTGAAGTTGGTATGTGTTCTTCCCATCCCAGGAGTCATATTTTACTCTATGCATCCAAAAAGACAGTACAGCAATGCTTTGTTTGTTTTTACTATTTACATAAAGTCATACTGAATTTATAATTCCAAAACATGCTCTCTTCACTCACCATATTCATATTCCAGCTTTAAGCTCTCTTGCCATTGATTCATATAAATCTAGCTCATTTGTTGTAATTGCTGTTAGAATGCATGCATGTGAGTATAGCATGATTTATTTAGCCAATTCCTTCGTGGTGGGCATTGCAATTCTTCAGTATTGTAAACAATGCTCCAGCTAACAGCCATGTTCACACCTTCACACAGAGGAGTTTCCCTGGGGAGAATACCTTGCAGAATTTCTGCATTGTGGTTTTGTGCTTATTTGGTTTTATCAGGGCTCACCAATCCGGCCTCCAAAGGCAGAGCCAGGGTTCAGTCCTGCCATCAGGGACACTATGTGTCACCTGCCTGCTCACACTCATGGCCTTCCTAGCGGCATCTCATGGTCAGGCACCTCCCAGACCTGGCAGCTGAGCCTATTAACCACTGGAGGGTTCATCTTCTGAGACATGCAAGGTCTTGTCCTGTGACCATTTTCTTCTAAGTTTGCTAGTCTTCTGTCTTACATGAGTGTCTCCCTGGGGGAGAGGTTCACATCTGAGATGAAGAAGAACAGTGGGGTTTCTTGTCTCCTTTTCTCTCTCGGGCAGATCCCCTTGTCAATGTGACAACTCTAGTCACACTGAAGCAGCATCCTGAGCGGGCCCAGAAAGTGCTGTCCCTCAGAATAGGGGTAGAGGGCAGGTTGCCAGGCCCTTGTGATTTGAGGGGCTCAGAGTCAGCTCCCTGTCCCCTGGCTCTTCAGCTGAAGTGGAAGGAGGACTCTCTGGCCCAAACTGAGGATCCTAAGATCCTAGAACAGGCAGAGGGAGCCCCATGGCCACCCCAGCCTCACTTACTGCACAATCATGAGTGGCTTGTGTCACATCTAATAGCTACTAAGTGACTAAGACCTGGTTTAATTCACTATGAATGTGATATCTCAGCATCAATTTCAGAAAGTAATGGTGAGCAGGGAGAGAGGGGACATGAGCTGGAATAGTGACACAGCTCCCGTGGTTCCTTTCCCATAAGAAGGCAAATGAACAGTTACATCGTGGGATGGGGGGTCGGGGGGCAAGGACAGGTTAAGAAGAGATGTAGGGGTGCTGAGTGCTATGGTGGGCACCCCTCCCCAGAGCCAGGACAAGACACTGGACTCAGGTCCGTTCAGCAATCTGGAGGGGAACAGCGAAAAGTCTGTTTTCACCAAGAGCTGATCTTCTTCAACAAATATGGTGTTAGCATAGCAGAGGACAAAAGAGAAGAGGAGGTCCTCAGAGGAGCTGGAGGAAGCTGGGAGGAGAGGCCCAGACAGCACTGGGCAGGTCCCATCCCAGGGCTTAGCCTGGAGCTCCTGGGAAAGGTAGATTACCGGAAAGGAGTTCTGCCCCTGAGCCTGGCAGGACAGCTCTGAGCTGAATGAAAGCCAGGGATCCTCCCTCAGGGTTAAAACCTGCATTAGCCCAGAGGAAGAGAGCCTATAACAAAGCTTCTTTTACAACTGCAGGGCTGAGGCAAGCACAAGGTCCACAGACTCAATTAACCACAGCCCAGTTCCCTACCTCCAACACTATCCACCCATAGATCCCCCACAGAAAACTGGAGAACACAATACACCCAGTCCTCTAACAGAAGCTCTGAGGGGAACAAATGGTCTCATATACAAGGAGGTGAAGGCAAGGAGAAATTTCCCACATTGTATTAACAAGAAGAGAAAATCTTCATTGAGCTACATATATTCGAATGAAAAGAAAGGATATAGCATCTATGGAAAATATGAGAACAGAGAAATGAATAAATCAACGGAAAAAACATAAGGCAGAAAAGATAAATAATCCACTCTGGGTGGGGGTGGGGAGAGATAAGAAACAGTAGGAAATGCCCCAAAAATGTTGCATGCTAAAGCAAACCTGACACAGCCATCAAAGGTAGATGTCTCTGCTGAGGTATCTGGGGGAAGTATGGTGAGGTCTGCATTTCTTGAAATGCATCAAGAAAGACGGATGGAGGGAAAGGAAGAGGGGGAGAGAGACCATGCTCAAGCATGTATAGGAAGATCTTGATGGGATTTGGGTGGTAGATGAGTGGATGGTCGCTGAAATTCCATTGTCTTTTCTGTATGTGAAAATACGTGTAATAAAATGTTGAGGAAGAAAGATACTCTTCAAAACCATCATAAAAATTACATGAGGGGCACCTGGGTGGCTCAGATGGTGAAGCATATCTGCCTTCAGCTCAGATCATGATCCCAGGGTCCTGGGATCAAGCCCCGTGTTGGGAATCCCTGCTCAGCAGGGAGTCTGCTTCTCCTTCTCCCTCAGCCTTCCCCATTGCTCATGCTTTCTCTCTCTCTCTTACTCTCAAATTAGAAAAAAAAATCTTAAAAAAAGAAAAAGAATTACATAAGGCAATGATGTGGAAGGGCTTGTACACTGCTGAGGATTTACAGATTTTAAAAGTGATTAAAACAGTATAACAGCATAACAAGGGGAGATTAAAGAAGCAAGGAAACAAAGAGACTGCCTGTCAGAACAAATAAATAAATTAGAAATAGCAAAGGAAAGACAGGGTGGGTCATCGCATTCCTGGCAAAGAGGAAATACTGAATATAATCAAAATGAATGCAGAATGAAAAAGCAAATTGTTTAAAGTAATTTTAAAAAGTCAGTGGACACAAAGAGCAAACAAGTATCCAGCTAACAGATAGTTGGGAACCTTAAAATAGGGAACCTACCAAATGGAAATTAAAATATTTGAAGGTTAATAAGACACGCCTGAGTGGTTCAGTTGGTTAGGCATCCAACTCTTGATTCAGCTCAGGTCATGATCTCAGGGTTATGAGCTGGAGTCCCATGTGGGGCTCCAAGCTCAGCAGGGAATCTGCTTGAGGACTCTCTCTCTCCCTCTACCCCTCCTACCGGCTCTCTCACTCTCTCACTGTCTCTCCAAAATAAATAAGTAAATCTTTTTAAAAAATTATTTGAAGATAAATCAGAAGGAAATATTGGGGGTGGGGGGAGAGTGGTACCTACAGAGTGAAAGGACACAGCACATTCCAGAAGAAAATGATACAGGCAAATCAACACTAAAGGATATCTTAGCAAGCTTTCTCAAGGATAGAGAAGAAATTCTTTAGACATTCAGGCAAAAATAATAGTAATTATAATTCCTTACAAAGAAGGAAATAGGGCTGCCTCCAGATTTCTCCCAGCCCCACTACACTCCAGAAGACCACAGGGGAAAATATTCAACATTTGTGGGAAATAAACTATGACCTAAAAAATTTATACTAAGCCAAGTTGAGCAATAGGCAATTTCAAACATGCAAGTACCCAAAATACTGCACCCATGAAATTCTCTTGAAAGTCGTGCTGACTAAAAACAGCCAGCCAGCCAACGCATACATGGCAATGCCTGGAACAAGGACTGGAGATGGACCAGAAGGGGGTTACTTACAGAAGCGAGGGCAAAGGTCCAAATTAGACTCTCCATGTCAATATGCTAACATCAGCCCCATGAGAATGGCATCAACTAAGCATACTTGGAGGTACAGGCAGGTGAGGGATTTGGAACAAAGTCTATCTAATATTTTCCTATTCTCATACTTCGTAATGGGCTGTCAAGTACTGTCTGGGAAAATCAATCAATCAATCAAGAAATGGGGTTTTAAATATATAAACATGAGAACTATGAAATAAGACAATCAACCTCCATATTATGGAAGAAAATATACAAAGTAAAAACACAGAGAACATTAAAACTCAGTATTATAACAAAAAAAAAAAAAAGATGATAGATCTAAGACCAAACTAACAGATATATCAGTAAGTGGATAAACTCTATAAAAATCTATTTGCTGAAAAGAAAGAGACGCATCTACAACAAAGTCACTGAGAAGCCTCTGCAGACATCCCAGCTAATGCAGACAAAGCAAAGCTCGGGTGTGACAGTAATACGAGTCAAGACAATTCGGGGAAAAGCATTATGGAGAGAGAGAAAGGCACTCTATAATGATAAAGACTGTAATATACAATAAAGTTCTATCTGTCAGGAAAATTTATGTACCAAATAATGCTGCATCAAATTATAAAAAGAAAAACCACTGTAAATACAAAAAGAAATAGAAACACAACAAGGGCAAACAGATTTAAGTCACCTCTCTGTCTGCCTACACCAATCAATCACATAAATGCAATGACAAAAGATGGGGGAGGGGGTTACGTAACAAAATGAATCAAAATGTTTCAAATCATGCCCAGCAAACAGAACCTCCCTTTTCTAAGGCCCACCTGTCCTTTACACACAGCAGCGCCCCCTGGGCCCCCAGAACTCAATGGCCAACCTACTGACAGAGCTGTGGGCAGGGTGAGGGGGGCAAGGGAGGAAAGTTGGGCACCTGGAGCTTGCATCTGGTGAAGCAAGCCATCCCACCCCAGGACTGAAGAGGCAGGTGAGGGACTCTGTGGGGAGCCAGCTGGTTGAGGAGGCAGTGCCTGCCCTGCCCTCTGACCCCTCATGGACACCAGCCAGCCCATGCAGGCAGGCTTGCTTAGGTGACAGCCACAGAGGTACACCTTCTGGGACCCAGAAAGGGCAGGACAGGGTAGAAAATAGATTGGAGATGGGCAAAGGAAGAAATTGCAGCCCGCTAATCTAATCAAGAGGAAAACAAAATGGAAATGCCCCAAGTTACAAGTGAGAATGAGAAATGACAGAAAATAAATTCATGAGACATAATAAAAGCATATTTTGTTCAAATCCATGCAAATACATATGAAACATAGAAGAAATGGATGACTTTCCAGGAAAATGTGAATTACCAAATTTGAATATAGGGAAAAACACATAGAATACAGAAAAAAATTAGCAGATTAATTATTACAGGAAAATATTTTGTGTTTATCAATTCCATAATTAGACATTTTAGCAAATTCCCTTATTTTTCAAGAAGTTTTCAATTGATTCTCCTGCTGATTTCAGGTACACTATTTCAGTCACCTGAAAATAATGATATCTTTGCTCCCTTCTTCCCAATTTTTATACCTTATTCCTGTCTGTTTTCTAGCTCTAATAACAAGTCCTTTCAGGAAAGTGTCAGAAAACAGTGGGGAAGTGATCATCTTTTCCTCATTTCTGCTTTAATGGGCATGCTCTCAGGGAGTCCCTGCTCCAAGGCATGCTGGCTTCTTGTTTAAGTTTGTTTCTCTTGCTGCATGGAGGAAGTCTTTCTATTCCTGCTTTAGATGTGACTGCATGCGTCTACCAAACGCCACTTTGAATTTCGTGGAGATAATCACAGGTAGTGTTTTTTTTTTTCCTTCCTTGTGACTTTTTAATACAGGAAATTAATCCCCAACTATGTTTTGTAACGTTAATTATTTTCTGACAGTAAAATATCCTTGCATTCTTTGAATGAACCTCCACTGGTTGTACTGCATTATTTTTTTAGTTTGTTTTTAGACTTGATTTGTTAGAACTGTATTTCAAGTTTGGGCATCAATCAATATGTACCTTTATTTTTGTGCTCTCTTTATCAGATTTTGGTGTAAATTTTATGCTAGTTCTACAAAACAGTTTTGATATCTTTTTCTAACCTCTAGAACAGTTTACACGCACATTCAGATTCTATACTTTGAAAAAATAGAACTCGATCTGGGCCTGGTAGTTTGATAATAAACATTAAGAAGAAGGAGGCAAAATTATTATCTATATATCTGGAAGAACTAGGAGAATCCACTGGAGAAAATCTATCTGAAATATAAGAGAATTCAGTTGTCCAGATATAGAATTGACATTCCAAAAGAATTAGCTTTTTTCCAGGTAGTAAGCTACTGGAAAATACAAAGGAAGGGAAAAGATGGCTTTTCCATCCAACTCCTGCCACCCTCATGTTACCCACTGCCCTGTACCACCCCGCAGGGCACAGGCACACACAGATGGGTATCTTCACCTAGGTCCTTCTCTACCAATCCACTGAACCTGTAACATACACTAAGAACATGATTATTTTAAAGTTTATTTTATTTTTAAATCTATCTTTAAATTATATAATTTTAAAAAGAATTATGAATGATGCAAATATATAAAATCTCACCATCACAGCAGTGTTTCAACAATTAATATGGAAGAAAGAAAAGTCCCCTCTAGGAATATACACGCCAGTCCTACTACTTCCTTCACTTCTGCTTTCATTATTAGTATGATCATCAATCCACAGCTTATCAGCAGAAATGTTTTTAGACCACTTGTCAATTTTATGAGGAAAGTTTAGTGAAACATTGATAAAGTCATCTGTAGGCATAGAGACCTTGTCATGTACCTGGAGAGACCAGAAAGCCTCACACTGCCTTGAAGACACCTCCCCACAGAGGGAGGAGGGGAGAGTGCCTGTGTCCACTTCCATAGAAGTTATCAGTAAGCAGGTCCCCAGCTCCCAGGCACACTCGGGGGCATGGGACCCAGCATATGCAACAGCTGTCTATCAGACCATGTCAGGCAGGGTTTGGTGAAGACCCTAGAGACAGTCCTCTTAGTTGTGGAAATGGTTTTCGTGACTCCTGGACCTGTCAGGAGCAAGGACTCCCCCAGAAATTATCTTGGCAACCTACAGCACCAAACAGCTGACCCTCATAAGCTGTCATCGCCTGCCACCAAGGAGGAGCATGTTCCCTTTCTCCTACCAAATCTCACTGGGTGCCCCTCTCTGGCTGCTCCTACCCAGACCAAGAGGAAGGGCCCTCTAAGAGATGCAGCCCCAAGCACCTCGCTGCACTGATGCAGAACAGAAGGTAGCAGGTGGCGGGGGGACCACAGGGGACAGCCAGGGGTCTCCAACAGCAAGGTCAGCAGTGGCATACATGTGTCTCCCCCAACATGAAAGTACCTCACAGACCTGGAGACACACTCTGCAAAAAATGAAGGGACAAAGGCCTGTAAGGCACAGATCTGTCTCTGGAGAACGCTCATCGCATTTCCAGCTCAGCCACCATACCCATTTGAGATCCTGTATCAGGAAGTCATGGAGGAAGAGCCAGTGAAGAAATGGGTAAATACATATAAATGTATGCACAATAAGGCAGAGAACTCATATGCAGCTGTTACAGCCCTAGTCTGCCTTCACGACTTCCTTTCCCCTCTACCCATGACTGTTCCCCCTGCCGTGGGCCAGCACCTCCGTTTATCAGGGTTCTTGACCTGGCCAAGTGACCCACACCTTCATTCTTAAAGGATCTAAACCATGAGTAGCACAGCCAATACTGGATTGGTATAGCCCTCCCTTAATTTTTACCATGGCATGGAGCGCATGTGAGCCACCAAGGCTCCCCCATGTGTGCCCGCTTCCACAGAGTAAGGTAACCACTCTCACCCGCCCACCTGTCCCCAGATACTGCACTGCCTCGGCTGTCCTCACTCACTGCTAACAGCTGTCCTGCTGCACTGACAAGACGGAGGGCCTCTACAGACTGCCCTCTACCCATGATCCTGGGTCCATCCCGCAGCCTGCCCTTCCACCTTCTGCCATCCAGCATGCAGATCTCCTGGGGGTCTCTGGGCACCTCCAGCCCTGTGTGTTCCACCTCTTGCCCTGAAACCTGCCACCCACAGTCTTTGCCATGTCTGCTAACAGCAGCACATGCTTCTGACTGAGTGGGTCAAAACCCCCGCACTGTCTTTGATGCCACTTTCTCTGAGACTCTGTGTCCTGGGAATTCTGACAGCTGTGCCTTCCAAATGCATCCAGCACTGGGTCACCCTTTGCTACCTTCCCAGCTAACATGCTTGTCCCACCTGCCATCAGCCCTTTCCAGATTACTGCATGTTCCTTCCAACCAACCTTCCACAGTCTGTTTCCACCACCCCGGCAAGGCTGCTGTCTCACTCAGAGGGGAAGCCCCAGCCCCTGTGAAGTTTTGAGGACCCCAGGGATTTGGCCCCAGCCCTCTGACACTTGAACCTCCAGCTACTCTGCAAGCAAACTCAGTGTGTCTCACACCTGCCCTAGGACATTTGTACTTGCTGTTCCCACTCCCAAGAACATTCTTCCCATAGATATCTGCATGGCCCACCTGTTTCAAGAATTTGCCCAAATGCCGCATACTCAAGGCTTTGCCTTGTTCACCCTGAGCAAAATTACAGTTGGCACTCCCAGGTCACTTACTCTATTCTACTTCATCTTTGTTACAGACATTAATCACATCCCCCACACTGTATGAAGTATGAAAACAGTCTGCACTTATTGTTTAATTCCTTCCCACCAAGAACTCAGATTCATGGGTCAGAGATGGCAAACTCTAGAAGAGTGCCTGCTCAGAGTAGGGGCTCCATAACTACTTGGTGAATGAGGATCATTGTCATGACCATGTATGCATTTAGAAAGAGTCAGCACCAAGGGAGAACAGGCATTGTCAGGTGTGGTTCCCGCTCTGGAGGAGCTCACAGTGCACATAGGGAGAAGGCGTTGGCTATGAGGATGCTGTGAGCCTTTGCAGAGTGACTACACTGGGCCTCCAGAAGCCATGGGCCAGTGTCTGACAGCTTCTGTGGGCTCAGGCCCCCAACCAGGATAGAGCTCAGTGAAAGACAGGCAGGAGCTGGGAGAAGATGTCGGTGTTCTAGCCCTGGAGGGCCACCTGCCTCTGCCTCTGCCTCTGCCTCCACATCCTCACAGCTTCCCTCTGCTCCCACCCACTTCCTAAATTCACCCCTGGAAAGCGACTCCTACCAGGAACCTGGGGTAAAACAAGTCCCACTACAGGCAGACAACAGCAGAGGACACAGGTAATGGAAGACACAGAACAGAGAGAAAAGCATAAAAGCAGCACCCCCAGCTGAGGTCAGGAAGTCTGGTGGTGAGGAGGGCAGCCTCCAGCATGAGTTGAGGTGGTGAGATGGGAGGTGAAAGGTCCTGTGGAGATCACGGCTCCCAAACATCACCCGAGGCCACTCAAACTTGCCCGACAGCCATCCAGCCACACACGTCAACCAGCAGCGGAGAAACCACAGAGTTAACAACTACAGCACCCTGTGCTGGGTGCTGAAACTGGCAGGCATTAAATGGGGATGGAAAACAAGTTTCAATTTTCCATGCAAAATAAACTGAAATTTATTTGCTAGGCAGTGGCTCCTGGGGCAGTGCTGAGAAGACATCCGAGGTGGAGGACCCAGGTCCAATGGACCAACAGAGCTGGTAGGTTGTCTGTCCAGGCACGGGCGGAGGGGCATGGCGGGCCCACGCTGTCAACTTACTCTTTCTCTCCTCACCCCCACTCCGCCTTGGGGAAGCATTTGCCGCCCGCCCCCCGTGGGCGTGAGTGGGTATGCCAAAATATCCTGGGGCCCACATGGGCACTAGGGTAACATCAAGACTGGGTTCTGTGGCTGGACCTTGAGTTGGGGAGGGGCATGGAAACATAATATTTAAAAAGAAAGATTAAAACCATGACTCCTCTAAGTGACTGAGCAGAAGCGTATCAAAATCTAAAAACTATTCCTACATAAAATTCATGACATGAGGTTGGCAGTGGATCTTTTTAAATGAAATCTATTAAGAATAACAGGCTGAGCAGGCAAATATGACCCACCTAATCTGCCTAAAGATGAGCTGTATTCCTCCTATTCCAACAGATCATAGGGCCCTTAATAGAGACTGGATGCCCCTGGTGGCTTCCAAAGCCTTCATGGAGAAATGGGCTACCCTTGTTCTTTCTGCCCCAATTGAATTTGGAGAGTCATTTTATAACTGAGGGAGGACTCATACCATCTCTTTGAGATCCAATATTAACTCATAGGTCAGGAAAATGAATCAGCATAAGCTTCCAGGGAAGCAATTTGGCGATTTGTATCAAGAGCCTTTGTAATAACCCACAGATAATGCTTTGACATCATCTACAAAATCAGAGAGTAGACAGGCATTTATACGTAAAGGCATCTGTCAAGCATTCTCATCATAGGAAGATATTAAAGACAACCCAAACCTGGGAAGAGGTTTAGTAACAAACTGTCATATCAATGGGATATTAGGCACCTATGAAAAATGTTTCCAAAAAGCTGTCTTAGTGATGTGAGAAAACGTCTCTGACTTTATATTGAACTAAAATCAGAATGCAAAATTTTAAATATACTATGAGCTCAGTTAAGAAAAGGAAATTTAAGAAACACTGGAAAGAAAAATGTGATAATGTTAACAGAAAATAGAATTAGGGTTGAATTTTCTGCATGTTACACTTTTGATTTTCCAAATGTGCCACAGTATCAGATAAAATTTCATTTAAAACTTCTTTTAAAAAATTAAAAAAAAAGGGAGGAAAACCTGAATGGGAAGTCATTTGAGAAGGAGAAACACCATGAGAGACTCTTAACTATAGGAAACAAATGGGGTTGCTGAAGAGGAGGTGGGTGGGGGGACAGGGTAATCCAGTGATGGGCATTAATGAGGGCACATGATGGGAAGAGCACTGGGTGTTATAAGCAACTGATGAATTACTGAACACTACATTTGAAACCAATGATGTACTATATGTTGGCTAATATAATTTAAATAATAATAATTTTAAAAAATTAAAAGGAAGACGAGTATTTCCCTTCAGAGATGAGATCCCAAATTAGAGATAGAAACCAAGCAGCCCCAACTCCTTACTCAGATGACAACTCACTTTCCTATAGGACCACACACAAAACCAGGTGTAAGGGAAAGGGGTTCAGGCCAGGGCAGGCAGTGATGGGAGCCAGACCCAGCTCTGTCCCAGCCATGCAGCCTGGAGTAACAGCCAGGGCTTGAGGAGGGAAGCTTCTACTCCAGCTCTTGCTGCCAACCCTCCCCAAGCTCCACAACACCCTAGTTTGTAGAATGGGATCTAAAGTAGAGACAGTTGCTGGTGTGGAATCAGCAGGTCAGAACTGAACTCTGGGCTCCCCACCCTTCAGCCCTACCATCTTGAAGCAGTTAACTCAAGCCTTCCTGTGCTTCAACATAGTCATCTCTGAAATGGGGCAATGATAGTTCCTAACTCATGAAGCTGCAGAGATAATGGGCACACCCATGCTCAGTCGATAGCAGCTCTGCTTTCAGTCATCAAGGTCACAGTTGATGGACTGAGGGATCACTGCTGAACCTCATTGTTTCCAAGCCAATCTGCTAGGGCATTCGCCAGTCCTTGCAGTAGATCCCCAATGTCATTCTGCAGGCCACGCTCAGCCAGTGGCCTCAGAGATGCCTTGGAACCTTCTAAAAGCCATGCATGCCCCTCCCTTCACTCAGAGGCCCCAGTTCAGTAGGTCTGGACAGGGACCAGGAATCTGCACGGTAACAACACTCCCAGGTGATTCTGCTTCACATCCTGCCTGGGGGCCCCTTGCTGTCAGTCAGGGTGTCTATTGTCCTTGGACCAGAAGCTCACCTTAGGACTAGCATTAAGAAGCATGTTCCAAGGACAAGTGGTCCTTTCTGTTGGAAGTGTTCCTCTCTCCTACTTCCAAGCAATTCCTGAGGCTGTGGACAGAGAAGCAATCCATCCACTATTGGCAGGTCCTAGAATTCATTGGGTTTTATCATTAAACACAAGGGAAAAACACCCATGACACTTAGCTCCATCAAGAAGAACCTAAGCTGGGCACCTGGGTGGCTTGGTGGGTTAAGCCTCTGCCTTCGGCTCAGGTCATGATCTCAAGGTCCTGGGATCAAGTCCAGCACTGGGCTCTCTACACAGCAGGGAGCCTGCTTCCCTCTCTCTCTCTGTCTGACTCTCTGCCTACTTGTGATCTCTGTCTGTCGAATAAATAAAGAAAAAATCTTAAAAAAAAAAAAAAGAAGAAGAACCTAAGCTTTCCTGTGTGTGCACTGTTTTGAGTGAGTCCTTCCAAACAATCACCATTAGATCTATAAATGGGATCTCCAGGCTGGGCACCATGCATGCCGGCCCCAGAAACCCCCACCCTCATTCTTTATTACCACCTCCCCATGGTAGTTCAAAACTGCTCACAGAGCAAGTTCTTGGCATTTTATTAGGCTTCCTGCATTATCACCCCAACACAATACAATAATAAGCCTAACTTTGCCATTCTGTCAAGAAGATTAGGTTAATATTCCTGTCTGGAAGCTTGAAAAGCCATGTGCCCTAGGAGATTTCAAGTCATTTAAAACCTCTCTACTCAGATCATGCAACTTAAATGACTACACTCATGTAGGGCCTGACTCAAAGATGTATAGGATGCAGTAGCTGCCCTCTAGCAGCCAGGCTGGGGGGATATAGACTATCTTAGGGTGTTCAAGCTGCTAGAACAAAATGCCACAGACCAGTGGCTTTTAAAGAGCAGAAATAGCTCACAGATCTGGAGGCTGGAGGTCAGGGAGCCAGCATGGTCAGGTGAAGTCTTCCTCCAGGCCACAGAGTGCTAATATCCAATCTCACATAGTGAAAAGGAGTAAGGGAGCTTTGTGGGGTCCTTTATAAGAGCACTACCCACTCTTGAGTGCCCCACCCTTATGACCTAAGTAAGCACTTCCCAGAAGCCCATCTACTACATACCATCACCTTCAGGGGTTCAGATTTCAACATGAATTTGGGGGTAGGGGGACACAAACATCTGGACTGTAACCTAGAACCATAAGCATATACTCCTGCAATTTGACAAGAGCTTCAGAAGCAAGAACAGAAACAAGAGCAACAGGTTCAGGTGTATGGTGGTGTGAGGCCCGTGGAGGTAGACTCCCTGAGCTGAGCTGAGCTTACCGGGTAGAAGTTATCTAGGGAACTAAAGGAACAGACAGAAGGGAAAGGCACTGGAAATGGGGCCTACCTTATACAAAGGTGTGGAGGCAAGAAGGAAAGAAAGAGCAGGTGGTTTGAGAGGTAGTGATGTGCTCCTTGGCTCCTCCTTCAAGAATGAAGGCTTCACTCCCCACCAGCCACTCAAAGTACAGCTCCTGGGGACTGCTTAGGGCCACACCCCTGCCCCAGATGGCCACATCAATGACTGTTGGACACACTGGCATACACACCTGCTCCCACCTCTTGTCCCAACTCCACTGCACTCTCAAGGCCACACCAGCTCTCTGTGGGGCCAAATGAGTCCGTGTAGTTGGGTCCTCTGCCCCGGCCTGTGTCCTAACCCGCCTTACTCAGCTGCTGACCCAACTCCTCCTAAACTAATCTGCACCTCAAGTTAGCCTGGGAGAAACTTCCTGCTTCCTGGAGCTCAAACTGCAGTACATCGCAAATCATTGGCAGTGTTTAGCAAACATTTTTAAACAGTGGAGAACAAAATAGCTTAGTCTTCAGACTTCTGGATAGGACCAGAATAAATTAGCAGAGACTGACTGACCCTCGGCTGAGAAATAAAGGTTCAAACACCATTTGGTACCTCATTTTTCTGATGCCTCAACCCAACCTTTATTTTTTTTTTTTTTTCCATCCTGTAATGCAGACACTCAGTTGTTGGAGTTCAAGTCACCAAGAATGTACAAAACCAGTGCCTGTGCCAAAGGAGGTTAGGAAGTCTGAGATCCAGGCCAGGGAGCTGAAGCCCAGAGAGGTGAGGTCTTGTCCCAGGCCACCCACGTGGGAGAGCCACAACGGCCAGTCTGTCTGAATCCCAGCTACAGAATTCTTTCTACTCCACTGTTTTGAAAATTATAAAGTTGTTGTGGCAGACTGAATAATCTCCCCACCAAAATGTCCATGCCCTATCCCTGGAAACTGAATGTCACCTTTTTTTTGACAAAAGAGACTATAGATGCAGTTAAATTAAGGCCCTATGGGAAGGAGGCAGGTGAGTCAAATGTAGCAGAGTCTCTGTGAAGTCGAAAACAGACACCGGAGTGATATGGGCTGGAGCCAAGGAATACTGGCTGCTTCTAGAAAAAGCTGGAAGGGGCAAGATTGGCCCCTCTTGTTACCAGGAAAAAAAAGCTGTGTCTGTGGCCTGGGTCTGAACTCCCTAGTGTCACTCTCTGGGCTCAAGTAAGCATCCATGGAAAGGGTTTCTAACGGAAGTGGGGTTGTGTGTGCCTCAAACTCACAGCTTCCAGAAGACAAGGAGCCAGAATGGGAAACAGACATGGCTTAGGAGGAGTAGGGGAGTAGAGGGTGAGAGGACCAGAAGAGGACACTGACTAGACCAGGGACATAAGGCAATGCAAAAGGGAATGTCAGCAGGGAGGCCCACACGAGGCATTTGCTGGGCTTTCCCCACTCATAGGGCACAGGCCCAGCTGCTGTGCATAGTATCCTGCCAGGCCCATGTCCTTCCTGCCCCCACCAAGGGGGCTCCTGAGATCAGGGAGCAAGTGGTACCAGACCCCATGGGAGAAGGAATGCGGTTAGGCCAGCTGCAGCAGGAGCGATTTTCAATCAATGAGGCGGAAAGGAGCCCCACACACTTCCTGAGCACCTGCCCCAGGAGGTGTCTGTCTGCCTGGATTTAAGTCCCAAAAGTCAAAATGTCAATACACAAATACAGAGTGAAGCAGAGTTGGCAGGTTGGAAGCCTGGGGAATAGGCACTGGCAGGTTTTAAGTTATCTTGTTTTTTGTTTCTTACCAATATATGCTTTGGTACCAATATCCTAGGTGTATCTGTTCATGGATTTAGCAAGTATATACATGCATACCCACCACGTGGTCTAGGAGCTGGGAGCACTCAAGTGAGCAAAACATGCAAACTCCTTGCCCTGGGGAGTGAAAGGTACGGGTTGGGGTCAAATCTGGGTCAGCTCTGTCCCAAGGGCTGTGCTCCTTCCACCTCACTGCCCTGCCTCCCTCCAGGCTGGGCCAGAGAGGGTAGGACCCAAGAGGCAGATTTTGTAAGAAGATCGCAGCCCAAATACAAAAGCCTTTCTACCAAGAAGAGGGAGGGGAAGAGGAAGCTGGGCTCTGACCTAGATCCTGATATCTAGGGTACAAACCACCCCCTCCCAAGGGAAATGCTTTGTCATCCCAAGTTCAGGCAGGGAAAGCAGAGATGACCAGTGACCGAGGTCGGTAGCCAGCAAGCCTCAGCCCCCACCCTGGTGGTCTGTCTTCCTTAGCCAGGTGTGTGAAAGCATCTCACCTGGACAGTGAAGAAGCTTCTGCCAGCTCCAGGGCAGCAGCTTGCTGTGCCCCTCCCAGAGCATTTGACCCTGCCATGCTCAGTCCCACTTCCTGTCTGTGGCCAGGGAAAATGAAGCCAGGCCTGCTGTGTAATCTGAAGACTGGCCACACCCTTCACCCTAAAGTCCTTTCTAGAAGGAAGCACAGGTCCTGGGACTTCAAGCCTTGGAGACCAGAGGACAAGCTAAGCTCCCAAAGGGGACATGGGAGCCTCAGGGTGATCCCATCCCCCAACACAGCAGCAATCACAGCCAGATTTGCATTCCACACTGGGAGAAACTGAGGCCCTAAGAAAAGAAAGTCCAAGGTGAGCCAGCATGGAGCTGAGCCTAAAAGCTATGCTATTGGCCCTGGAATGAGGAAAAGGAAATCAGGATCCTAGAAAGCGATCTTCTCAGGTGGGCCCCAGGAAACTGTCTCCCCAGCCAGCCATGTGCAGACACTGGGCCCCCAGCCCAATCCAGTTATGGACTAATCATCCCCAGGATACTGCAATTTAGGAAAGTAAGGAGGGGTTTCCCTCCTGAGTCCTAGGGAAAACACACACACACACACACACACACACACACACACATGCAGGCATGCACACAATAATAATGGCCCTGGCCCAGGTGTTGAAGGCAAAATAGCTTCCTCTTAAAACAAATGATGTTTTAAGAAACATAGAAAGAATCAAAGACAGACCAACTAATGCACATCTAACAGACCTAGGAGCAGCCAGAACCCACTGGAGAAACATTGCAGGAAAGATGTTGCTTCCCTGACTTCTGAGCACGCCCCCAGCACCCCAAAAAGGAGGTCTCTCTATGTGCTGGGCTAGGTTCAAGGTTGAACATTCTGAGGCCAGTGGCCACACTGCCCAGTGGCCAATCCAGGCCAGCATAAGACACAGGGCCGAGAAGGAATTTGCCACCCACCTGCTAATCCCAGGCCCCAAGCCTGAAGGCCACTTGATTTCATGCAGGCTCTTGGGTATAAGGAGGTGCAGCAGGCCAGGGATGGGTCCCTGGGTATATGTTTTAAACAGTGCTGCAGGGGGTTCTGGAAATGAGTGACCTCCCATCAAAACCATCTGTGAGCTTAAGTAAACCCCCAGGCTACAGAGAGTTCCATCCTGACATGAACATGTCCTGTGGACAGCCCATTTGGCACCACTCCCTTCTTACACATGAGAAACTAATCACTGTGGAGTTCATCCTGGGAGGCTGGGAGCCCATGCCTCAGAGGGGTCTGAAGGACAAGGGCCTGGGATACCTGGCCATGTCGCATCCCAGCAGCTGGAAGAAAGGAAAAATACCAAAAGCAGTTCTCCCTCCCCTTACCCTGGGAAGTCAACTCCCTAGGAACTAATGATCCAGAAGATGTAATAAGTGATAAAATCCCACTCAAGGTCCTGGGCATGAGTCTGATGCCACCTTGTCCTCCTGGTCCATGGGCCCAAGCAAGACACTGGGTTCATTCATAAAGTCCCTGGAGTCCCAAGAGCATCCCATCAGTGGACCTAGAGCAGGGAAAGGCTCAGGCACCGGAGAGACTCCTCTAACAAGGGGACTATGAGACAGCTTCAGACAGCCGCTTATCAGGAAATCCAATGTCCTAAACCACCCACTTCCTGATCCAGTTGGGCTTTTCTGTTAACTGAGATGCGATGTTCTTAATCTCCCTTAAGTTTGGCCAGCTTTTGAATACCTGACCTAGGGCTGTGGACTGGTGACAGCACGAGGTCTCCTTGGCCCAGCCCAGGGATCCAGCCTGTGAGGTGCCCTCCCCCAGCACTGACTCTTCTGTCCTGGTCCCCCAGCCACTCTCTGCTCTGGGGCATCCACTTCATGTAAATGGGACCCCACTCTTTCCTGCTCAATTGGCCCCTTCTGGGCACAGTCTCTGTATCAGCCAGCACCTCCGTGTGTCCACTGCCACCCCTTTAGCTCACTGTCCCGACCCCTCCCATCAGGGGCAGCCTCCCTCCAGGACACACACCTGACCCCATGCTAGATGCCTCAGCTCTTTGGTGCTGCTGTAACAGGAGCAGAGCTGAGGAGAACAGCTTCTCAGATTGAGAATGGGCCATACATACGGCCCATTGAGAGAATGGGCCATACATACGGCCCATGAGAATGGACTCAGACATACGGAGGACCCTGCATCCCTCGCCATCACAGTTTCCTGAAGGATCATGCCTGACGCCCAGCCATAGCAGGACCCACCATATAGAGTTAATTGCCAAAGAGTTCAGGGAGACACCACCACCCACCCCTGCCACCAGCATGCTGGTGCCAAGCACAGCCCACATTCCTCATCCAAAATGAGGTCCTTCAGGCCAGCTCCATGGTGATCAGCTCACTGGTGAAGTGGGGCAGCCCTGACCACACAGAGAGCACCATATCCCAGCCCTCAGGAGGCTGAGATGGACACAGGGAGAGTTCCAGCATGTGCCTCTCACCTAATCTGTGAGGGGACCACCCAGTGCAGGATGTGGGATGTCCCCTGCCCTGCCCCTCCCACACTCATCAGCACCCTAGGAGCTTCCCACACCAAAGTCTCTGCAGGAGGAGGCCTCTGTGAGCACAGAGCCTCCCTGTGAAGACGAGGGGTGTCCCTTCACTGCCTTCCAACCATTTTGAGGAAAATGAACCCACCCAGAGAAGAAACAAGAGAGCAAAGAGCACTTCTCAGCACTCTGAGGCTCAGGGCCTTGTTCTGAGCAGCTCTGGGACTCATGGGACAAATGCTCATTCCCCTTCCTTTGAGTGTCAAAGGCAATCACCACACCCGTTTCCATCCAGAGGGGTAAACCTGGCACAGGCTGGCATGGGGACGATAACCTGGACTCTGCCTCGCTCACCGAGGCAGGTCTGCCTCACCCTCAGCCTGCTCCTCCATGAGACAGGAGGAATAGCCACTCCTGGACTTCCTGATGGCCGTGACACTCAGTTGTGATCAAAACCTAGTCAAAATTCCCTCTGGGCCCCCTTCCATGAGGCCTCAACTTCAGCCTATAAAACCGCAGCTTTCAACACAATTTCCTCCACCCACCCACACACTCACTAAGGGATATGAACCACTCTAATATGGCTTCTGGCAGCCTCATGCCACATCTCTGGGACACCCCAAGCCCCTTCAAGGGCCTGCCAAAGAAGGTTAAGGCTGCCAAAATAATTTGCCGTTTGCTTCAGCCAACACCTGATTATAGGCCTCTGAAGCCCAAATAAAGCAGTTCCTCTAGAAAACATACAATTGTGAGTCCTTCCTCTCCCTGTCCTTCTATTGAGATGTCTTTCCTTCCACCCCAGAGTATCTTTCTGAAGGACTCAGGGGCCAGTCCTTTGAAATGTCGTCATCAAGGATAGGACCCCTTGTCCTAATCTCGGTGAGAGGGTAGTAGACCAGATAGGAGATGCCAGTCAGCAGGCACAGCATCAAAACTGACCAACCCTCTCACTGGCTTTCTGGAATATTCCACTTGCCTGATTCTGCTCAAGCCCCCAGTCCCTCCTTCTCCCTCTGAAAGCCCACACACCTCTGCTTCCATCAGAAGGGAGCTCAGCTCTTCTTCTACTGCAGTGGGTACAGAATAACATCTGTCTTCGCCCAGTGTCCAGCCATGCCTCTGACACTGTCTCAGATGTGATAGACCATTCCATAGCAGCTGTGTGCTGATGCCCAGAAGGAATGCATGCATGTACCCTAGAGAAACCTCAAAGATACATGCAGATCAGGGTGATAACGCATCTTTCCTGGGTGCCAGCTGTGTGCTGGGCACTTTTGTGTATGGAATGTGAAAATCTCCATGTCCCTGGTCTACTAAAAGGATGATATGGAAATGTAATCCAAGTCCACGTGACTCCAGAAACCCAGCTCCTCCAGAACCCAGTGCCAACATGTAAAGAAGCCACCAGTGTCAGGTGTGCCATCTCAGGGACTGAAACATTTTGCACCAACAAAATACCATGCTCTGCTCTGGTGGAAGAATGTAATGATGGAATTTCAAGGTTTTTAAACATTAGCCCCAGGGCAACCACAGAGCCTGTAAGTGGGAGTGAGAGGGAGGGCAGAAGAAAAAGGAAGGGAAGGCAGAGGGTGGTGGGAGGAAGGGACAAGGTTGGGGGAGGCAAGGGTGAAATTTTCAAGTGGTTTTCCTGCCCTCTTCCTTCCTCAGCCCTTCCACATCCTCTCCCAAAAGGAAACCATGGGGTGGGGACAGCCCTGGAAACTGATTCCCACTCTAACTTCAAGAGGAAATGCCTTTCTGAGCAGAGAGCCTCCATACCAAGCTTTTGTCTGCAGGGAGTTTTTCTGTGAATTTATGAGACGCTGAAGAAATGCTGACAGAGCAGTTTTGCCCACCCCAGCAGGCTGCCAAGCGCACCTCATTAAGACCAGCCTCCTGCAGGCGACAGGGTAGAACAGGCAGGGGTGTCTGAGGGGGGTGACAAGGGACAGGCAGAGCACCTGAACACAGTTCTGGCTGTCATGGGGGGAGTACTCACGGAGCTCGACTCCCAGAAGGAGCATGAAGGATCACAGGGCTCAGCCCACTCAGGTCACACCAGACTCTCAGGACATGGGAAGCCAGAGGACAGACAGACAAAGGAGCACTGAGAAGAAGCCACAGGTCCACAGAGCACCAGGTTTCTGGCAGCTGGTTCTGAGACTCTCCCCTACCTCCCTCATGCTCCTTATTCACTTTACCCCAAAGCAGGACAAGAGATTCCACATAGAAGATAGGACACTTTTCACCTTGAGATCCCACCTTCTTAAAATTCTTCCTGATTCACAAAGTAATCACATTTTCTCAATCACCCAACTTCCACATATTTTAATGTTTTCTTTTTTCTTTTTATTTTTTTTTTCAGCATAACAGTATTCCTTGTTTTTGCACCACACCCAGTGCTCCATGCAATCCGTGCCCTCTCCAATACCCACCACCTGGTTCCCCCAACCTCCACCCCCTGCCACTTCAAACCCCTCAGATTGTTTTAATGTTTTCTTAAAAATAAAGAGCAATTTGGGACACCCGGTGGCTCAGTCAGTTAAGTGTCTAACTCAGTTTCCACCTGGGTCATGATCTCAAGGTCCAGCCCCACACCAGTTTCAATGCTCAGCGTGGAGTCTGCTCAAGATTCTCTCTCTTGGGGCGCCTGGGTGGCTCAGTGGATTAAAGCCTCTGCCTTCGGCTCAGGTCATGATCCCAGGGTCCTGGGATCAAGCCCCTAATCGGGCTCTCTGCTCAGCGGGGAGCCTGCCTCTCTGCCTACTTGTGATTTCTATCCGTCAAATAAATAAATAAAATCTTAAAAAAAAAAAAGATTCTCTCTCTTCCTTTTTCCCTCCCCCCCCCGCTCTCCCTCCTTCTCTTTCTCTCTAAAACACATAAAATCTTAAAAAAATAATAGAATAATAAGTGACTAGTAATCTGTATAGTCATGAGGGCTCAGTATGTAGCAGGCCTGAGCAAAGCACGTGGCTACCTGGCCACAGTCACCCATTCCTGCTATCCTCATCAAAACAACTTTCTGGAGAAAGTGTCACAGAGGAGGGATCCCGGATGAGGGACATGAGCCACTTGTCGGAGTCACAGAGCAAATGGGGCAGAAGCCATGGACTCCTGGGGCCTGTGTTCAACTGCTCTTATACAGCCGAGTTCCTAACTTAGAATATTTTTCACATTTGCTCTCTTGTGTGATTCTTAAAAAACCTGGTGAAGAAAGCAAACAAGAATTCCCCAATTTAACAGATAAGAAAAATTGAGACCCACAAAGGGCTTTGCAGGGAGCTGCAGAGCCAGGTAGAGGCAAAGTGAGCTAGAACCTAAGTATTCCATGACTTGACCTATATGTCATTCAACCTCACCAGGTAAACTTCACTATGGAAACAATTTTGGGGGGGGAGGGGGAAGAGTGGTGGTAATGTGATGCTGTGACTGGATAGCCTGTGGTAAGAGAGACATCATTTGGGTAGAGGGACGGGTCAGGTGGCTGAGAGGCTGGACTTGGAGGAGGGCAGGACGCTGCCTGGAGGTGGTGGGAAGCCCCGCAGAGTGGAAGGAGAGACCAGGAGGCAGCCGGCAAAGTGGCCTGGATGGTGACCACCTTCCCAGATACATCGTTGATCCAGAAGCCTGCCCATCCTGCCAGTAGGAAGAAGACGGAAGAGAGGAGAGCCTCAGTGCTAGACACGGCTGCATCTTCACGCACTAGCCCTAACTCACACACACCAGAGGAGGTGTGGTCAACCCTGCATCTCTCCTAAGGACCTGGAGCCCAACTTATGGTTTCCCCAAGCCCAGGCAGCTTTATAACAAGCCTGATTTCCTCTAGCCATCAGTGACCTATTCTTTGAATACTTCGCCAGAGTTCAGTGACTGGTTCATCCTGTCTGTGCATGTGTGCGTGCCTATGTGTGAGTGTGCCTGTGCTCCTGTACTGTGGCTGTGGGTAAGGGATGGAGCCAGGAGAGCTGCTCAGCACAGCCACCCTGCTTGGCATCTGCTAGGAGAATGATCACCATGGCTGGATTTTGCCCACAGATTTGAATACCAATGAATATTTCCAGCAAAAGTCATGGAAATTGATTTGTAGAAAAGGCAGGAGATGGAGAAAAATGGGAGGCAGTAGCCATTGAATTCAATACCAAATAATCTAATATGCCCAATTGCATTTTCTTTTCCTACCTTTGACGTCTGCAAGCAAATCATTGGCACTTTAAGTTTGCACATATATCTCAATGCAAAATGGTCAAGCGGCAATAAATAAATGCATTATCCAGATAAATGGCTGCCAGTCAGGGAGAAACTGCGAAGAATAGTCTGTGCTCCTGCAGTGATTTACAAGCAGGAAATTCACTTATTCTCCCCTGACCCTTTGGCTGTTGTCAGCTCTCATAATTCTAGAAATAGGAAGGGTGGGTCAGTGGAAGCAAGGATGATAGGAGGAGGAAGAACTGGAGGGCACCAGGCCTTTGGAATAAGAGAAGACCATTTACCAGGCAAAAATGATGTCTTGGCCTCCAGAGCCCCTAAGCTGCCCAAAGCCCCAGCCTGATCTCTGCTTCTACACTTTAAAATATCCATTCAATCCAAACATCAAACATACTAGTCCCCAGCCTGAAATTGCACCAACAAAGCATCTCACCCCAGAGCCTTCCTTGATCTTTCTCCTTCTATTCTCTAGGGTCACATTATCCTTCATGGAGAATGTTAGGACAACCTGCCAAATATTCACCCTTTCATCTCTCCCCTGTAATCCATCCTGCCCAGAACTGTCCAAGACATGATCCTAAAATGTAAATCTTACCATGGCACTATCTGCTTAGTTCCTCAGGGCTTTTCCTTTTCCACCTTTCACTTGACTCCAAAAACCTTAAATATAAACGTTCCTTTTCTCTTAAGGAATCAATCCCATTTATAACTGTACCAAAAAATGTAAGATACCTAGGAACAAACCTAACCAAAGAGGTAAAGGATCTGTATTCTGAAAACTATAGAACACTTATGAAAGAAATTGGGGAAGACCCAAAGAAATGGAGAAACATTCCATGCTCATGGGTTGGAAGAACAAATATTGTTCAAATGTCTATGCTGCCCAGAGCAATCTACACATTCAATACAATCCCTATCAAAATACCATCAACATTTTTCACAGAGCTAAAACAAATAATCCTGTTATTTGTATGGAACCAGAAAAGGCCCTGAATAGCCAGAGGAATGTTAAAAAAGAAAACCAAAGGTGGTGGCATCACAATTCTGTACTTCAAGCTCTATTACAAAGCTGTGATCATCAAGACAGTATGGTACTGACATAAAAACAGACCCATAGATCAATGGAACACATTAAAGAACCCAGAAATACACACTCAACTACGGTCAACTAATCTTCAATAAGACAGTCTCTTCAGCAAATGGTGTTGGGAAAATTAGACAGCAACATGTGGAAGAATGAAACTGGACCATTTCCTTACACCATATACAAAAATAAACTCAAAATGGATGTAAGACCTAAATGTGAGATAAGAATACCTCAAAATTCTAGAGGAGAACACGGGCAGCAACCTCTTCAAACTTGGCTGCAGCAACTTTTTCTAGACACATCACCAAAACCAAAGGAAACAAAAGCAAAAATGAACTACTGGGACTTCAATATAAAAAGATTTTTGCACAGCAAAGGAAACAGTCGCCATACCAAAAGATAATCTACAGAATGGGAGAAGATATTTGCAAATGTCTTATCAGATAAAGAGCTAGTATCCAATATCTATAAAGAACTTATCAAACTCAACCCCCCCCCAAAAAAAAACAAATAATCCAGTCGAGAAATGGACAGAGGACATGAACAGACATTTCCCCAAATAAGACATCCAAATGGCCAACAGACACATGAAAAAATGTTCACATTTCTTGGCATCATCAAAATACAAATCAAAACCACAATAAGATACCACCTCACACCAGTCAGAATGGTTAAAATTAACAACTCAGGAAAATATGTGGGGAGGATGTGGAGAAAGGGGAACCCTCTTACACTGTTGGTGGGAATGCAAGCTGGTATAGCCACTCTGGAAAACAGTATGGAGGTTCCTCAAAAAGTTGAAAATAGAGCTGTTCTATGACCCAGTAACTGTACAACTAGGTATTTACCCCAGAGATATAAATGTAATCAGGTGAAGGGACGCCTGCTCCCCACTATTTATAGCAGCAGTGTCGACAATAGCCAAATTGTGGAAAGAGCCAAGATGTCCACCAATAGATGGATAGATAAAGAAGATTGCACTACTAGGTTTTCACCCCAAAGATACAAATGTAGTGATCTGAAGGGACACCTTCACCCCCAATGTTTATAGTAGCAATGTCCACAATAACAAAACTATGGAAAGACCCCAAATGTTCATCAACAGAAGAATGGATAAAGAAGATATGGTGTATATATGGTATATATGTATACACATACACACACACACACAGGAATATTACGCAGCCATCAAAAAATGAAATCTTACCATTTGCAACAACATGGATGGAACTAGAGGGTATTATGTCAAGCAAAATAAGTCAATCAGAGAAAGACAATTATCATATGATTTCACTCATATGTGGAAATTAAGAAACAAAACAGAGGATCATAGGGGAAGGGAGGGAAAAATAAAATAAGATGAGATCATAGAGGGAGACAAACCATAAGAGACTCTTAAGTATAGGAAACAAACTGAGGGTTACTGGAAAGAAAGGAGATGGAGGGATGGGATAACTGGGTGATGGGCATTAAAGTGGGTACATGATGTAATGAGCACTGACTGTTATATGCAATGGATGAATCACTGAACTCGACCTCTGAAACTAATGATACACTATATGTTAATTAATAATACATTATATGTTAATTAATTGAATTCACACATATGCCCACCTGTAAGAAGGTCATGAGTTCTTTAAAAATAAGAGCTGCACTGAATTCATCTGTTAGTTCTCCAGCACCTAGTATAGTGCCTGAACCAGGCAGGCATTTGGTGGATGCCATATCTGGAAGGATGGATGGATGGATGGATGGATGGATGGATGAATAATGGGTGGATAAATGGGTAGGTAAATGGGTGTATAAGTGAATGGATGGTTGGGTAGATAGATGGATGGATAATTGGACAGATAGGTGGTGGGTGGGTGGACTGGTTATGCCAGTTGATGGGTAGATGGCAATGGGGGCACACTTGAGTGGACTGGTGGGAAAGTGAGTAAGTGGTAAGTGTGAATGAAGAAACATCCACTAGGGATTTGAGGACTAATTCCTCTGTGACCCTGAAGAGGCTATCTGTAGTCTAAGTAGTAGGGCTGATTATAAAATACCATGAATCTTCTGGGAAAACAAATCTTCCTATGTCTAAGCCTCATGACCAACCATGGCTTAGCCTCCATGGAGGTGCCACAGGCCTGTGATTGCATCTTTGAGCCCCACCTTCTGGGATACTCAGCATTCCAACACTTTTTGGAACCTCTCATCCAACATAACAGCTCCCTCCTCCAGCTTTTCTTCCATCTATGCAATATAAGTAAACCCTCCATGATTTAGGTCATTGATTAAAATGAACTGTTAGAACCACAAACAGAGCCTACAGCTGTGGTATAGAAAATGCATCTGAATGAAAGGAAGCTCATCACTCCAGCTGAGGGCACAGAGCTCCACCGCCTTTGTGTCCTAATTGCAGTGACCCTCATTCAGGCCCTATTTTGTTCACAGTGACAGAATTAGAAATGTTGTCAAATATTTTACAGAACTCACAATGAGCTTTATTTAAAAGCACCAAGTCTTAGAGTTTAATATATTTGTTCAATGAAACTAAATGCCATCAAGCCATGACTTGTTTTTAATGAACCCATGCAGGCTCCCAGCAATGACTGTTTCTTTAAAAAAAAAAAAAAACATTTCCTCTCTGAGTCTTTCTTTTGCCAGAGAATAAATGTTGACCATTTATTGATGAACAGGGGGAGTTGGGGAAAGTGTTTAAAATCCTATGGATAATGGAACAATTTATTACAGTTCCAATCATGAGCACCTACACACAGAGGCTCTTGTGTGGCCTCTACCTCTAAGTTGTTCCCAAGATGCTTCAAAGATTCTGAATGTGGGTTTAGGGCTTGGCACTTCTCACATCCTAGCTCTGTAACACACATTAGCCCACCCAGCTGGGCCTGAACTTCTCATTGTAAAGGGGAGTTTGTAAGAAGGGAAGTAGCAACCTCAAGAGGTTACTGTGAAAAATAAGTGAGAAACCATGACCACAAGCATGACGCCACTAATGAAAATGGGCAAGTGGTTTATAATGGCAGGGTGCTTGATCACTGATCTCCAACAGCACCTTCCAGGAGTCTCATGACTATTCCTCCTTGGAGCGGCCTCTCACTTCAGCACTCCCCCTGGCCAGAAGGATGCCTCTGCACAGGTCAACCACAGACACATTCAGAAAGCACCCACACAGCCATGAGCCATGTGCTCTTTTGTGTGCCTTATAGGCCCAGGCTGCAGCAGAATTTGCTTGACTCACAGAGGAAGAAGAGTGTGTTAAAATTTACCACTCCAGAGACACACAACACATGCCCTACTTGCTCTCCCAGGGGCTAGATGGCCCATGGAGAATAAAGAGACAGAAAGACTTCAAATTAAAGGCAAATAATTGAGCATGCACACCTAATTTCACTTCCTCCCAAATTCACTCTCCATCTCTAAAAACAAAACAAAACACTGTGAAGAAATCTTTTAAAGGGTATAAATCCACAAGGACACTGAGAACAGGAGAAGATGCAATACCAACAAAAACTTAAAAGGTATAAAGTAAATTGGAAAAAGGTAAATCACAAGTTATCAGCAAGGAAAGCAAAGAATAAACCCAATTCACACTGCAGAGTTCTCAAATTGCTCAAGAACTGGCAGCACCAGGAGCTCAGAATAATAAAGAACTACACTGGAGCTAAAATAAGGAGAACTAGTCAGAAGTCTGAGAAATAGATCCCTAGAATCCCCTCTTCCATGCACACAGCTTTGTATGGAAAGGATTCCGTTCCCCAGCCAGTACTCCCTCTTTGCCAGAGGAAGACTGGAAGTTTACTCTCTGAAAAAGATAAAGCAGTCTCTTGACCAGGGACTGCACAGTAGGGCTGTGAGTGCCATTCCAGACACCAAGCTGTTAACCAGTGGCATGTATTCTCCCCTTCTTAGCCCCCAGAACCCTGCCCTCAGATGTTTCATCCTCCAGGCAGGAGATGAGAAGGGTATTCAAGCTCTAGGTAGACCTACTAGCCCCAAGGAAGGACCTAAAGATAATGACAGGAGGATTTCCCACAAAGCCCCCCACCACCACTACAATGGTTCTACAAGAGCCACCTACCTCTTCACCAATCCCAAACAGCAAATGAGCTCTGGCTCTTAGGCCAAGGTGTAGCAGACATCTGAGGAAAGCCTCCATCATGAGAGAGAGAGAGAGAGAGAATATAAGCCACTCAGAGAAAACCCACACATAAAGAGAAAGTCCAATAAAACTATCATTAATAGCCTCTAAGAAATAAGAGAAAATAGTATATCCATTAAATGTGAAAGGATACTCTATAAAAAGAATATTCAAATTATAGCAGCAATCTCCACAATAGTTAAACTATGGAATGAACCCAGATGTCCATCAATAGATGGATGGATAAAGATGTGGTGTATACACACACACACACACACACACACACACACACACACACACACAAGGGAATATTACTCAGCCATCAAAAAATGGCGTCTTACTATTTGCAATGACATGGATGGAACTAGAGGGTATTATGCTAAGCAAAATAAGTCAGAGAAAGATAATTATCATATGATTTCCCTCATGTGGAAATTAAGAAACAAAACAGAAGATCATAGGGGAAGGGAGGGGGAAGGGAAGGGAGAGGAAGGAAGGAAGGAAGGAGAAAAAGAAAGAAAGAAGAAAGAAAGAAAGAAAGAAAGAAAGAAAGAAAGAAAGAAAGAAAGAAAGAAAGAAAGAAAGAAAGAAAGAGGGAAGGAAGGGATGGAGGGAGGGAGGGAAGGAAGGAAGAAAGAAAGACAAAGGACCTGTCCAGGAGACCATGTAACAAGTCCTGTCAATGACCTGTGCTAACACCCCCACCCTCATTTGCTCCCTTCCCTCAGCATTGCAGGGCTTGTGCTCAACTGCAGAGACACTTTACTTGTATCCACAGGGGCCAGAGTGATAGAAGTCTAGACCCCTCAAAGGTCCTGGGTTAGTGGAGCACAGAAGAGTGAAAGGCCAGCTCACTTGTCTTCAGGCAGGATGTTCTGAAGGGTATCTTGTACCCCAGAGTCCCCTGCTAGACAGCCAAAGTGCGCCCCTGGGGACCTGGCCTGAAGGCACACCTGCTCCCTGCTGGGCTGCTTCCCCTTCCCTCTCCTGCTTCCCACTCCCTGGCCAATTTCCCTTGGAAGCATTTCTTTAATGAGCCACTTGCTTACATACTCACATCTCAAGGTCTGCTTCTTGGGGACCTAACTTAAGACAATGTGTATATCCAAATAATGAGAATTCATGAAGAGGGACACCTAGGTGGCTCAGTCGGTTAAGCATCTGCCTTGGCTCAGATCATGATCCCAGTGTCCTAGGACTGAGTCCCACATTGGGCTCTGCTCAGTAGGGAGCCTGCTTCTCCCTCTGCTAGCTGCTCATCCTCTGACAAATAAATAAATCTTTAAAAAAAAATTCCTGAATCAAAGAACATAGAAAACAGAATGGTGGAAATCAAACAAACAAGAAAACCTCTAAACTGAAAAACACAAATCTCCATCTTGAGTGGTGTATGGAGGACCCAGGAAACCAACAAGGACAGAACCACCTCAAGTCATTTCACTGCAGAATTTTAGAGAATAAGAGGAAAATCAGCTTCTATGTGTGAAGATGTCTAGAAAGGAAAATCTAGACCACATACAATGGATTAAGACTTAGAATGCCTTGACCATCTCTGAAGCACACAGGACACTAGAAAACAATCATTTTTTACTATTTAGATCATTTACCTTTAATGTGATTACATACAGTCGGACTTCAATCTACCATCTTGCTATTTGTTTTCCAATTGTACCATCTGTTCTTTTATTCCCCTTTTTTTTCTTTTTTTCTACCTTTTTTTTTTCCCCTTTGGATTGAAAATTTTTAATGATTACATGTTTACTTCCATTTTTGGTTTATTGTCCATAACTCTGTGTGTGTGTGTGTGTGCGGTTGTGTTAGAGTTTATACTACATTATCTACCTTCAAGTAATGTTATTGCATAACCCACATAGTGTAAAATTCTTACAACATATTTCTATTTGTCCCTTCTCCCAGGCTTTTTTTTTTGTGATATATTTAATTTCTGAATAGTCAATTTTTCTTTTAAAAGATTTTTGAAGTATTTTATATGTACCCACATCTTTATGATATCTGATGTTCTTCATCCCTTTGTATGGATCCACATTTCCATCAAGAATCATTTTCCTCTGCCTAGAAGACTTCCTTTATAGTACAGGTCTTCTGGTGATAAATTCTTCCTTCCTTTGACTGTCTAAGAAAAATACTTATTTTACCTAAATTTGGGAAGATATTTTTACCAAGCATAGAATTCTAAGTTGACAGGTTGTTTTTGTTTCAGTACTTCACAGGTATCACTCCATTGTCTTCTGACTTGCATGGTTTCTAATGAGGAGTTTGCTTTCATTCTCACATTTATTCCTTTGTATAGAACATGATTTTTTTGCTCCAGCTGCCTTATGATTTTGTTTTTAATCACTAGTTTCAAGCAAATTGATTGTGATGCACCTTGATGTAGTTTTCTTCATGTTTCTTGTGTTTGAGATTCATAGAGCTTCTTGTGGGTTTATAGTTCTCAGCTAGTTTGGAAATTTTTTAGCTATTGTTCCTTGAAATATTTTTTCTGCTCATTCCTCTTCTCCCTCTTTTGGGGACTTCAATCCTAGATATTTTAGCACTTGAAGTTCATTGTTCATTTTGGATGGTTTTTATTGCTATTTCTTCGAAATCATTAGTCTTTTCAGTGTTAAGCTGTCATTAATCCCATTCAGCATATTGTTTTCATCTCAGATATTTTATTTTTTACCTATAGAATCTCATTTTTTAATGACCATTATTTTTTAGAGCAGTTTTTGGTTCACAGCCATTCTGTAAAGAAGTAAAAAGATTTCCCGTATACACTTTGCCCCTACAAATTTATAACCTCCTCCATTATTGGCATCCCCCACCACAGGGTACATTTGCTACAATTGATAAACCTACACTGACACATCATAATCATCCAAACTCCAAATTTACTATGACATGTATAGTGTAGTTTCATACAGTGTAGTTACCTGTCTTTTAAAAAAAACCCTGTGCTCTGCCTATCAACCCCTTTCTCCCTCCTCTCAACTCTTAAAAACCACTGACCTTTTTACTATCTCCATAGTTCTCCTTTGCTAGAATGCCATATAGTCAGAATCATATAGTATGTAGCCTTTTCAGGTTTCAGCCTTTTCTTTCATTTAGTAATATGCACTTAAGTTTCCTCCATGTTTCCTCATGGCTTGAAGCTCATTTCTCTTTGTTGATGAATAATATCCCATTGTTTGGATTACCATTGTTTATTTATCCATTTACTTAGTGAAAAATATCTTGGTTGCTTCCAAGTTTTAGCAACTAGAAATAAGTTGCAATAAACATTCATGTGCAGGTTTTCAACCCCTTTGGGTAAATACCAAGGAGTGTGATTCCTGTATTGTATGATAAGATTATGCTTAGTTTTGTAAGAAGCCACCAAATTGTTTTTCCAAAGTGTCTGACCATTTTGTATTCCTCCTAGCAACAAATGAGAATTCTTGTTCCACATCCTTTCCAGCATTAGCTGTCATCAGTGTCCTGAATTTTGACTGTTCTGATAGTGTGTAGTACTTTCTCAGTGTTATCTTAATTTGCATTTCTTTGATGACATATCATGTAAAGCATCTTTTCATGTGCCTATTTGCCATCTTGTATATCTTCTTTGGTGAAGTCTCCCTTAAGGTATCTGGCCCATTTTTTAATCAGGTTGTTTGTTTTCTTTTTGCTGAGTTTTAAGAGTTCATTATATATTTTGGAGAAAAGTCCTTTATCAGATATGTCTTTTGCAAATATTTTGTATTTTCTACTGTGGCTTGTCTTCTCTTTTTCTGACAGTGTCTTTTGCAGAGCAAAAATGTTTGAATTTAATGAAGTCCAAATTATCCATTCTTGCTTTCATGAATCATACTTTTGGTGTTGTATCTAAAAAGTTATAGCCAAACCCAAGGTCATCTAGCTTTTCTCCTAAGTTATCTTCTAGGAGTTTTGTAGTTTTGCATTTCCCATTTAGGTCTGTGATCCATTTTTTTTTTTTTTGTATTCTAATAAATTTTATTTTTTTAAACATATAATATATTTTTATCCCCAGGGGTACAGGTCTGTGAATCGCCAGGTTTACACGTGTGATCCATTTTTAGTTCATTTTTGTGAAAGACATAATTCTGTGTCTAGATTCATTGTTTTTGCATGTGGATATTCAATTGTTTCAGCACCATTTGTTTAAAAGTTTATCTTTCCTCTGTTGTATTACTTTTTTGTCAAGTATCAGTTGACTGTGGGTTTATTTCTGGGCTCTCTATTTTGTTCTATTGATCTATTGTCTATTCTTCCACCAATATTACACTGTCCTGATTACTGTGGATTTATAGTAAGTTTGAAAATGAAAAGTGTCAGTCTCTTAACTTAGCTCTTTTCCTTCAACAAAGTAGGGAGCTCCAACCTTTTCTTTACCCCACTCAGAGTAAAACCCTTATAGTCTGCACACATCTCAAGCTGTTCCTCATCTTTTGCCCTGACACTGCTCCATTCCCAAACCCTACATCAAATCTTCATTCCCCCGTGTTATAGCTCCCAACACATCATACTGTGTCCATCTGCTTAGGTCTGTGTCCTCCACAAAAGGAAGAGACTTCACTGGACTCCAATCCTGCCACCTCTGTATAAAAATGAGGCTCAGGAATATACTGAGCCAATGAGTGATGCGGAGACTCTCACTGAATGCAGACGAAAGGTCATCTATGTTGAAGGAAGGCTTCCTGCTGCAGAGGTATTTGGAAAGGCTGTGACTCTTCTCCACTCTCCCTGACCCTCCATCTAAAGCCTTTGCCATTTTATCCCCAGCTCAGCCCCCTTTGAAGTCACTTCCCACAGCCCATCTATCTACCCACCCATTCTCAGGATAGTTTTTCAGGGGACCTCAGACCCACACCATCCCTTCTCTGGCCATGAGCAGCGCACACATTTGAACCAGCTGCTTTGGTAACTAGAACCACAAAGAGATACTTAAGGGTATGGGTCCAGGGTTCAAATCCTGACTTTTCTACCCTGGCCTTGTTCCCTGAGTGAGTCACTTAATCTTCCTGTGCCCAATTTCCTCACCTATAAAATGAAAAAAAGTTTATTAGAAAGATTAAATGAAGCAATTCATGTAGACACTTAGAACAGCACCTGGCAGGTAGGAATCACTCCTGCACATGGGTTATTGACAGCATCACCCTACATTCCTTTTCATGCAGGGAGGAGAAACTCAAATCCTTGGAGGGCAGGGACCAGGCCTATAAAAGGATGTGCTCGAAGTAGGTGCTCCATAGAAACAATGTGTGATCTGACGAGAGGAGAAGGGAACTAATGAATAACACATATCCACCCTGTGTCAAGTGTTGAGCTTAGAGCTTTACCATGTGATTTCCCAAGTTCTTATAAGCACTAAGTGGATGATACAGCCTGCCCATCAGACTAGGGGATAGGCTCAGGGAAGATGAATAGCCTCCAAGTTGCACTGTCAGCAAAAAGCAGGGCAAAGTATAAGAACAAGGCTACCTACTTTCCACCCTGGGCTGCTTCCTCCCAATTTATGGTAGCCTATAGAGTAGGCTGGGCATGCGGAGTCCTCAGAACTTGGAGACAGTCTCTGAGATGGGAAGCCCTGTGATAAGGGGAGCCTGAGTCTTTCTTACCTCAGCACAGGGCTCTCAGGAGAGCTTTCATCCCTACCCAGAATGGCCTAATCTCAAAATGCTTTCATTCCATTTGATTAAAAAAAAAAATCCTCCTAACTCCAATGGCAAACATTTGATAATTATCCTTGATATAAGTTTAAAAGTTCAAATTAACCAATCATTACATAACATTTCACCAGAAAATAGAAGAACAAAGAGGATTTAGCCATGGGAATTGCATGAAAATGCTTTGTAAAAATATAATTTTATTACATACAAGTGTGCAGTATAAAAATCCAGTCTAATCCCCCACCCCACACACTCTGCCCCCTTTCTCACAATTCTGTGCAGCAGTAATCGGCCTGGGGCATCAACCTGTCTCTCTAGTTATGACAGCTCAGTGACTGAGGTGACTACTCTTCAGCCCATTTCTCCTGAGGGGAGCAGCATGGTTGAATTCCTAGGACCATGGACATGATGACATTGCCTCCACAGTGGCCCAGGACAACCCCAGCCACCTGAGCATGCAGTCTTTTGGGGACCCAAGGATGTCCACCAGTACACAACACACCTTCAAACTGTCAGTTAGCGGCTCCCATAAGCCACCCCCCACTTTGCAGAAAAGGAGCCTGAAGTCTATGGAGGGAGTGCCAGCCACACTGCTGCTGCCTGGCATTTTCATCCTCATCCTGATCACTATCACTCCCTGAGGTTTCACTCTGTGCTAGGCATGAAGTGGGGATCTCTGGAAGGTTCTAAGTGTCAGAATCACTACCTTATAGGTCAAGGGACTGCACATATAAGAGTAACATATCCAGGCTCACCGTAGAAAGGTATCAAAGATTCTGAATTTCCTGGCTGAGTCACCCCCTCCAAACCAATCTTGTTCTTCCACTGTCTTGTGGGGACCCTGGACTGCAAAGCTCCTCAGGACCTCACCTGCAAAGGGCCCATCTCCAGCTATGTGGACAGGTAAGAGCAATGCTCTCCAGAGCCTCCTAGCCATGTGTATGACCCCAAATGCCACACATCTGAGATGGAGTTCAAACATGGAATTTTAAAGATGGCATGAATGAGGATGACCCTTGACCCCTAGGTCAGGAATTCCAAAGCTGGATCTGCTGTTACCCAGCTGTAGGGTCCTGAGGAGTCATTTCCCCTCTCTGGGCCTCCATTTCCTCTTCTGAGAAATGAATGATCTCTACATCCCTTCTGGAGTTAACTTTCACTGTTTAAATCAGATTGCCCCAGAAGCAGTTCCTAAGACCTGGATTCGAGTAGAAGTGTAGAATTAGTTTATTTGGAATGTACAGGAACCCAGCAGGAAGGAGGTTGAGAGAGATAGAGAAGGGAAGGAAAGAAGATGTGCTTACAAAAGCTAGGATGCAGGGGAACTGGAGCTGACTTACACCTTCCTTTAGGGAGCATGTTCCCAGTTCTGCCTTCAGTGACGTTCACATGGCAGCTGAAATTTGCCATGGTGGGAGTCTTCACACCATGGAAATCACAAGCACTACAAATCAGACTCACTTCTTCCCAGGGAACTGGCTGATAAACCTTCATTAACACACCGTCAGCTTAATTCTGCTGGGAAATGGTGTAAAACACAAGCGTCAGAGTCATCCCATCCTCCGCCATGGTGAGGGAGCTAGAGATTTACTCAAAAGTCCTGAGACCCATTCAGAGCTGCTCTGGGGAGTGTTAATTCCCAATATTCCCACAGCATCCCACACATGGGACAGGGCAGCAGGGATGTGGGAGGGATCTGAAGACACCTGCTACATTCTTCAGATGCTTCATAAAACCAGTAGAGAGTGAAAGCACTGGTAGGCAGGCTAGGTGGGCCAGGGAAGGGAGGTCTCAGAAGGGCTGGACATTAGCATGGCATAGGGGGTGCCTGGCACTTGTTACTTACTTGCTCTTCCACAGCAGAACATCAAAGGAGCAGATTAGCAAAGAAGCAGAGCCTGGCTAGGAGCAGGAGGGGTTGGTGCCAGGAAACCCTCCTGACTTAGAGGTTTCGGTGTAGAGTGACATCAAGGGATCTAATAAGCACACACTGAGGTCAGGGCTGCTCATAAGGAAAAGTTGATATGCAGACCATTGTGTTTGCAATGGGCTGAGCATGCAGACTGGAGGGCTCCAGTGTGGGCCCCATACTTGGGAAGGGTTTTTACTGAAGAAGAGAGCTGGAGGCATGAGGCAATGCTCAGCTCCAGAGCTCACCAAATCAAGTGACATTCATATTCATCCAAAGAACTTACCAAGTGCCTGCTCCACATCACCTCCAACAGGGCTGGAGATGGCATGATGAATCAGGGAAGTCCCTACCTTTGCAGCCACATGTAGACACTGTGAGGCCACTGGTGAAGTAAAACACAATCACATACCTCCAACACCATGTGTTTTCTTGCATAGTGCTCTGTAAGGGGATAGAGAAACTCTTAGGGGTTGGGGGATGGGGCGTCAAAAAGATTGTCACTCTGGTGAAGACTCAGGCAGGGATCTGAATGAAGTAGAGAAGAAGAGTTGGAAGAACATCCAAGCAGGGAAAGCAGTGCAAAGGCCCTGAGGCCAGACAGGCAGTTTTAAGAATTATCCAAGTAGCTTGTGAATGGGAGGAAGGGAACAAAGGAATGACTAGGAAAGGTGAGAGAAGCCAGTAGATTTTAGACGTTAGAGCAAAGATATCAGAAGATAGTGAGCAAGGGAGTGATGAACCAGAACTACAAATTAAAATTGTAAAAAGCCCCCTGGGTCTGGTCCAGAAGTTGAGGCAAAGAAACCATGTGGTAGCCTTCCGTATTACCACATATAGACATCTGAGCCCAGGACAGAGACAGCACTCCAGGAGAAACTGGGTCTGACTAAAAAGAGATAGGGTCCCTGCATGAGTAACAGGATGGAAAGGTACCACCTCACTAGCTATTTCCCCTACAGAGAGTGAATGGGGCCTTTGGCCTGGAGAAAGAGAGGATCAGGAAAGAAGCTGGATGCTGCCAAAGATCCCTTGCCCCTCAGCCCCCACCCTAGGTCAGCTCCAAAAGCAGGAATGATAGAACCCCCAGCAAACTTAGAGTATCCATAAAGCCATGAGGACATGTGTCCCATTAGCTATGGAAATCCCAGGAGGCAGCAGAGAGGACTGTATCACCCCTCCCCACACACACAAGTGTCCTGTGTCTGTGACAGGAGCAACAACATGGCTAAGCGGGCCAGTGAGCCCTTGTGGCCTCAGAGTTCACATAAGGAGATGCAGAGTAAGTGTCAGGGGTCAGGTGACCATGGACCAAGGCAAGACCCAGATGTCCCATCAGTTACCTGTGGAGTTAGACGGTAATCACTAGGGCCCACCCTGGCAGAGACAATGTTTTCCTGATGCATTGTTCCCTCCCTGCCAGCTCCAAACCTCCACCCAAGCACTTCAGAGTGTTGAGGGGGCAGGGAAAGAAATTGGTGAATGAGTTTAAACTTGCAATAGGACAATCTGAAGAAATTGAGGATATTTGTTGGGATAAATGAGTTTGTAATCACCATGCTTCAGATTTTAGAATACTGGGGACAAACAGAATATCCTATAAGCTTTCAGAAAGGATATAAAAATAAGTGAACATGGATTAAATAACAATGGTTCAAGGTTCAAAATGCTGGAAGACTCTTGTTAGTAACTCTGAAAACCAGAAATAAAAGGGCAATAACTTCAAAGTTCTAAAGGAAAATGATCTTGATCAGAGAATTGTATACTAGCCAAACTATCAGGATTAAGAGTTTAAGACATTTTCAGACAGCCAATTTCTCAGATTATCCTCCCTTGGACTCCTCTTCAAGAAAGCTCTCAAGGGGCACCTGGGTGGCTCAGTGGGTTGAGCCTCTGCCTTCGGCTCAGGTCATGATCTCAGAGTCCTAAGATCGAGCCCTGCATCAGGCTCTCTGCTCAGTGGGGACCCTGCTTCCCCCTCTCTCTCTGCCTCCTTGTGATCTTTCTCTCTGTCAAATAAATAAATAAAATCTTAAAAAGAAGAAGAAGGAGAAGGAGAAGGAGAAGGAGGAGGAGAAGGAGGAGGAGAAGGAGGAGAAGGAGGAGAAGAAGAAGAAGAAGGAGGAGGAGGAGGAGGAGGAGGAGGAGGAGGAGGAGAAGAAGAAGAGGAAGCGGCTCTCAAGGGGTGGGCTTCTCCCAATGAGAGCATTACCCTGCCAGGGCTGCATGAGACAGGAGTCCAACAAGACAGACAGTTGAAGGGGTCCCAGGCAAGCAATGAAGGGACACCCCAAGAGGGCTGAGCAACAGGGCCAGAATAGCCAGGGCAGCTGGGGAAGTCAGGACCTCAAAAGAAACACTTTTCAGGAAAATGAAATTGATTGCACAGTTAATATATTGGAACACTGTGAGAGGAAATTTACACCAACAGGGAATGGGCATGACAAAAGGAAGGAGTTTGGGGATATATTAGGGACAAATGCAGGGGAAAAAATCAAACAAATGTCAAATACAGAATGATTATTAACTCTAGGTAAAACTAAAAAGTTATGAAAGACAGGGAAATAAAATGAAGAAAATTTAAAATATAGAGCAATCATTAACTCCAGTTAAACAAACAAACAAACAAAAAAAACTTTTCTGTGAAAAGCCTAAATATAATCACATTGTAAACACAGAATGTTAATCTTATCAAAGGTAATGAGGCCCTAGTTCAACTCTAAAATAAAAACACAAAACTGAATATATTGCTCACTTGAACAACCCTAAGCTTTGCTGCTCAGGCAGTCTCCCAGAGCACGGAGCTGGGAGTGCAGGTATTGGCCAGCCATCTGGACAAGGGGTGATGTCATCCATCATCCCTTGAAGGTGACTGATGAAAGAGAATGGTTGCTTGGCTGGCACTCAGAGGCTGCTTATTCGGGTGCGTCTGTCTCTGATTGGCTGAGTTTCAGCTAGGGACCGACACTGACTGGTTGGCTGCAAAGCACGTTCATTGAAGTCTGCTGGTGTCTATCCATTGAAAAGGTTTAAAACTGGTTCTGCAGTTATTTGTTACCATGGCTACAGAACAATCGGTCTTTTCCTGGGAGTGTGGGAACTTTTGTATTCTCAATCCTTCAGAATTAGGAGGTAACTATGTTGCTGATAGTGGGAGATGGGATATGTTCGAACATGTGTGTAGTGCTGCCCAGAATGAAGTGAACAAAAATAATTCGCCACCTTCTATAGTAAGAAGTAAAAGAATAATATCCCAAACTGGAAAATCAATCAATCAATCAATCAATCAATAAAATTAGCATTTTATTTAGAGTTGTGAATATGGTATCAAAAGAACTGTTAAAAATTGGTTTCCTCTGTGAAGCAGGAATTCATGGGGTAGGGCAAGGGAACTGCTGTTCTGTGTAACAAAATTTGTGCTGTTAGACTCTTCGAACCCCGTACATTCATAACTTTGATCAAAGATTTTTTTGTAATTGAACAATATTTTTTAGAATTGTTTCACCTAGAACTTCTCAAAATACATCCTGAAATGTTTTTGTGGGGAAAAATAAGAAAGAGTTCTGTTTCTAGGCCCTCCAAGCAGATAACAAGATTTTCGTATCCTATGTACAGTCTCTTCATTATTAATAAATGAAGAATGCACCCTCATTTCTCTTGCTGCAGAATTTCCCTATTTTTAACATCCTTCACCTCACTATGACATCTGAACATGAAGAAAATTTTGGGGTCCTGACTCAAGACACTACCATAGTTAAGGGAGGGGGTGTTGAGGAAGGGAGAGAAAGAGAAAGAGGCATCTCTAGGTCTCATTCAACTGTGATTACAAGTTTCTTGGGTTTATGTGACTTCTTGAGGACAGTCAGGGCCCTTCCAATGCCACATTCAGTCAAGACCATTCCCGTAGCTCCCTGCTTCTGTGTCTCATCTTCCCCAGGAGCCTTCACCTGTCACTTCTCCAGGCCCCTGGACTGGGATGGATGAGTCACATAGGTGCACATGTGTCTGTGAACTCACACACACACACACACACACCTGGCATCTTCTTTCTCTCTTAGGAGGAGCTTTAACCTCTCTTAGTGTCCTCGTTTAAGTGTGTGTCCCTCCCATTGGCCTGACCCGCTGAGGACAAGACTAGTATTTTGTCTCAGTGTTTCCCAGCCTCCAGCATAGGCTCTGGCCCATAAAGGAAGAAGTGGACTAAAATAATTCCTTAGCCCAGGAGACAATTACATGATGGTTTTTCTCCCAAGAGTCTGGACGAGCTTTCTGGGCCAAAAGCCCAAGAGGAGTTGCTAATCTCCCTGGAGGAAGTACCCACTGTCCTATGGTAGATGCAGAAGTCATTTAATCCTGGGGGCCCAGCTCCCCACCCCCAGGCAGTACTCCAGGGTCAGGGGACCCAATGGCCTCCCCACTGGCCTAAATGAGCCCAAGAGCCCTGGCCCCCCATCTCATTCACAGTGAGGAAGAGCAAAGGTGCAGAAGGGACACAGGGCATGCTGTGTGGAAGCCTCAGTGTGGCAGCAGTGGGGATGGTGGATCCGTGTGTAAGGGCGCAGGGCCAGACTGCTTCAGACTGCCCAGAATTCCATGTTAAACATTAGACAGGCAAACTGAGATGATTGTCACCCTACTGGCCTCTGAATCCTGGCTCCAGAGGGCTGCACCCCATCACTGTGGCCTGGATCAGGCATCATCAGGGTTCCTCAGGCCTGGACAGGCCATTCTGACAGTCAGGTGCCAGCCAAAGGGACACAGACCCACTTGGGATCCTCTTTGAGACTCCCCATCCTTCTGAGTACCCCATCACAAGCAAAAGAGCATATCTCCATTTCTAATGGATTTTTCCCCAAGAAAAGGAATGTCTGCCCTTCTACCTTCACTCAGTAAATGGCTCTGTAATTAATACAAGGAGGCTTTGATAACATTTTAAAGAAGCCAGGTACTGGATAAATCACACACACTTGGCAGTCTGCATGAAATATGCTTTCATGATGGTCCCTTAGCCTGAAAGCCTGCCTCAGGATAGCTATTCTCAAAATCTCAGTGCAAGTCTAATGGCCCATGTGCTTAGAAGTCCCTTTACCATGGGGACCTTTGAACTACAGAGCTATCAGCAGCATAGTGGGCACAACAGCTGGGCAGGAAGGAGGAGGCAGCAAGGCTAGGCACCTAATGCCTCTTTCCCTTTGTTCAATGTCCTGCCTGAACTCCAGGACTGGAGACTCTTGGCTTGCATCCTCCTCATTGCTATAGTGGGTAGTGTTATTTCCCAGCATTAAAGTTCAAACCATAAGACAACTGCTTCCTTACATTGTCCTTGACCCTCACATGCACCTGCCAGGTGACTGTGGTCCCTCTTTGGTTATAGCTGAGCAAACTGAGAGGCAGAAGGAAAGCACTTGCCTGTCCTCACCCGCAGGAAGATCGAGTGTGTCCAGTTACTGAGCCCTTTCCAGGAGGCCTGAATTGACAACTTTGAATGTACCCTTTCTCCAAGGAACATTTCAAAGTCACTGGCAACTTAGCCTGGCCTAGGCTTAAAGATCTTGGGCCCCTCCAATGAGGGGAGGGTCCCCATGAAGAGGACAAGCTTCCATGTGGCCATGGACTGGGAAAGAAGACAAGGGTCTTGATATAATCCCATCCAGGTACCAGGGTGGGGGAAGGGGGTCGAAATTTAACTAGTGGATCAGTAAAGGGTGTACAGCTCTTCTCTGGGCTGTGTTCCCAGATGAAATGCACAGTGACAGCCGGATTCCACCCCAAACCCTTCTAAGGTATAACTAGAAGCTTCGTGGGTGAATTAACTTCCAAAGACTTTCTCTGCCCTCCATCCCTACTGAAGTACTTTGAGCCTCTTACATCCACCCACCCCTTCTCTGAAATCCCATTTCACTTCCCAGTTGAAAGAGCCAGGTCTTAGGGGACAAATTTTGCATTCTTAGCTGTATTTGTAAATCTGCTCAGAGAGTGTGGTGAAATCCAAGGGAATTGTCACATTTGAGTTCAGAATTTCAATGTGCCAGATGTTAACCAAGGCCCTGGGAATGGAGCTGCTAATAAGCCAGGCCTGCTTCCTGCCCTGGTAGACAGGGCTGCAGAGGGTCTGACAGTCATTCATACACTTATTCTTTCTTTGAATGGTTGGTCACCTACTCTGTGACAAGCACTGTCCCAGGAACTGAGATTCAGGGCGTAGAGCCTTCCTTCTACCAAGAGAGGCAGCAGAGATAGATATAGCACACTAGAATGTGGGGTTGTGCCCTAGGTAGGAAAGATAAAGCAGGCAGAGTAGATGGGGAGTGCTGAGGTGAGGTGAAGTTTTGCCAGGCCTCACAGAATGGGAGGCTATTTGTTTATTTATTAGAGGGGTTATTAGCGGGGGACAGAGGGAGAGAGAGAATCCTAAGCAGGTTCCACACCCAGCATGGAGCCCAATGTGGGGCTAGATCTCACTAGCCTCTGATCATAACCCCAGCAGAAATCAAGGGTCAGATGCTTAACCACTTAACTGAGCCACCTAGGGCGGGGTGGGGGGGTGCTAGGAGGTGGCTTTATAATAAGGAAGTCCATAGTGGACCTGGCAGTGTGAGCCCTGAGGCAGAAGCATTCCTGCAGAGTAACCACAAGAAAGACAAAGACCCCAAGGTGGGAGGTTCTGGGGTGTTTGAGGGGGAGCAGCAGGAGGCCTGGGTCCTGCGGAGGAGGGGAGGAGAGGTGAGGTTGGAAATACTTCCAACATGCCTGGTGGCTCCTACTGTGAGGGTGATAGGGACCTTTGGAGGGTGTCTGATGTGAAGAATCACTGTGCTACTATGACGAGGAAAGGTTAGAGTCAGGGCAAGGGCAAAAACACGTGAATCTTTTTATTTGTTAGCAGTCAGCTTGGAGCACCATAACAAACACAGCCAGCAGGTGATCCCCTGGCTCTTCATGCGGCCTTTCCCTCTGCCTGTGTCTGTGTCCTAATCTCTTCTTATAAGGGCACCAGTCATATTATATTAGTACCCACCGCAATGACCTCATTTTACCTTAATTACCTCTCTACCGGTTCTGTCTTCAAACACAGTCACATCCTGAGGTACTGGGGGTCAGGGCTTCCGCATATGAATTTTGCAGGTGGAGTCTGAGGGTGACACAATTCAGCCCGTAAACAGTGACAGTGACAGGAAACCAGGTGAGAGAGCATGGCTGGGACCAATGGGGTGACAGGGAAGATGGTGAGAAGGGGTCTGATCCTGCAGGTGGGTGCTAAGGTAGGGTGTGGGAGCAGTCTGCCCCAAATGAAGGTGGTAAGGGGTACATTATCTAGAGAGAATGTAACCTCCACAAACAGCCAATGGTAAATAGAACCTTTGATAAAATACCGCCCCTCAAAAAAAAAAAAAAAACACCTTGTTTACCTAATTGCTAAACAATTTCTGCAGTTACTATTTGAGTTAATACATTTGTAAACTTCATTGTCTTCTACCTGGACATTTATCCAGACAACTCTCAGTTACACAGGTGACCCCCATCAGGCACCAGGTCCCACATCAGTTCACCAGGTTCCGTCTCCAGGCCCCGCACTCAAGTGGTAAATTTGAAATAAATATTGATAGCACAACAGTTATGGAGACAAGGAAGCAGAATGTGAGTTACTTCAACTCTGTCATTCTATGTGACCACTTGAGATGTTTGTTTAAAATTTGAAACGGTGAAACAGTACAAACTGGAAGGTGTAACACTGTTGTTTGAGGAGAACATATTTCAGCTCCTACATAAACTGTACTGATTGTAACAAATATCCTTGAAATTTAGCCTTTTATAAGTGTTAAGTGATTGTTTTAAAACTAAAGAATTAATCAAGTAAGTAATATGTCATATCAGTGATATCTTTTAGTGGCTGCCCTTTGTGCCCCACTTATAGCTCTTGTGGCCGATTCTGTTTTATTAAAATTCACTTATTTTTTATGGGCACGATTGTATACACAAAGCTCAATTTGAGAAAACGTGCTCTGCATATCTTTTCTGGATCCATTCCTTATTTAGTTACTACTGAAAATAATTTTGTCACATAGAAGAGGAGTATCAGGCTGCTGTAATAAAATACTTCATACCTGCAGCTTCAACATCGAACGTTTATTTCTCATGATTCTGGAAGCTGAAAGTTCAAAATCAGTGTGCAGCGTGGTGGGGTTCTTGCTGAAGCTTCGATTCCTGGTTATGTCATCACACGGCCTTTTTTAGAGAGAGATTTGTGTTTCTTCCTCTTTCAAAATGGTACTAATTCTATCAGGGGGCGCTCTACCCTCATGACCCAATCACCTCCCAACAGCCCCATCCACAACTACCATCACACAGGGATTTGGAGGGGACACAAACATTCAGTCCATAGGGGGATGTGGAAAAAGATCATCCCTGGGTGTCAAATGTGCTCAGGATGCCATGGGGATCTGGGAGGTATTTTCAGCTACAGCCACCAGGTGCAAGCAAGAGAGCTGTTAAGGGTGGGCCTGCAACTGCGACCTCTGACCTCCGCTTTGGGAGCTCTGCTCTAGGCAGGGCTGCGGGAGGAGTGGATCTAGCCGTGGTGAGATCAGGAATTTGATTTTCAAGCACATTCCCTGCTGAGGTGCCTGCTGAACATCCCATGCAGGTTTCAAGTGGGAGGTTGGGTATCCTGGGGAGGGGGAACTGGGAAACACCAGTATTTCCAAGGAGCTTAAAACTGGGAGCCCAGATGGGTTCACTTCCGATGAATAACAAAGTCACAGCTGCATACATGTGAACAGCTCTTTAAGGTGGTCACGGAACGTGTTTCAGAGAGGTGGCTTCTCTGAGCCCCTACAGTGGCAAGTCCTGACCCAGTCTGAGGGCACAGCAAGGTGTCCTTGAGGAAGTGATAGGAAGGCAACACCGAGGTGAGCTAGCCAGACCAGGGCAGAGGATAGCTTGGGACATCCAAGGAGCAGAAACAGCCCATGAGTTGACTGAGCTCAGGAAAGTGAAGGGTGTCAGGGACCTGGGATTTTTATCAGCAGAGGCCCAGGCAAAGATTGAAGAGTTTTTAATAGCAGAGTGATGTGATCCGATTTGAGTTTTTAGAGGATCACATAAGCTGCTTTGCAGAGAATGGATTAGAGAGGCAAAGCAATCCATCCAGGTGAGAAATTACATGTTTGGACTATAGTGATACGTGCAGAGATGAGAAAAGGAGATGGACCCAAGAAACATGACGCAGGTGAATGATATGGGAGGTGATGGAGAGTGGGAGAGGGAATAGGCTAAGCAGGATTCACTGGGTTTGGGGTAGAGATCCTGCCCTGGTGGGAAGACAAAGGTGAGTTGGGTTCAGGGAAAAGCACAGCTCCGTTTAAACATATTCAGGGCCAGTGCCCTAGATATCCCATGTGTCAAACAGCTATAGGTACTGAGAACTTAGGACAGCAGGCTGGCCAGGAGGTAAAGGTTGACAGGAGAGGGGGCATCACTGGTGAGTGGCTGGCCTGAGAGGGTATGCAGGTGGGCAAGGTCTCATAGAAGAGGCAACCATAAGCAAAGAAGACTGAGCACCCTGGGGACAGGTGCCAAACCTTAGGGTCCAGTGGAAGAGGGGGAGCCAGCAAAAGAGCAAGAGAAAGAGAAATTTGAGAACTGGAGGAAAACCGGGAGTATTGCAGCTGCTAAGAGGAGGGACTGTCTCAGTAGGGAGGGAGCCAGATGCACCGTGAAATCCAGTATGACACAAGGACACATGTGCAGGACATACAGTTGTAGATGTTCCTGATGACCCTGTGGAGCAGCTCCTAGTACAGGGGTGGGAGGACCAGTGGGAGTGCACTGAAAAGGGCAAGGAAGTGAAGAAAGCCAGTGTGTGTAGACAGCTCTAATGAGAATTGGTACTGAACTTTTCAGTGATACCAGCATTGTTACATTCAGCCTACCCTGAGCACTACTTGTGCTGGCACAGTGCTGAGTGTACAGCATGCATCCGTTCTCACAACAGCTCTGCAGCAGAGTATCATAATTCTTCTTGAAATATAGTAAGAGAAACTGAGGCACAAAGAGTTAAAGCCTCACAGGCCTTAAGAATGTGGGAGAAGGTGGGGCTGAATGAACTCAAACTTGGATTAAACCTGTGTGCTGTGCTCTCAATGCCCATGCTTAAGTCATGACTGGGAGGTGGGGGAGATGCACAGAAGGAACAGAAGGGATCTGGCCTGGGGCAGGTCTGGCCCCAGGTCTCTCTGCACTCCCATTTCCAAAATGAAGAAAATAACCCCTACTCTTCTTACTTCATGGAGTTCCTCAGTAGATGAGACTCAGTCATTTACTTGACAGATGGAGTTTACACCTCATGGGGAATGCAGATAGTAAGTGCGGAGGTGTGGGGTAGAGACAATGGGACTTGTTCATGGGTCAGTTGTAGTGTGTGAGAGAGTGAGAATAATCAAGATGATTTCTCTTTCTTTCTTTCTTTGAGAGATAGTGGGGGTGGGGAGCAGAGGGAGAGGGAAGTAGAGAATCTCAAGCAGACTCCACCCCCAGCACAGAGCCCAGTGAGGACTCAATGTCACAACCCTAAGATCATGACCTGAGCCAAAATCAACAGTTAGATGCTTAACCAACTGAGCCATCCAGGTCCACCCAAGATCTAAGACTCAGGATTGACCACCTGGGTTCATAGAAGTGCCAGCTACAGAACAAAGACCAAAAGAGAAGACTACAAGAGAAAAATTACTGGTTGAGTTTGGGGAAGGGAAGCAGGTCCAGTTTGAGAAGGGAAGGGATCAGGAGGAACCCTGAGCTGTGATCCATGGGAGACTTAGCCTACAAATACACATGTGTAGTGGTGCCCAGGCCATGGTGCTAGTCAAGCTCAGGGCAGAGCTCAGGAAAGTGAGTGCATCTAAGAAGGCAGAAAAGGAAAGGCAGGAAAAATGGAATCACAGGAGCCAAAAGAAGGGGAGGGCTTCCTGGAAGTCAAGCACTTGTGGTGATGTTACTCAGAGAATAGGGATCCTGGGTCTGACAACATGTGGCTCAAGGCCAGGTCTGGTGGAAATGGGAGGGGAGTAAGGCAAATGAGCTGCATGCAGAACAAATGGGTGGTGAGGAATTAGAGATGGTACCAGAAACAGCTCTGATAATGATATGGAGACCTTTTTATCTTCAACATTCAACTTTCAGTCTATGTAAAAGGTTGCTACTTGCAAAGAGAGTACGAAGGACAGGTGAGAGCCGTGAGAAGCCCATTGCAGGACAGAAACTTGAGTGTGAGCCCCGAAGCCCACCGGACACTCAAGGGCAGTTTTGGAGTTGCCATGGGCTAAGCACCAGGCTGGCTGGAAACTTGGAAACACCAGGGCATCATCACACCCAGAGAGGGCCTACCAGCTAGAAGCCACAACTTTTTCTTCCTTTCCTGAGCTGGCAATCACTCACTCCTCATCTGCTAGCTTGCTTACCCATTCATACACCCACTTGTTTAAAAAGCCATAGTGGGTCTCTTGTCAGACCTATGCTGTATCCAAGGACCTGGGTCTGAATTAGACCCCTATCTTGCTCAGGAGGACAGATCAGGAGGCAAAGCAGAGAGTGGTGAGCTCTGCAGTGGAGTTGGGGGAGGTACCTAGTCTTACTGGGAGAAATGGGTCAAGGGTCCTCAAGGGAGGTGACATATGTGGGGCTCTTAGCAGCCAAATGCAGCCTCAGAACACAGTAGATACAAATGCTTGAAAATCAAGGAAACAAATCCCACTCAGCCTGGTGGGTGGGGGTCAAGCCAGGGATCAGACCCAGATTAAGCATTTTTCAAGTCCTCACCTTAACTTGCTTCTCTCAGTAGTCCTGGGAGGCTAGGATAATGGAGAATATTTACTCTGTTTAGCAGATGATTACATGGAGGCCTAGTAGCCCACCTCAGCTAAGATGACAAGGAAAGCTGGTGACAGGAGATAAGGATCCTTAGAAATTGTTTAGTGTATGCCAGGCTCTGCACCATACATTTAGCACACATGGCCTTATTTGTTCTCCTGATTTGGCTGAGGAGATGTCTCCTCGGGCATAGGGAGGGGGTGGGACTCAGGTTGGCACTGCTCATGGGGCACACATGGTGAGGGCAGGGACTAATTCAGTGGGCCCTAGAGTGGGGTTCAGGTGGGACCTGGGGAAGCTGTCCTACTGTGTGAAGCCCCCAATTGAGATGGGAGGTCCAGAGTTTCTTGAGTCTGATCTGAGGAGAACCAAGGTGACACCCTGGCACTCTGGAGATGTCTGGAGCCTTGGTGCCAACCAGACAGGCCTACCCTGAAGCACTGTTGACAATAGGACAACAACAACTGTCCATAGCCTGTTTGAAGGGTCTTTTATACCTGCCACTGGGGACTAAATCCCTCTCACTGAACCCATCCCACTCCTCCTACTACTCTGTCCATCTTAGATCACCTAGGCTTTGATGTTTTTCAATGGCAAGCCTTCCCCAGTCTAAGGAGCATCACATAAAGTCTCTCTGGGTTACACTCCCTACTTTCCCCAAGGCCCAAGAAGTACTGCTGTGCCTGGGAGGTGAACCCATACTCCTATAAACCCCAGAGGTCTAAAAATAGCAGGGAAAGTAGATCTTGTCTGGAGACCAGGTGAGGACATGCTCCAGGCTCCCCAAGGATGACCAGTGGCCCAAGGAACTGAGCCCTTCCCCAGCTATGATCCTTCCCACTTCTGCCTCCATTTCTGGGACGCAAACTTTATATGGGACTGCCTGCAGATCTCTGCAAAGAGAGAAAACCAAACACCCAGTGTCAGCCTCAACACCATTCTCTCTGATGCAGCCAATCTACCTGTAACCCTGCCAGCTCCAGCTCGAAGCATGCCCCATCTCTGGCAATATCTGGAGGAGGAAGCAGTGTCAGAAAGGGTTGCTTCTCAGAAGGGAGAAATGACAGCACATTTGTATGTTCATGAGAATGGTCCAATAGTGAGAAGGGAAATGATATGGGAAAGAGGGGGAGGACTGGAGAGCCCTGTCTTAAAATCCCTGGCACATATGTTAAAGATTCATTCTCCCTGGCAGACAGACAAACCAGGGGCAGCACACACTATCGCAAAGACTCCTTGCCTGTAGAATTCTTGAAGGGCTCTGAACAGCAGGTGCTTTGTGAGGTGAAGAAACCACTACTGGAAGATGCAGTATCTTTGGAACCTAGCAACATGATTCATCAAGCATAAGGCATACCATAGTTTGGGAGGGAGTACATTTTTTTTCTCATTGAAATATGTCTTCCTTAATGAAGAGGAAATGTGACAGCCACTCAATAAAGATATTAAACAATATTAGCAATGATGATTATGCAGGAAATATAACCTAAATTCACTTAAAGTTTGGGTAACAACAAAGTCCAACTATTCAGCATCTATTGAGCTCCTACTGTGTGCCAGGAACTGCTCAGGGCACTATGAATACAGCAGAGAACCAGAGACAAAGGGTCTACTACCAGAAAACTTACAAGAATGAGAGTTAACAAGCAATAAGTAATAAGGTAAGCTAATAGGGGATGACCAGAGCTAAAGCACTTTTAGGACCCTCAAGTATCTGGGGACAGGGTGCAATGCTGATCACTTTTAGACTTGTTAAGTTGACATGTTAAAGTTTATGTGTTTAATCCAATTCAAGTTGATATTTGTACTATAAGAAAGGGGTCTAGTTTCATTCTTTTACATGTAAATATCCAGTTTTCCCAGCACCGTTTACTGAAGAGACTGCCTTTCCCCCATTGAGTGTTCTTAAATGTAAGACCAGAAACCAAAAAACTCCTAGAAGAAAACAGCAAAATCCTCCCTGATGTGAGTTTTGGCAATGATCTTTTGGACGTGATATCATATCCAAATCATAAGTGGGACGATACAAAATTGAAAAGCTTCTACACAGCAAAAGAAACCACCAACAAAATGAAAAGACAACCTAGAGAATGGGAAAAATATTTGTAAACCATAGATCTGATAAAGGATTAATATACAACATCTATAAAGAACTCATACATGGGGTGCCTGTGTGGCAGTGGGTTAAAGCCTCTGCCTTTAGCTCAGCTCATGATCGTGGGGTCCTGGAATCAAGCCCTGCATCAGGCTTTCTGCTCAGCAGGAAGCCTGCTTCCCCCTCTCTCTCTGCCTGCCTCTCTGCCTACTCTGTCTGTCAAATAAATAAATAAAATATTTTAAAGAAGAAGAAGAAGAAGAACTCATACAACTCAATAGCAAGAAAAAAAAATTATCCAATGTTTAAAATGGGCAAATGACCCAGATAGACATTTTTCCAAAGAAGTTATATAAATGGCCAACAGACACATGAAAAGATGCTCATCATCACTCATCATCAAGAAAATGCAATTCATATCACTTCACACCTGTCTGAATGTCTATTTTCAAAAAAGCAAGAAACAACAAGTGTTGGCAAGGACATGGAGAAAAGAGGACCTCATGCACTACTGGTGGGAATGTAAACTGGTACAGCCACTGTAGAAAACATTATGGAGGATCATCAAAAAATTAAAAATAGAACTACCATATAACCCACAATTTCACTTCTGGGAATGTATCTGAAGGAAACAAAAACACTATGTCAAAGAGATATCAGCACCCCCATGGTCATGGCAACATTATTTACAATAACCAAGACATGGAAACAGCCTTAAGTGTCCACTGACAAGGGATAAAGAAGTTGTAGTGTAATTAAATACAATGGAATATTATTTGGCCTCAAAAAGAAGGAAATCCTGTCATTTGTAATAGCATGGACAGACCTCAAGAGCATGCTAAGTGAAATAAGTCAGACAGAGAAAGACAAACACTGTATGATCTCACTTATACTGTGAATTCTAAAAATAACAAACAAACAAACAACTCATAATAAAAAGAGAGAGATCAGACAGGGATGGTGGGAGTGAGAATTGGATTAAAATGTTCAAAATGTACAAACTTCCAATTATAAGATAAGTAAGTATGAGGGATGAAACATACAATATGACGACTACAACCTACATGCTGTATGATATATTTGAAAGTTGTTTAAAGAGTAGATACAAGGAGTTGTCATCACAAGAAAAAAAAAACTTTTTTCTTTTTTTCTTTTGGTATCTGTATGAGATGATGGACGATAACTAAACAATGTGGTGATCATTTCACAATATATGTAAGTCAAATCATTATGTTGTATACCTTAAATGTATATAGTGTTATGTGTCATTTTATTTCAATAAAACTGGAGGAGGGCAGTTTATGTGTTAAAAAAGGGTTTAAAAGTTTACATGATCACTTAACTTCCAGACAAGCAGAGGATAAAAAAGAGGAATAAGAAAACTCAGTCATGCCAATTAAAGAAAAGAAAGGAAGTGGAGGGACACCTTTATGGCTCAGTCAGTAAAGCATCTGCTTTCAGCTTAGGTCATGATGTCAGGGTCTGGGGATCCAGCCTGTGGTGGGCTTCCTGTTCAATGGGGAGTCCTCTGCCCCTCTCCACTGCTTGGGATCTCATTCTCATTCTCTCTCTCTCCCTCTTTCTTTCTCTCTCTCTCTCTTTCTCCTCTCTCTTGTGTTTTCTCTCTCTCTCTCAAATAAATAAATAAAATCTTTTTAAAAAAAGGAGAAAGTGATAGAAAAAGCAAAACAAATAGAGGGCACAAAATAAGGTGCAGTAAAGAGCTAGAAAAAATCGAAATATATCAGTAATCACACTAAATATACATTGACTAAATTTTCCTGCTTACAAATAAAAACATGGATTGTTGGGTTGGATTAAAAGAATAATCTAGAAATAGATTGTTTATAGGAGTCACACCTGCAACCCAAGGATACAAAAAACTGAAAGTAAAGAATGTAAAAGAACATATACTGGGGAAATATTAACCAAAAGAATAGCATTATTAAGAAAAATAGAGACTGCAATATATAATGGAAAAAAGAAAGAATTCAGCCAAATGATGTAAACATTCTAGATTATATACCTAAAAACATAGCTTCATATTTATAAAGCAAAAACTGACCTAATTACAAGGAAAGGAATCTACAACTATCTTGAAAGATTTTTAAGTCACCTCTCAGGAATTAGCAGATGAAGCATCTCAAAAAATTGTAAGGATATAGAAAACTCAAACAACACAATTAATAAGCTTAACTGATTAGACAATGATAAGGCACAACAATCAAAGAATGTACATAATTCTCAACAACACAGGAATATTAACAAGAAATTGATCATGTATTAGGCTTAATGTGAGTTTCAACATATTTCAAAGATCCTGTATTATGTGATAAAGTTAGAAGTCAATAACAAACAAAACCACAACTTTGAGGGTGTAGAAATATATCTATGAATAACTCACAAGCTAAAAAAAGAAATCAAAATTTTAATTAGAAGATCCTGAAAAATAAACAATAATAAAAGTACTACGTACCAAAACTCCTGGTGGTACTCAAACAGAAACTAGAGTCTTTGGTGCTTATATTACATCAGAAGGAAGACTTGAATATTAAAAAACAAAGCATCAACTTGATAGTGAAAAAAACAAGTGTAACCCAAGGAAAGTAATGACAAAGAGCAGAAATTGGTGAAAAATTAGAATAAAATTTTTAAAAAACAGAGAATTATTTAAAATCTCATTAACACTCAATAATTTAGACAAGTTCCTAACAAATACTTCTTAAAAAACTGACTCAAGAAGAAATGGAGAGGCTGAATAGACTCATCTCCATCAAAGTTATCAGTGGTTTAAAATCTACAGAAAGAGAGAGAAATACAGAGACAGAGAAACATCAAGCCCAGGTGCCAGATGATTTTAGGATGAGTTCTAAATAGCAGTCAGAGAATAGATAATCCCAATAATACACGAACTATTTAAATGGATGGGGAGAATGTTCTATAGCTCCTTTGATGACCGTAGTGTAACCATGATCTCAAAACCAGACAAGGATAACACAATAGGGAAAACTGTAGGTCAGTTATGCTCATGAACATAAATATTAATGTCATGAATAAAATATTAGTGAACCAAAGCCAGAAATGAATAAAAACAACAATATATCATGACCAAGATGCCACCAGAAAAGCAAGATTTAATACTAGAAAACATATCAGTGTAATTCACCACACTAAAAGATTGAAAAGAGGAATGATAATTTCACTACAAACAGATTTTTAAAATCAGTTAAAAGTTTAAAATCAGTTAAAAGTAAAGTAAAACTTTTTTTGTAAGGCTTGTGTAAGGACTCCTAGTTATGAGATGGTAAGTTATGAGAATAAAAGGCACAGTATAGGGAGTATAGTTAGTGGTATTATAATAGTGTTGTATGGTGACAGATAATATCTTACTTGCACTGAGCACAGCACAACATATAGAAAAGTTGAATCACTATATTGTACACTTGAAACTAATATAACATTGTGTGCCAACTATAGTCAAACAATGAAAAAAAAATATTTTTAAAATTTTATTTATTTGAGAGAGAGAGAATACCAGCAGAGGTGGGGGTGGGCAGAGGTGGGCAGACTCAGGGGTGGGCAGAGGTGGGCAGAGGGGATGGGTAGACTCCCGGAGGAGTGCAGAGTCCGATGTGGGGCTCAATTCCAGGACCCTGAGATCATGGCCTGAGCCAAAGTCAGATGTTGAGCCATCCAGGTGCCCCCAAAAAATTTTTAAAGAATAAAATCATGTGTCTACATAACCACAATACATTTGCCATACCTTAAAACATTAACAATAATTCCATATTATCAAATAATATCTAGTTTATATTCATAGTTCCATAATGTCCCAACATACAGTTTTCTGAATTTTTAAATACAGTTTTGAAGTTTATTTACTCATCACAGTTTAAAAAATTTAAGGATTAGAAAAGATGAAACAAATATTTTATTATCTGCAGATATGATGGTTGCCTACAAAGAAAAAATCTAAAGAAAACCTACAAACTCTTAGAACTAATAGAGTTCAGCAGTCCACTGAATACAAGATATGTGTGTCTGTACATGCACACACACACACACACACACACACATCAGCAATGTTAAATTTAAAAAGGTAAATTTTTGAAAGATATACTTCCAGTAGCAACAAAAACTATAAGATCCTTAGAAATAAGTCAAAAAATAGTTGTGCAATACCTATACACATCTTTGTCCTGAGTAGCAGGGAAGTTTAAACATTGCACAACTCCAGCAGCATCATTAGATAGACTGAGATACACGATCTACACATTTGTAGCCCTGTCTTTACAAAGAAAGTTCTAAGACACCACTGAAAAAATCAAAATAAATACGTAAATGTAAAAAAGAGTCTTCCCATGTTCACAGATTTAAAGATTCAATACAATAAAGATATCAATTCTCCCCAGATTATGCTAGCATTTCAACATAAGTCCAATTAAAATCCAACACATATTTCATGGCATTTGACAAAGTGACTCTAAAATATATCTGGCCAAATATTTGTGCCAAAAAAAGACTCAAATTTTTAAAAAAATTTTCAGTGTTCCAAGATCCATTGTTTATGCACCACACCCAATGTTCCAGCAATACATGCCCTCCTTAATACCCACCACCAGGGATATTTTTTTAAAAAAAGACACAGATAGAAATGTTTGCTCTATCAAATATCAGGAGTTGTAATAAAACTAGGCATTCAAGCAGTATGGTATTAACCTACGGACCATCAAATAGCAAAATGGAGCAAATTAAGAGAGCCCAGAAACAGATTCATGTCTACATAAAGCAATGTATGAGACAGTTGGCATTAAAATAAGTGGGAATAGCCAGCATTACCTTGATCCCAAAACCAGACAAAGATCCCATCATAAAGGAGAATTACTGACCAATTTCCTTGATGAACATGGATGCAAAAGTTCTCACCAAAATACTAGCCAATAGGATCCAACAGTACATTTAAAGGATTATTCACCATGACCAAGTGGGTTTTATTCCTGGGATGCAAGGTTGGTTCAACATCCACAAATCAATCAATGTGATACAATACATAATAAAAGAAAGAACAAGAACCATATGATACTCTCAGTAGATGTAGAAAATGCATTTGACAAAGTAGAGCATCCTTTCTTGATTAAAACTCTTCACAACATAAGGACAGAGGCTACATACCTCAATATCATAAAAGCCAAAAACCCACAATGAATATCATTCTCAGTGGGGAAAAACTGAGAGCTTTTCCCCTAAAGTCAGGAACATGGCAGGGATATCCACTATCACCACCGTTATTCAACATTGTACTAGAATTCCTAGCCTCAGCAATCAGAAAACAAAAAGAAATAAAAAGCATCCAAATCAGCAAAGAAGTCAAACTCTCACTCTTTCCAGATGATATGATACTTTATATGGAAAACCCAAAAGACTCCACCCTAAAACTTCTAAAACTCATACATGAATTCAATAAAGTGGCAGGATATAAAATCAATGTACAGAAATCAGTTGCATTCCTGTACACCAATGACAAGACAGAAGAAAGAGAAATTAAGGAATTGATCCCATTTACAATTGCACCCAATACCAGAAGATACCCAGGAATAAATCTAACCAAAGAGGCAAAGAATCTACACTCATAAAACTATAGAACACTTATGAAAGAAATTGAAGAAGACACAAAGAAGTGGAAAAACCTTCAATGCTCATGGATTGGAAGAACAAATATTGTTAAAATGTCTGTGTTACCTAGTGCAATCTACACATTCAATGCAGTCCCTATCAAAATACCATCAACTTTTTTCACAGGAATGGAACAAATAATCTTAAAATTTGTATGGAACCAGAAAAGACACCAAATAGCCACAGGATTGTTGAAAAAGAAAAACAAAGCTGGTGACATCACAATTCTACACTTTAAGTTCTATTACAAAGCTATAATCATCAAGACAGTATGGTACTGTCACAAAAACAAACACATAGATCAATGGAACAGAATAGAGAGCCCAGAAATAGAACCTCAATTCTATGGTCAACTAATCTTCAACAAAGCAGGAAAAAATGTCCGATGGAAAAAAGACAGCCTCTTCAACAAATGGTGTTGGGAAAATTGGACAGCCACATGCAGAAGAATGAAACTGACCGTTTCCTTACACCACACGCAAAAATAGACTCAAAGTGGATGAAAGATCTCACTGTGAGATAGGAACCATCAAAATCCTTGAGGAGAATACAGGCAGCAACCTCTTCAACCTCAGCTGTGGCAACTTCTTCCTGGGAACATCGCCAAAGGCAAGGGAAGCAAGAACAAAAGGAACTATTGGGACTTCATCAAGATCAAAAGCTTTTGCATAGCAAAGGAAACAGTTAACAAAACCAAAAGACAACTGACAGAATGGGAGAAATTCGCAAAGGACATACAATTTAAAGGACTAGTATCCAAAATCTATAAAGAACTTGTCAAACTCAATTCTCAATGAACAACTAATCCAATCAAAAAGTGGACAGAAGACATGAACAGACTGTTATGCCCCAATAATGGGTCCGTGATTAAAGGAGCGAGACTGATACAAAGCGAAGGTCAAGCAAAGCTTTATTTCGAGCCAAGCATCAAGAATCTAACCGAATGTTCGGGGCCGCACCTCTTACAAGAGAGGGCGACCCTTCTCTGTTTCACAGTCTAGCTTTTAAGGACAAAGGCCATACAGTCAGGCCTGGCCACGCACAGGTGGCCAATGAGATTGTAACACACACAGGAAACTCCACAGTGATGCTAGGTGACCAATTGAGTTACAATTTACCCTAGTAGACATTTGAACCAGCCTATTACACCTTGATTGGGATTGGTGCCCAAAGGGCGGGGCCCATACTCCTTGGTAACCAGGGAGACAGTATGCATCCCCCCACTGATTGGATGCCTCCACCTGGCCTGACCCACCTTTGTATCTGGGCTTTGTTACCTGAAGCTGGTTTCCAGGACTTGTCTCCAAGTAAATCCCCTGGGGGAAGGGGAGCAGGGACAGTTTCTAAATAGGTCCTTACACAGACATATCTGCAAAGAAGACATCCAAATGGCCAACAGACACATGAAAATGTGCTCTACATCACTCGGCATCAGGGAAATACATATCAAAACCACAATGAGATACCATCTCACACCAGTCAGAATGGCTAAAATTAACAAGTCAGGAAATGATGGAGGTTGGCAAGGATGCGGAGAAAGGGGAACCCTCCTATATTGTTGATGGGAATGCAAGCTGGTATAGCCACTCTGGAAAACAGTATGGAGGTTCCTCAAAAAGTTCGAAATAGAGCAACCCTAAGACCCAGCAATTTCACTACTGGGCATTTACCTCAAACATACAAATGTAGTGATACAAAGGGGCATGTGCACCCCAATGTTTATAGCGGCAATGCCCACAATAGCCAAACTATGGAAAGAGCCTAGATGTCCATCAGCAGATGATTGGATAAAGAAGATGTGGTATATATGTACAGTAGAATATTATGTAGCCATCAAAAGATGAAATCTTGCCATTTGCAATGACATTGATGGAACTAGAGGGTATTATGCTAAGCGAAATAAGTCAATCAGAGAAAGACAATTATCATATGATCTCACTGATATGTGGTATTTGAGAAACAAAGCAGAGGATCATAGGGGAAGAGAGGGGGAAAAAATGGAACAAGATGAAACTAGAGAGGGAGACAAACCATAAGAGACTCTTAATCTCAGGAAACAAACCGAGGGAGGCTGGAGTGAGGGTGGGGCAGTGGAAGGGATGGAGTGGCTGGGTAATGGACATTGGGGAGATTATGTGCTATGGCGAACACTGTGAATTGTGTAAAACTGATGAATCACAGACCTGTAACCCTGAAATAAATAATCCACTGTATGTTAATAACAAAAAATAAGTGGGAATAGATTTTTCCACAAATGATCAAAGACAGGGTTATCCATATGAGAAAATATAAAAATGGATCTTCACTTTATAGGATATACATGTTATCATACAAAAATCAAGTGAACTAAAAATGTAAACATGAAAAGTAGAACTTGTAAAACTTTTAGAATATATTACAAAGTATCTTTTATCATGTCATTATAAAGAGATTTGTCAAAGGACATAAAAAGAACATACCATAAAGGAAAAGATCATAATAATTTTTTTAATTTATGAACAAAAGATATCAGAAAGAAAATGAAAAGACAGCCACTACTGAAAGCAGATATATGCAACTTGACAAAAGATCAGTAGCCATTGTATATAAAGAATTCCTACAGATCAAAAGGCAAAAGGCAGACAACCCAAAAGAAGGGAAAAAATGGATAAAGTATACATACGATTTAGCAATTTGCAAAAAGAGAAAAACCAAAAGAATAACAAATGTGGAAGAGAGGTTCAGGATTTCACCAGGGAAGGCAGGTGTCTCTGAGAGGCTGTCTGGCTCCACAACCCATACTAAATTCTACAGCTACAGTCAGAAATACTATCCAAAGGCTTTGCAAGTATTGATTCTCCTTTAAAGAGGGCCACTTCAAACCTTTGCTTGACCTGGAGGTCAGATGGTTGTGTTTCTCTAGGTGACATCAGTCATTCACTGAGTCATTTGCCATAGGGTCCCCTCAAGAGCTGGGCATGAGAAACCAGAGATGAGCAATCAGTGCTATTTTCTGGAGCCTCACAGTCTAAAGGGAGAGAGGGTGGCATGAACAATTGCACCAGCACAGAGCAGGCCAAGTGGATCTTTGCACACAGGGCTATATAGCACCATGGTGGGAGCTGTTGGCCCTACCCAGGACATTCATGGAAAGAGCTTCTGGGATTGGGGAAACTCTGGCTTCCACATACAAAAGCAAATGTGACACGTGCTGTACCAGTCCCTTTGTATTGTCCAGTTCCCAAAACTAGTGGAAGAGGGAAAATCATCCTGAAATAGGAGACAGACCTAGAAAATCTAAATTTTGGTTATATTTCTACTTCTAGGATCTGGGGCCGCTGTTTACATGACAATCCCACTTGGATATCTCAAACTCAGCCAGCCAGAACTGAGCTCATGGTTCTGTCCCCAGCTTGATGACCTGCACCTTCCTAACCCTCCTCCATCCTTCCAATCATTCCGTAAAATACTTTAGGGTCATTAGTGCCTCACCTGCTCCATCACAACCCACTACCAACTGATCTGGAAATCTTGGTAGCTCACTCGTCAAAATGCATTGAGAATCTGACCATTTCCCTCCACTACTATCATCCTGGTATTAGCCACCACTTCCCCATCACTGAGATTACTTAGTAACGTCTGAAGGACTTGACCAACCACCCTTGCCTCCAACCACAAAGCCACAATGACCTTCTTAAAATTAAGGTCTGCCCTATCCCTCCCATGGCTCCTGTTTCAGAGTAAAAACCCAAGTCTTCACAATGACCTATGAGACCCTCCCTGATGTAACCCCTCTAACTTCAGCTCCTGTTTCCTCCACGTTTGCTTTGTTCCATCCACACCAGCCACCTATTCCTCAAGCAATTCCCCAAGCACTCCAGCATGTCCTATCACAGGGCTCCGGCATGGTTGTTCCCTCTGTCTGGAACATACTTCACCCAGATATTCACATGGCTAACTCCCTCACCTCCTGCAAATCTTTGCTCAACATTGTCTTGTCATTGAGGCTTGCTCTGATCACTTTATATAAATTGCAACACACCTCCTGTCCTCACCCACTCCAAGCTTCCTAATTCCACTGACTTACATCTAATCTGTTCAAGCACTATCTCCTTCTAACGTACAATATTATATCCATGGTTTATTGTGTGCCTCTGCCAGGATGCAGCTCTGCAAGGGTGATGATTTTTGCTTATTTTTCCGACTACCTGGGACAGTAGCCAGCACATAGTAGGTGCACATACAGCTCCCCGTTCCCTTAAAGCATGAAATCTTAATCCTGCCTCAAGAGAGCTTATTGCTTCCAGAATCAAAGGAAAACACTTTAAAAATATCTAACGCCATGCAAGAAACAGGTAGGAAGAATCCTAGTCCCTCATTTTTAACAGCTTTTTAATAAAAGGTGAAGAACCCTTAGTTGGTCTGCAGGGCCTGGTGGGGGAGGTATGTGGGACCTCAGGCAGCTATAAGACAACAAGTCTCTGGTCCCCATGGCCAGTGTCTGTTTCACCTGCAGACACCAACTGCATTTTGTTGAACTTTTACTTGTTCAGGCTGCTATAACAAAATGCCACAGACTGGGCAGCTTAAATATTTATTCCTCACCATTCAAGAGAGTGGGAAGTCCAAGATCAAGGTGCTGGCTGATTCAGTCTCAGGGAAGAGCCCTCTTCCTGGCTTACAGATGGCCGCCTTCTTGCTGTGTCCTCAAATGGTGGACAGAGAGCAAGCTCTGGTCTCTGTTTCTGTTCTTATAAGGATGTTAATCCATCAGGGCCCCACCTTCCTGACCTCATCTAAACATAATTACCTCCCAAAGGCTCCACCTCCACGTACCAGCATACTGGAGTTTAGGGCTTTGACATTTGAGCTTCAGGGGACACACACATTTGGTTCCTCATGCTTGCTCCATGGATTTCTACTTAAAAGTAAGAAGTTCCCTTGCTGGACAAAGGACCATGGAGCGGTGACTGGCTGTTGGTGCCTCCTCTGCTGAGCTCAGAGCGTAGTAATGCAGCATCTTCTCTAATAGGAGAGTTCAGACAAGAAAGGGTGTGGGATGTTTACAGTTACTCTGCAGTGTAAATGAATCCCTGCTACAACTCTCTTGGCAATACAATGCAATTACACGTTGCACATACAGATTGCAGCAGGGCCAAGCACTGCACAGAATCAGGGTGTCATCTCTCCCACGTCAGTGGTGGTCGTCCCCACCAGGAACCAGAGCCACAGCTTCCTGTAACCTCCAACCCAATTCCCCCTCCTGTTTGTCATGACCATGTTCAGGGTGGGCTGTGGTTTCCAGCTTGAATATCAGGCCCTTGCATGGATGGGCTGAAATATAACCCAGTGCTGCCAAGAGCTCTCCAAGGGTGAATGAATTGTGCATTTTCTCAGAGAGGGATTTCCAAGAATAATAAAGTGGGATTGTGCGAGCCCTAGGGGAGGTGCTAATGAAGGCCCTGTCTAGGCTGGGACCTGAAGACTTCACCACTATTCCAAACTGAGCTGAATCATCCAGAGACCATGGAGCAACAACCCCCACTCCCACCCCAGACAGAGAATGAAATTGCTACCTAGAGCCAAACATGGTCCATCTCCCCAGCACATATGAGCCTGACAATGGCTTTGCAGTCTGCCTGAATGGAGGCACCCTCTGTTCAGGGAGCCCTGCATTGAACAAGAACTGTGCCCAGAGGATACTGCAAGGGAGGTACCTCTGAGATTCCACAATGACCCTGTCACCCATCTGTCACAGAGGATCACGGATGTCCAGAGATCAGCTGGGCTCAGCCACCCAGCAGATCAGCGTCTGAGCTGAGATGCAACCCCAGCTCCCTCTGACAGCACAGCCCACTGTCAGAGAGGGGCCACCACCCAAACTGCTGATGTCTCTTCCCTCCCGAGCACTCTGGTCCTCAGGGTGACTAGGGAGGAAGGTTTCAGGCTGGGAACACACAAATAAACAGCCTCCTGGGCAGCTGGTAGGGCCAGGTCTGGCCAGAATGCCAAAAGATTGTCCAACACAGGAGCAAAGAAGATTCTGGGTTTCCTGACCCTAGAAATGGAGGAAGGATACTTTAGGTGAGGGCATGAGACTCCCTCTAATTGAACAGGCCTGGAAGTGGAAGAGAGTGAGGAGTCTGCAAGAAAAGCCAGCAGCTAGAGAAACCTGAGCCCAGAGCTGGGGCCAGGTTCTCACACCCTTTTGAGCTACAGAACCCACAATGTCGGGGCTAGAAAAGGGAAGGAGGTCACTGGGGGCTGCATTCTCCTCTGGGTCCAGTTGATGAGGCAACCTGTCATCATCAACCCTCAGTGCTCCTGCCTGGAGTAGAGAGAAAGGTGTAACATGGCTAATGATTGCACCAAAGGAGGTGGGGACAAGTGTGGTCTGTCCAGGGCAGAGGGAGGGTCCACACCTGATGGCACTTGCAGAGGGGGCCAGACAAGGGGCTGGGCATAAGCTCCCCATCTGACCTTCCCTGGCCAGCTGGGTAGCCCCTGACGCACTTGCTATTGGGAAGTTGGGGTACTGCACTATCCAAAAATGGGACGTTTCCACTAGCCCAACTTTGCTAGGGCATGCAGGCAGAGTTCAGAGGGCTCTACAGGAGAATACCAGCGTAGACGACACGTGCAGATGCCGCCCCCAGCATATGTCCCATCTCTGACCATTCAGGGGACAGCCCCTCAGCTGGCAGCAGGACAGGACTCCAGGGCCCCCAGAACACCGAGCTCAGGTCACCCTTCTTCCCACTGCATGAATGAATGGAGCTTCCTGAAGTCACAGGGCAGGCAAGGATTTACTGTCACGCTCAGTCCTCCAACCCCCCAATCCCTTTCATGGCCAAGGGAGCCCAGGCCCATATGTCCTCTGCAGGGCTTTTCAATGGCTCCCATGGCCAGGGCACATGACACCAGGCGAGCAGATAAGGGTGGGTCCCAGGGTCGCACCCCCTGGCAGAGGACCCACATCCACACTGTCTTTTTGGTCCAGAGTGGTGCTGACCTGGCTGGCATTACCCCAGCTGCTGATTAGGGCCATGGTATACCCAGCCCTAGGGCTAAAAATAAGCATAACCATTCTGGCACAAACTAGTTAAGAAGTTGCTGCTGCATATGCTAGAATTACCTTATATTTCCACAACAGACATTTTACAGGAAAACTCGAAATGTGTTTCATCCATCAAAATGCCAGGGTGCTGCAGAGGGAGCTCCGTTCTCACAAGTTTGGCACCGGCCCCCACTTTCTTGGGGTTTAGTCCTGAACCTAATTTCCAGTGTGCCAGGGAAGGAACATCTCTGCCCCATTCATGGGCCAAGTCACTTCAGGTTACAGTGTTGAGAGCTGTGGGGGCCAATTGGGGTAAGACCCAAGGAGCTTCATGTGGGGACCCCAAATGAAGTATGGTGTCAGGACCACAGGTTACAAGGTGACCCCCCACCTTTCCTTAACTTCTGGCTCTCCCAGCTGTGACCCCAGAAGTCTCTCCACCTCACTGTACTTCAGGCACCTCGCTTGTAAAACAAGGACAATCTAAGTGAAATAATCCATGTAAATCACGCAGAGATAAATAATGAGTGTGGATGATATCTATAAAGCCCATGGCTGCTCCACCCTACCCTATCCCCAAATACAGTAACATTAGGTTTAGGACTTCCAAATATGCAGTGGGGGCTCCAGGTCAGCCTATAACAACAGGAGTGCGAAGACAGTTACTCAGCAAAGTTGCCAGTGTGGGCTTCCTCACTGGGTATCCAGCACCAAGCCACTGCGAGGACTGTACAAGAGAGAGTGGCAGCTTTGTGTTTAAGATCTGCTGAACCCAATCACGAGCACAGTATCCATTCGCCATTTGCAAGTGGGGCCGGAGCGCAACAAATTCATTGCATGGAATTCCATATCTGTACACAACTAGAAGAGCCTTGCACACCCAGAGGCACACATGAGCAACACCTACACTGCCCCTACAACCCCCAGCCCACGCCCTTGCTCTTTAGTCAACACTGCTAGGACCCTGGAGAGCACACCTTCCCCCCACCCCTGCACACCTCTAGGATGACATTGGAGGTGGTTCTTTCCAGCAGCAAGGGGGTCATGCAGCGGATGCGGTCCTGTACTTCCGATAGTTGTTTGCAGACCAGCGGCATTGAACAGAGAAGGACGGGGAAACGTCTCAAAGTAGCTTCTACAAGTCCCCAGTCACACCACATCTGCCCCACTACCCGAGTTTGTCACCAATAGCACACCGCCGTGTTCCTCCCAGCAGTGGAAGTTCTGTCTAAGTGGCATTCACATAGTGTGACCTAGGAGGAACTGAGGCTCCAAAGTGGCACCAGCACAGCCCGAGTAAACCCTGGTGTGTGAGAGGCAGGGACCCAGCTCCTTCTCTCAGGAAGCACCCAACATGTGCTCAGAGTGTGGCAGCATAGAAAGGCAGAGAGCAGCCCCATGCAGCGCTCATTGCAACCCAACAGGCCTGGGCCCCGCGGGGCAGCTGAGAGAGGGGGAGCAGACAGATGAATGCTGAGGCCTGAGCCCAGAGACACAGCCGGACAAGTTCTACAAGGTTCACTGTGGGCACTCCACGGAGCAATGCTGGTAAATGTCAACAACCAGCTCTCCAGAGTCAAAGAGAAAAGGCCCTGATGTGGAGCACCAACTGATTTCTGGGATGTAGCTATCTCCCCACAGTCCATTTCAAGCTCCCAACCGTAGAATGCCCAGCTCACAAAACTAAAAATGTGCCGTGGACTCCTGCGAGCCTCTCTGAGCCAGCTCTGACGCAGCCTCAGTTCCCCAGAACCCAGCCAGACATGCACACAGCCAGTGCCACAAACGGAGCAGTGTTTGCACACACGGAGCACCCAGGCCACTTGGGGCGATAAAGGAGCACCAGGAATCTCAGAGGGAAGGGGAGCCCACAAAGGTTTTGCTGGATCGCTCTCTTGTGCTGAGAAGGGAAGGAAGGGCCTCTGTGGGCAAGGGACAGTGGCCCTATGGACAGAGTGGGCATGAATAAGGTGACAAGAGCTGACTGTTCCCCTGGTGAAAGGCCCAGCCCCTGATCCATGATAAGGGCAACTCTGAGGGGGCCCAACTCTCCCACCAACGGTCCCCAACACACAGCCAGGAGGGCCAGACACCCTTGGCTCCTTTTCCTCCTGAGGTCTTGGTCTCTGACCAGGCCGCTGAGAGTCATGGGAGGGCCCGCAGCCAGACTCCCTTCACTTACTCAGCCCCAGTTCAGACATAGGAGAAGCACAAAAACTGGCATGACAGTGTCCATCTGCACCACCCAGCTTGAAATACAAAAGGCCACAAGGTGCGCTCAAGTGAACCCTTCTCTTCACCCACTCTCCTGCATTGGAGTCTATCATCACACTGCGTGTCTATGCAGTCACGTACTTAAGCAACATCAAGCACTGCTTTGCATATTTTAAACCTTATCTAAATGGCCTCAGACCATAGGCAACCTTCTGCAACTTGCTTTGCAGTTTGTTTTCATAAAGCTTTTCTAAGGAGACTGGTGGCCAGCAGTGAGAAGATCCCTGGCCTTGGAGCCCAAGCCTGCACTTGGAAGTGTGACCTACATCAAGTCACACAGCCTCCCAGACTCAGTTCTATCATCTGTAAAACAGAGATAGCCGTCCCTCCCTGATGGAGACACAGTAAGCTATGTCTGGCCTAGAGGCAGGCCTTCACCCACTCTCCTCCCAGCACTGATTATAGCCCTCCAGCCTCTGGCATCCTTTGCCCAGCTCAAAGGACAGCCCAATCTTTGTGGCCTGGCCACAAAGCAGAACAAGCCAGGCCTACAGGGTCTCACTCACTCTGTCCCATCACTGCAGCTAAGGAAAAGTAAGCCTGGGGAGTCCTGCTCTACCTGAGGTCTCTGTCTTATACTGACCAGGGGTTTTTCCAACCCTTCAGGGCTGCAGGGGCTCAAATCTCCCTTCTGAGAAATGATGCTCCTTCTCCTGGGCCTGGATCAGCCCCAGACCTGCCTGCCACCAGGCTCCAGGCAGCTTCTCAGGCTCCCTTGATGCTTTCAGCTCTTCTCCCAGCCAGTCAGTGGCAGATTCCCCGGAGCTCTGGGTCTGGAATGTGCCTCCTCCTGTCTGCACTCTCCCCTGTGGATTCTTCCCTCGCTAAGGTTTTAAATAACACTGATACAGTGAGAACTTGTAGCCTCAGATCATACTACAGACCTCTCCACTAAAAGCAAGGGCTCAGACACACAACCACTTACTACAGATGTTGACTCCCAGGCCTAGTGTTCATCTCAAGCTTAATGCGGCCACAACAATTCTCAACCACCTGTCCCCGAAACTGGTCCCATCCCAACCTTCCCATTCAATTAGGGGTGCTTCTATCCTTCCATCCACTAAGGCCAGAAACCTTGGGTTTATTCTCATCCACTTCCTTTTCCTCTACCCCCTACAGAGCAAATCCTCTTGGCTCAACCCTCAAATTATATCCAGAATGTAACCATCTCTCTCTATCCCTGCCACCCCACCCTGGTCCAAGCCACCATGACCTCTGCTGCCAGATTGCAGAGCTTCCCCCTTTTCCCTCCCTCACCCTTGCCCACTTCAGGGATATTCTTGACCCAAAAGTGAATGAACCTGTTAAAATCTACGTCAAGTCCTATCACCCTCTGCTCAAAACCTACTTCACACAGGGTGGGAGCCAATAAGGGAACCCCAGGATCCGATCCCACCTCTCCCATGCTGCAGCAGCTCCTAGAGTCCTCAGAACACCAGGTTGTAGCCCTCACCTGACAGGCAGCCCCCTGCTCTCCCCTGCCACACCCTCTCACCTGGGGGTCTTGGCTCAAATTCCACTTATCAATGAGGTCTTCTCCCATCTGCTATCTGCATGGTCCTCCCAGTCTTTCCCTGCTCCCCCATGCCCAAATCACCCTCTGGTTATTTGTTTGCCATCTGTCCCTCTCACCCCTCAACTGGGACATAAGCCCCTGAGGGCAGGGATCTGTACGCGGAACAGGATCTGGCTCAGTAGGTCACTGCCTTCCACCAACAGTGGGGTGAAAGATATGTATCCACCTCTCCCCTTCTCATTCCACCCTGCGCCTGCTCATGGCTGAAGTTTAGGGCAGCTCCAGAATAATAGAGAGAGGCTTTAGGGAGCTGGGCTAGGGAATCACATGATAGGAAAAGTCTGCTAAATGAGACCAGGTGGGCAAGCTGACGTACTCCCTTAGGCAGTCTGCAGGCTCCTTGGTGGTCTCTGCTTGGGATCCCTGACATGGGCAATGTCCTCCTAGGTTTGCTGCTCTCAATTCCTGCTCTCACCTCGGCTTTAGGGGCCCACCTGGGATCCCCCAGGATCTCTTTCAAGACAACCCTCACTGGTGTTGGATACATAACTTTCATTCCACTGTTGGTGGAAAGGAGCATATTTCCATCTGGCCCCACCTCCCTTGCTGGGCAGGGCCCCTCCTGGCAGTGGTGGTCACTAGTGCTGGTCCCAGGATTTCTGGGTCCCTATCTTCCAGCACATGGTAAAATTCCATCTCTGTGCCTACTTCCATGCCCCTCTTCAAAGGCATGGTCACACCATTTGCTTTGGACAATGATATAGGAACAACCATGGACTGTGTCACTTTCAGGAGAAAGCTTTCAGGGCCACAATTCTCTGAATCCTCCTCCCTCAGCTGAGACAATAGCAAAAGCATAGAGAAACTGATGGAGGGTCACTCAGTGACCATGCGAGCAGAAATCTCCACGAGCCCAAGTGGGCAACTAACATGGTTGGAGAAGAAGTACCATGAGGTTAAGCCTATAAGCTTTGGGGATATTTGTTACTGCAGCATGACCTGGATGGTGCTGACTAATACACCAACCAAAGTCAGACTCCAATTTGTGTCCTCTAAAAGCCATCTCTCACTTGCTTGAGAAAGGGAGAGGCACCCTCCTCTGCTCCTCTTTGGCAGCAATGGGCTCAGTACACAATGAACCCCCAGCACTGAGGTCTTCAACTTCCTACATACCCAGCCTTGCTGTCTCTTAGGGTGTCCTCAGTAGGTGTTCTATCATCTAACTTGAGGGAGATGCAGAGAATTGGTCCCAGTTGTAAACAGACCAAGAAGATTGACTCCATGAGTCATAGAAGCAACCACTTTACTCTTTTCTCTCACTGTACCTCTAAATCCAACCTCAGACCTGTTTCTCCTGCTCCAACCTCTGATCTCTGGGATGAAATCCTACCCAGATCCTATGAGTCTCCTGATCTTGCTCATAAAATAAAATGTTTTTCTGTCTCTTTTAGTCCCAAACAGCATTGCTTTCCACCATTAATGTGCCCCATCTTACATCACAGTTGGAGACACATGCTTGGATAAGAGGCACCTCTTCTCACTCTGGGAGCTCAGTGGGTAGGGACAGGATCCCCCAGATGTCCTCTGTGCACAGGAACTGTGATTGTCAGGGTCCCACCGTGCTAGAATGATATTCCCATGGGAACCTCTGATGTCCTTGCAGACCTGCCTTCAGGCATAGCTGATTCCAGTTCCCTCATCAGAACGATCCTGCTCTGACTGACCACCTAGCTCCCCTTCAGCCCACCTCTCCTGTACTCAGGCTTTTGTCCCACACTGCTGGCCCACTATATCTTATACAGTCACCTCTAGTCCTTAGGAAAAAAGCGAGCAGTGTGGCCCTGCCTTCCATCCTCCCCAAACTGGCATCCTTCCCACTTGGTGTCAGTTGGGGCCCAACTCAGTCAAGAGCCACTGTACTCCCCTAGAGACATATATCAGCTGCTCAGAGGTCTTTCTAAAGTCCGTCTTGCTTGCTGAGGAGATGGGGTGTACCCCTTCCCTCCAGCACTCTAGAAGATCTCCCCCAAAAATCCCCTCTCCTGGCACCTTCAAGCTCAATCCCTTAATAAAATCAAAGGAGTGCTCATTCCTTCACCAAATATTTATTGAGCATGTACTATGTGCCAGGCACTGTCCTGAGGTCAGAGGAAATAAAACAGAGAAGAATCTCCACCTTCCTGGGGCTGTCCTTTAGTGGGAGGAGACAGAAAGAAACCCAATAGCAGCAGATGTTACAGTGTTAGAACACTACTCATGCCAGTGGAGGGACAACCAGAGGGCAGGGAAGGGAGTGATGTTGCAGTAGAAAGTGTGATGTAACTTTAAATGTAAGGCTGCAGGAGGGCCTCAAGCAGAAAGTGATGCTCAAGCAAGGACTTGGGAAAGGGGAGAGAGTGGATCATGGAGGGCAAGCATTCTGGGCATGGGAATGGGGCAGTGCAAAGGCTCTGGCATATTTATTTAAAGAATAACAAGAAAGCTAATGTAGACATGGCAGGGGAAAGTGGTAGGTGATGAGGTTTACCAGGTAAGGGGTGGTCAGACCACACTGGGCCTCAGGGAGAGAGTGGAAAAGCCAGAGCAGAGGAGTGGCATCTGAGGACTTCCATTTTGAAAGGATCATTCTGGCTCGTGTTAAGAGCACACAGTCTGGGGGAGGGGTGAGGGTGTAGAGGGCAAGTGGAGGTGGACACAATAATCCACGTGAACTTTGGGCCCCAGAAGAGGAAATGAAAACAGTAAGAGGGGGTCACTGTCAGGACATGTTCCAAGATCAAGCTAAATGGATTTTCTGATTTTCTTTCTTTTTTTTTTTTTTTTTTTTTTTTAGATTTTTTACTTCATTTAAAGTGATGTGAAAGAGAAAGCGGGGAGGCTAGAACAACTCCCAGCTTTTGGCCCTAGCAGGTGACAGGCAGAATGGAGCTGTGATCACCTGAGCCAGAGAAGATAGCAGCCTGTTGGTTAGGGTCAGAGGTTGGGAGTGCCATTTTGGCTAAGTTCAGGAGCAATTCACCTGTCGGGGGGTCTAAGACTGAGCTGGGCCTCCAGCAGGGAGGCTGAGCAGGAGGACCAAGGCCCAGGAGGGGTTTGCCACTGACTACATGAACCCCCTTTGCTGTGTAGGTAGCTTCCAGTTTCAAAGTGGATGAGACACTTACCATCCTCTTGTCCCCAGGATTTGGGGATCTGAACTAGAACTGCTGGAACAGTCCCATATTAATGTCTTGTTACAAGATCACTCCTTGCCTGTGGGAGTTCAGTCCAAAGACCCTGAAGCTGCACTTGCCACTCTGAGACAGGTAGCTGAGCAAATGAAGGGGAGGTAAATTTAAACATCTTGGTCAAGACCACAGAGCAGAGCCAGAACTCTCCACCCCCAACCCCAGATTCATCTTTGGGGGTGGTAGGGGGCTAAGGTTGCCATGCCATGGTGGCTCTGAGCACCTAAGGGCCCTGTAGCTTTGAGTGTGTGTTTGCACTGAGGGCTCCCCCAGAAGGTTACTCTAAAGCTAAGCCCCGGACTGGGCACTATAGAGCTCCCCTCCTTCAGCAACCAGGATACCATCAGCATCAGGCCTCACAGCCACATCATGCCAAGAGTGACCACTTAGGAGCATGGCCAGTTTCAGTAACTCCTATTCAGTTGGATTTCACATCAGTTGAGTGATGAATCAACAAGTTTTCCTCAGGAATAACAGAGATGGGTAGCAGATGACTCTGGGGCCCTCTCTCCTCATGGGACTCCTCCTCTCCACCTGAAGTTCACAGAGTCCTGGCTGATAGCTTCATGCCACCTGTGCCTCCTCCTCCCTTTTACCCTTTGGATCTACCCTCTGTCTTATACCCAAGACCTCCATAGCACGTTGTAGGGAGCAACCTCCGTGGGCATTTACATGAACTAATAGTGCATCCTAAGAGCCTGTCCATTCACCTACCTCCTCAGCATGAGGCAGGATACACACTGGGAGACACCCTGCTCTATCCTCACAAGGATCGCAAAAAGCAAAGAACACCAATTCATTTCACAGGTGAGCAGAGCAAGGTCAGGCTGGGTGTGGCCGGGATGCAGGATTCAGTGCCTGCCCCTAACAAAGGTTAAGAGACAGACTTACCAATCCCTACTTGGCTGGTTAGAATTTAGCAATTTCTACTCAGATGAAAGATACCTTACCAGTTAGCAGGAAAACTATGGGGAAATTGTAGCAAAGGTGAAATATAATAAAACACAAAAACGCATGATCCCCTTTATAAAGGATCTGTGTTGCTGTATCCTCAACATCTCTACTCCCTTGCCCTTTCCAACACCCTTGATCCAACCCCCCTACCAAGGGGTCTTATACTCTAAGCATAGAGCTGGCATCCTAGGCTGAAGCCATTCCTGCATTCAGTAACTGGGCTGGAAAAGAGCACTACTTCTGTTGGTCCTGGCAGTAACTATGATGGCTCCGACTACAAGACTTCTTCTGGCTGGACGTGAGAAAAGAATCAAGTTGCTCAAGAAGCTACAGCCTGCCATCTTGGGACCTGATATGAAACACTCAGTAGTTCATCTGACATTGTAGAAGGCCAGGTGTAGAGAAATGGGGCTTGTGACACTGCCAAGCCACTGGAGCAGAACTCACCTGAAACCTGCCCCCATCTGGACTTTCCATTTGAGTTAGCTAAGGTCTCTCTATTGTTTCAACTGGTTTTAAACTGCTTTTCCTGTTGCTTGTGATCAAAAGCGTCCTAACAAATATACTACTACACATTTTTAAAGGGTGGCAGGCATGTGTGGTACAGTCCTACTGGTATAACTCAGGATGGAGGATAAAGGCATGGAGAGGAACTGAGAGGAATTTTATAAGCTAATTGATTTTTATATAAGAACTGCAAAAGTCAACATTTGCAGGCACAACTCTCTTGACCCCAGAAAAAAAAATTGTGGAGTATGCAAATTTGATTTGAACAATTGGATAAATATTCATTCAATTCAGGTTCCTGCCCTGATCTCCTCAGGAAAGGTCAAGAACATGTTCACTCAGCCCTTGACCCCTACACTCAACCAGTGCATTCTGTCAATATTCTCTTCCCAGCTCGGACATTGGAAGGAGCAGAGCACCAGCCCTTCTCAGGGACCCCATCCTCTAGGCTCCATCCACAGCTCTTTGGTCATCTTCCTTCCACCAAAACACAAACCCTTGGGATGGGAAATCCACTGTTGCATCTCCATGCAAGCTTCCCAACCCTGTCTATATGCTACTAAACTGTATGTGCTGAGTCCTTCCCTTTCAAAAAGCCAGGCTTTTATCATTAAAAACCTAAGCTTATTTTTTTTAAGATTTTATTTATTTATTACACACACACACACACACACACACACACACACAACACAAGCAGTGGGAGCAGTAGAGGGAGAGGAAGAAGCAGACTTCCTGTGGAGCAGGGAGCCTGATATGGGGCTAGATCCCAGGATCCTGGGATCATGATGTGAGCTGAAGGCACCTACTTAACGACTGAGCCACCCAAGTTCTCCAAACCTAGGCTTTCAAAACTATATCTCCACTATGTGCTTTGGGGCATATTTTGGAAAAGTCAAATTTTGACACTTGGTTTATTAGTCAGTATTCTCCTGAAAAAGAGTCAGTAGAATGTTGGGGGAAGGGGCTGGGAGGTATAAAGAGATTTATTTAAGGAATTGGTCCATTGGTGATTATGGAGGCTGAAAAGTCCCATGATCTATGGTCAGTAAGCTAGAGACGGAGAAGAGCTGGTGGTATAGCTCTGGTCCAAATGCCAACAGGGGCAAGACCTAGAAAGAGCCAATGTTTTTATTGTTGTTGTTGTTGTTGTTAATTATATTTATTAACATACAATGTAATGTATTATTTGCCCCAGGGGTACAGGTCTGTGAGTCATCAGGCTTACACATTTCACAGCACTCACCCATAGCACATACCCTCCCCAATGTCCATAACCCAACCATCCTCTCCCTGCCCCCCAACCCCAGCAACCCTGAGTTTGTTTCCTGAGATTAAGAGTCTCATGGTTCGTCTCCCTCCCTATCCCATCTTGTTTCATTTTTTCCTTTCCTACCCCCCATAATCCCCCACCCTGCCTCTCAAATTCCTCATATCAGAGAGATCATATGATAATGGAAAAAGAGCCAATGTTAAAGTTTGAGTCCAAAGGCAGAAAAAATCCGATATCCCAGCTCAAATCAATCAGGCCTTTTTTTTTTTTTTTTTTGGTATATTTTGTATGTGTGTGTATTCAGGTCTTCAACTGATTGGATGAGGCCCACCGACACTGGGGAAAGCAATTTGCTTTAGACTACTGTTTCAAATGATAGCGTCAACTCCCTCACAGACATACACAGAATACTGGTGCCCAAATGTCTGAGCACCCTGTGGCTGATACAAAATAAACCATCACACTTGGTTCCAGGCTGTATCTACCTCTGTGCACTGGAGGCAGAGTACAGGGAAAGCAGCCACTTCTGGGGGAGACACAAAGAGCTTGTATAACATCTCTAACCTTATACTGCTGCACTGATTTCCTTCCACCTGCAGGCTTTTACTAGCAAGCTTACCCCAGCCATAAATCCCCACCTTCCTCCCTGTGGCTTCCTCTACTCCTAGTGACCCCTGAATGTGTGCTCCTTCTGCCTGAATCCGCCCTCCCCAGAAAATGTGGCAAGCAGGGCTGATGCAGGGTCATTTCCGCCCAGAGCTGTGGGTGAACTGAAGCCTTTAAGCCAGTGTCCAGCCAGATCCTGATGGGAGAGGGGTGGGCCAACACAGAGATGGAAAGCTGGGATGGGAGGGCAGGAGGGAAGAGCCCACAGGGTAGGCATAGGCATCCACTCAGGCCCTCCTCACTCCACAGCATGCACCTCTGGGGACAAGATGCATTGAAGACAACTTTACCTCCTTCACCACCTGGTCAGTGCCAATCAGTTGAGGCATGGCGACACCATTTCTCAGCTACCATCAACATGTGACCCAAGCTTGGCCCCACCGGCCCTGCCAGCGAAGACAAAAGGGGCCCATTTGTAGGGCTGGGCCAGGGTAAATGTTATCTCTACTGCTGATAGCACCCTTCCCTGCAAAACACATAATACACCATAAGCACTGCTCAGATGCAGATAAAAATAGTTTTGGATCAAAGAGGTAGTTTCCTTATTTTGTCTCCAGGGACAGATCAGAGGTTTGGACTGCATGTGGGCAAATCAGTTTTTGCTCTTGGCAGGAGTTCCAATGCTTTTCCTCCACAAGCACAGAAAAGTCTGCCAATGTCGATATCTGAAGCTGAGATAATACGCTGGGGCTGTGTTTTATCTTTTGTTGACCGGCTCCCAGGCATCAAAGTCTCTGCTAGCGTTTTGTAGACAGACAGGCTAAGCCCAGACAGCAACAGCAATAGCAGAGAAGTCTGTCAGGCCTGTGGGTCTCAGGCAGCTGGGTAATGGTGATGATATCCACTGCAACTCTGCAATCCCCATTTAGCAGATGAGGAAACTGAGGCTTCGAGAGACCACATCATTTTGTCAAGGACCAGGGCTTGATGCAAAGTCCAACAACACCCAAAACCTGGTCTTTCAGGACTCTGCAGATGTGGAATCACAAAGGCTGGACTTGGGGCACCTGGGTGGCTCAGTCGTTGGGCATCTGCCTTCAGCGCAGATCATGATCCCAGGGTCCTGGGGTCGAGCCCCACATAAGGCTCCCTGCTCCACAGGAAGCCTGATTCTTCCTCTCTCACTCCCCCTGCTGATGTTCCCTCTCTCTCGCTGTCTTTGTCAAATAAATGAATAAGATCTTTAAAAAACAACAAAACAAAACACACAGGCTGGACTTGACTCCTATGTAGAACCAGGCTCTTAATCTCTCTGAGCCTCATTTCCTTCATCTGTAAAATGGGAGTCAAACTTGCCAGAGCAGTTGGTGACTCAAAGGAAATCATGCAAAATGGGTTTGTGATCTGCATAATCGATGTGTAGATACTGGTTGTTATGTTGCTATTATTGTAATTGAGCACTTAATGCCTAGGGGCCTGCTGCTCTCTAAGCTTCTTACAGCTGAGGAATTCAGGTGCAGAAAGGCCAAGGCCAGGAGGCAAAGCCATCACTGGAACACCACAGCTGGCTCCACAGTGGGCACAGTACAGTCTCAACATGGCAATGGTTATCTCAGATGACTGTCAAGGGTGATGGTGCCTTTGTAAGAGATCGCCCCCTCCCTTTAAATCCTCCCAAAGTTGTTCTCTCCAGTACAGTTCTCAGCCTAGGTTAAGGAAGATCTGATAAAGAAGTCACACCAACGTGCAGCTCCTGATAATGGCTCAGTGTGTAACCCCCACCAGGTGTTTGCATCCAAATCAAAGCCTGGAGGGACCATTTAATTCAAGAACTTAATCCAACAGGGTAGGCAGGCAGAGGGGTCAGTGCCCATCAAACCGCCTCCGCGGCACCGTCGATTCACACAGGAAGGAAGGGCCTGGGAAGAAGGCAGGACTTTGCCTCCCAGGCTGCCTCCTCCAGCGGTTTAGCAGTGTTACCTGGGCGCTCACCGGGGCTCACTCGGGAGTGAGTCCAGGCCTCTGACTTGCCTTTTGGGGCCTGAGCCGGCAGTCACGCCCAGGGGTGGAGCTCTTGCAGAGCCGCCTCCTAGCTCAGTCTTGGCTCCTGCCCGTCTCCTGGGAAAGAGCCCTGAGCCCTAAGTGCCCCATTCTTTCCTCTGTAAGTTGGCACTGCTGCCTACCTCCTGACTGAAGTGGGGGTTAGGCAAATGCACTCACAAGAATAATGAGTGCAGAACAATCACAGGTGTTCATTGCTCCCTTCACCCCAGTGCAAACTCCCTCCCCAGAAAACCCATCCAGCCTGCCTTTCACAGGCTTTCAGGCTCAGGCTCCCTGTGCTCTCACTGCCATGCTAAGTGAGTGCTAGACCTTAGGCCCAGGGGCTACATCCACTCTCTCTTGCAGGGGCCTGCTTGGACCGGAATGGGGTGGGCCACGCGGAGGTACAGACCCCAAACAGGCAGATCCACAGCCCAGGACTAGAGGAGCCAAACTGACCAGACTCCCCTTGCAGGATTTAATCCCGAGACACATAAGAAGGTGCCTTTCGGCTGGGGCGGAGCTGAAGCACTGATTAGCCATCCTGAGCCATCTTCTGGACGGTGCTGAGGGACAGCCATGAGTGAGGAGAGGAAAGGAGAGAAAGAAGGAGAAAGAAGGAGCAAGAAGAAGCAGAGACCTCTGACAGACAAGCTGTCTTAGCTCTGGCGCCACAACAAAATACCACAGACTGGGCAGCTGAAACAGCAGGCATTGGTTATACAATTCTGGAGGCTGGACGCCCAAGATGATGATGCCAGCCCGGATGATTTTCAGTGAGAGCTCTCTTCCTGATGTGCCAACTCTTTGTGATATGTTGTCCCCTCTCACTCTGTCTTCACATTTTAAGGAGTTGAGGGGAGGGAGCAGGGAGAAAGAAGGAGGAAGCTTTCTGGTGAGGAATGCTCAAAGCTGAGCTTGTCTGCTATGGACTTAATGTTTGGGTCCCCCCAAAAGTTATACGTTGAAACCCTGATGTGACTATTTTGAGAAAGGACCTTGACAGAAGTAATTAAGGTTAAAAGGAGTCATGGGGTGGGGCCCTTGTGATGGGATTAGTGCCCTAATAAGAAGAGACACCAAGGACTTGCACTCATTTCTTCACCCTTCTCTCTCTCCCACCCATACCTTCTTCACCTTCCCTCTCTCCTTTCCCCATGCCTGGTCTTAATCTGGTCAGGGGAAGAAGAAAATCTGGCCCTGTAAGTTCACTTACCTTCAGAGAATCTTTTCTCTGAATCTTCACTTCTGCCTCTTTCTTCTCTTCCATATGAAACAAGGGAAGGAAAACAAACTTTAGGGTCCTTCCATGAGAGAGGACAGTAAGACCCAAATGAGATCCCCAAGGAAGAGAAAGAATAGGCCTGGTCAGAGCCCAGCTCACTCAGAGCAGGAGAAGAGCTGACAAGGGGCAACCGGAGAAAGGGAAGGGAAGGAGAACCTACAGGTGAGCTAGGGTGCCCAGAAGCCAAGAAAGCATTCCAACAGGGCAGGAAACAGGTAACTACCAAACACTGTGAAGTAGAGAAGGGCACAGAGAAATCCACTGGGCAACTTGGAGGTCACCGGTGGTCATGACAGGTTTGGTTTCAAAGAAGTGGTGAGAGAATGACAATTTCAGGGGGTTGATGTATGATGGGGATGCATGGAAGAAGAGGCACTGGGAAAGTCATGGGAAGTGAGGCTGCAAGGAGACTGGGTAGCCTCCCTGGGGCCACAGGTGCCATGTGGAAGAACACTTAGCATTGTCTTGGAGGAGGCAATGGCAGAGGTGGCCATTCCAAGCTGGCTGGGTCTACAGTAATAATCCTTTTTGTTTACACATCATCTCTCATCAAAGAATATTTGCAAATTAAAAATGTTAATCAGATCTGTCATATTAATTTGTTCTTTTTGGAAATACCTTTATCGGGATTTTTTTAATTACAAAAGAAAACATATGCTTGCAAAAAAAATCAACTAATATAGAAAAAGCATAAACTTTCTTCTCAATCCCTCCTTCTAAAATTAATTAATGCTTGGTGTAGATCCTTCTAGATGTTTCTTTTTTTCCTACATCTTTATTTTTTTAAACAAAAATGGAATATCTTATATACATTGTTCTGTACCCTGCTTTTATAATCTAACAATCAGGGACATCTTTCCATGTCAGGGCACGGTGGTCAATTTCATCATTTTAACCCAGTCAGAGGATTCTACTGTCTGTCTCCTCCTGGTCAGGAAGGTCACCCTGAACCCTAGAACAGACAACACTGGCTCATTTACCACCACCCCACACTCTTTTCATCCCTTCTGATCTGTCCCCCAACCCTTTCACAGTCTTTGGGCCTGGTTTAATTCTTTAAGCAATTGATGACATTTCATTTCATGTCAGTCTCGATACTGTTGCACATGGCTTTCTCACAACTTCCTGTGCCTCTCCCCACCTAATTTACGGACATTGAATAACCACCTCTTTGTTCCCTTTCTCCTTGTTTCCCTCTCCAGTTCTCTTTTCCTAATTTGTTTTATTTTACTAACAATTGTTTTTAACAGCTTTATTGATATATAATTCACATAACTTGCAGTTCATCCATTTAAAGTGTTCAGTTCAATGAACTTCAGCATGTTCACAGGTATGTACAACCATCTCACAGTCATCCTTTAGAAATGTCTAGACATCTTCATCACCTGTAAAAGAAACCCTGCACTGCTTAGCTCTCACACCTGTATACTCCCCTCTCCTTTCAGACAGAAGTAATAACTAACCTATCGCAATCTCCATGGATTTCCCTATTCTGGACTTCTATATCATACGATATCATGTAATATATGGTCACTTGTGACTGACTTTTTTCACTGGACATGTTTTCGAGGTTTACCTATGTATCAGTACTTAATTCCTTATTATGGCAGAATAATATTCCTTTCTATAAGAGGCTGCATTTTCTTTATTTATCAGTTGATAGACATATGGGTCATTTCTACATTTTGATATTATGAATAATGCAACTATAAACATTCATGTACACATTCTTGTGTGATAGCATATGTTATCATTTCTCTTAGGTACGGAGCTAGGAGTGGAATTGTTGGGTCATATGGCAACTATGTTTAATCATTTGAAGAACTGCCAGAATTTTCCAAAGTAGCTGCACTGTTTTATACCATTAGAACATGCGGCTTCCTATTTCTCCATATCCGTCAATACTTATTATCTGACCTTTTATTCCAGCCATCTTTGTGCATGTGAAGTGGCATCTCATTGTGGCTTTGATTTGCATTTCCCTGATGGCTAATGCTGTTAAGCGTCTTTTCATATGCTCATGGGTCATTTGTATATCTTCCTTGGAGAACTGTCTGTTCAAATCCCTTGCCCATTTTTTACTTGGATTATTTGTCATTGTATTATTGAGTTGTAAGGGTTCTTTATGTATTCTAGATACAAATCTCTTATCAGATGTATGACTTGAAAATATATTCTCCCATTCTGCAAGCTGTCTTTTCACTTTCTTGATGGTGCCTTTAAAACACAAAAGTATTTAGTTTTTATGAAATCCAATTTATGTGTTTTTTTTTCTTCTGTTGGTCATGCCTTCACTAGCGTTGTTAAGAATCCTTTGTCAAGTCCTGAAGTGACAGAGTTATAAAGATTTATCTGTATATTTTATTCTAGCGGTTTTATGGTTTTAGCTCACACATTTAGATCTTTGATCCATTTTTGAGTTTAAAAAGTGGCTTTTTGAGTTTTTATATAAAGTCTGAGATAAGGGTCCAACTTCATTTTTCTGCATGTGCTGTCTAGTTGTCTTAGCACCATTTGTTGAAAAGACTAGTTTCCCCCACTGAATGGCTTTGGCATCCCTGTCAAAAATCAGTCAACCATAGATGGATGGGTTTATTTCTGGCTTCTCAATTTTATTTGATTGATCTATGTATCTATTCTTGTGCCAGCAACCACACTGTCTTCATTACCATTGCTTTGTAGTTAAGTTTTGAAGGTGGGAAGTATAAGTCCTTGTATTTTGTACTTTCTCAAAATTGTCTTAGCTATTTGGGACTCCTTGTAATTACATGTGAATTTTAGAATCAGCTTGTCAATTTCAACAAAGAAAACAGCCAGTATTCTGACAAGGATTTTGTTGAACAATTAGAGAAGTATTGGCATCTTAACAGTACCAAGTCTTCTGATCCATAAACATGAGATGTTTTTCTGTTTATTTTTTCTTTTTTAAAAAAGATTTTATTTATTCATTTATGACAAAGAGAGCATGCAAGCAGGAGAAGGAACAGGATGAGAAGGACAAACAGACACGGAGCTGAGCTGAGCACAGAGCCCAACGTGGGACTCAATCCCACAATAATGAGATCATGACCTGAGCTAAAATCAAGAGTTAGACATTCCACTGACTGAGCCACCCAGGAGCCCATGAGGTTTTTTTTTTTTTTTTTTTAATGCAAAATTTTTTTATTTCTCTTGGGTATATACCTAGGAGTGAAATTGCAGGGTTGTATGGTAATTCTGTGTTTAATTGTTTGAGGAACTACCAGAGTGTTTTCCAAAGTATAGGCACCATTTTACATTCCCATCCATAATGTAATAGGGCTCCAATTCTCCATATCCTTGTCAACACTTGTTATTGTCCAACCATTTAATCCTAGCTACCCTTGTAGCTGTGAGATAGCATTTTATTGTGGCTTGGATTTGCATTTCCCTGAGGACTAATGATGTTGAGCACTTTTTCATGTGCTTATTGGCCTGTTTATTCAGATCTTCTTTAATTTCTTTCAATGTTTTAGTTTTAAGAGTACAAGTTTTGCACTTATTTTATTAATTTATTATTTAATTCTAAGGATTTTATTCATTTTGATGTTATTATAAATGAAATTGATGTCTTAATTTCATTTTTGGTTTGTTCACTACAACTGTATAGAAATACAATTGGCTTTTTACTTTGACCTTGTGTTCTAAAACCTTGTTAAACTCATTTATTAGTTCTTGTAGTTTTTAAGTTGGACATCCTAAATTTGTTAGTATTCTATATACGAGGTCATGTTATCTCTGAATAGAAATGGTTTTACATTTTCTTTTCAAACCTGGATGCTTTTTTTTACCTTGTCCATTTTCCCTGGATAGAACCTCCAGTACAGCATTGAATAGAAGTGGCAAGAGCAGACTTCCTTATCTTGTCCCTGATATTAGGGAAAAAGCATCCAGGCTTTAACCAATAAATATGATATTAGCTGTAGGGTTTTCATAAATACTTCATATCAGGTTGAGGGAGTTCCATTTTGTTCCTAGTTTGTTGAGTTTTTTTACAATTAAAGTGTTGGATTTTGTTGAATCCTTCTTCTGTATCTATTAAAGTAATCATATGATTTTTATTTTTTATTCTAATGATATGACCTATTACAGCAATTGATTTTAACATGTTGAATCAACTTTGCCTTCCTAGGACAAATCCCACTTGACCAAGGCATATATTCTTTTACATGCTGTTGGATTCCGTTTGCTAGCATTCTGTTGAGGATATTGGTATCCACATTTATAAGAGATATTGATCTTAGTTTTCTTATGATGTCTCTGTCTGGTTTTGGAATCAGGGTAATAGTGGCCTTAAAATGAGTTCACAATTGCTTCTTTCTCTTCTATTTTCTGGAAACATCTGTGAAGGATTGGGATTGATTTTTTTAGTTTTTGGTTGAATTCCCTAGTGAAATCACCTGAACCTTAGCTTTTCTCTGTCAGAAGTCTTGTTAACATCCAGTCTTTCATTTCTGATTCTAATAATTGTCTTCTCTCTTTTCTCCTTGGTTAGGCTAACTAAAGGATTGTCACTTTTGTTGATCTGTTCAAAACACCAACTTTTGATTTCATTGAAATTCTCTGTTGTTTTTCTATTCTCTACTTCATTAATTTCTATTCTATTTATTATTTCTATTCTATCTATTAAATTTCTAATTTCTATTCTATTCTATTCTATCCTTATTATTTATATCTTTCTCTTAACTTTGTGTTAGATTACTCTTCTTTTTTCAGTGTCTTAATGTGGAAGATTAGGTTATTGATTTAAAGTCTTTCTTCTTTCTTAATTTACAGCTATAAGTTTTCCTCTAAACACCACTTTTGCTGCATCTCACAAATTTTGATATGCTGTATCTTCATTTTTATTCAACTCAAAGTATTTTTCTAATTTCCCGCTTCATTGCCTCTTTGGTCCATTGGCTCTTTAGGACTGTGTTGGTTTTTTCTCAATTTTTTTTCCTGACATTGATTTCTAATTTCATTCTATTAAAATTGGAGAACACACTTTAAAGTTTTTCTATCCTTTTAAATGTATTGGGGTTTGTTTATGGCCTGTGGCCTATCTTACAGAATAAAGAAGTTTCATGTGTACTTGAGAAGAATATATAATCTACTGTTGCTGAGTGGGGTGTTCTATAGAGGTCTATTAGATCTATTTGGTTTATAGGGTTATTCAAGTCTTCTATATCCTTGTTAATCTTGTGTCTAGTTCAACCCACAATTGAAATTGGATTATTGAAGTGTCCAATAATTATTACTGAATTTCTTTCATTTCTGTCACTTTTGCCACCTATAATTTGTTCCTTTTTTAGCTACATATGTGTTTATAATTTTATACTGTCTTAATGGATTGTCCCTTTTATCATCATAAAATGTCCCTCTCTATCTCTAACAAAATTTTTTTTGTTGTAAAGTCTACTTATTCTGATATCAGTATAGCCATTCCAGTTTTCTTATGGTTGCCTTTTGCATAATATATCTCTTCCTATCCTTTTATTTTCAGACTATTTGTGTCCTTAAATCTAAAATGTGTCTCCTGTAGACAACATATGATTGATAATGGTTTTTATCCATCTTAAAACCTCTGCATTTTGATTGGGTTGTCTAATCCTCTCACATTTAATGTTATTATTGATATACATCAATAATGTTATATTGGTGTACATTATTGATATAATGTTATTATTGATATATTGATATATTATTGATATACCGATTAACATCTTCTATTTTACTTTTTGTTTTCTATATGTCTCATGTGTTTTTTTCCTCTGTTCTACTTTTACTGCTTTCTTATGTATTGAAAAGCATTTTCTGATGTAAAATTTAATTTTTGTTTTTTTTTAACCTTTTCTTTTTTGTGTGTGGTTGCTCTAGAATTTACTATGTGCATTTAAGTTACCAAAATAAGCTTTAGAGTGATATTAGTTTAATTCCAATGATAAACAGAAATGATACTCCTAAGGATCTCTAGTCTCCTTCCCTTTTTTCTGTGGCATAATATATATTGTCAAATATATTACATCTATGAATGTTATAGAACCAACAATCCATTGTTATAATTATTACTTTACTATCTGTAGTCATTTCCTTAGTCCAGTGCAGCTTTCTTTCCACCCACTATCTTTGTGCTATTCTTGGCAATCTATATTTTTCTATATGTTACAGACTCTACAATACACTATAAACATATTATTTAATATAATTTCTTTTTAAAACAGTTAAGAAAGGAAAAGAGAAAAATATGCATTTATAGTTACGCAATTGCCATTTTTTTCTTTATCATGCCCATCTGTCTCTTATCTACCCTTCCTTTTCCCTTGTTCTGACTTCCCTCCTTTGGTCCCTTATCACGCATCTTCAGACCTTGTGACATTCAGGACTAAGGGTATCTGAGTGCTTCATCCACCAGCTGTGGAAATTGCCCTGTCAGGGAAGCCCAAAAAGAACAGGAAGAACAGCAAAGACCCTGGTGAGCTCTGTGCCTTTGGCACCTCCCTGGAGGCAATCACTGGAAAAGTGCATCATAGTTGAGCCCCTTCTGTGTGCCAGGATCATATGAAGCATGCCACACAAAGATCATTATGGTCAGGACAGCCTGGCATCATTCGCATTTTGCAGATGAGAAAGGTAAAATGGCTTCCTAAAACCAACAGCTGATTACAGTGCCAGAGTCAGATTAGCTTCCCAGGATGTGGGAGGGAGTGCATATTTTATCTTAATTCAGGTACATTCTTTGAATGAAGGCAAAGGTCATCTCCAGGAGGTACCCTGATAAATCAACCTGGCTTTACTTGTTTTTCTGATACAATGATCAGGAGGGGAAATATATGTTATTGCTGTTGTTTTAAATTACAACTACATCCACCTTCCCATGAAATAATAAAACACTTGTCTAAAGGAGGAAAAATTCAATCACATCCATGTTCCATCAAGATGGGCAGCATCACCTCAGAGCACAAATGATTCTGTTACTTTTCAATAGCTTTTAAAGACTTTTGTTTTCATTATAAAAACAACACAAGCACTAAAATGGAAATAATATATAATTCTCAGAGGAAATTTGAAAATGCAGAAAAGTATAAAGAAAATATAAATCACACAAAATTCTTCCATTCAAAAACAACCAGTATTATTTCAGTGCATTTGCTTATAGGTTGTTTTTTTTTTTCAAGTATTCTCTGTATATTTTCTGTGTAAGGTCCTACTTTTCTCGTGTAACATTCCATTACCTTTATCCATGTCATTAACATTTCTTCATACACATGAATGTAATAACTACCTGATTTTTCATCAAGTGATGACATGACACCTCATGTTCTTGAGCTCCCCCACTGCAGCACCTTCATTGCACAGATGTGTACTTTAACACAAATATGGGGACATCTTCCTGGCTCCAGTGGGGTGATAGGCCAGTGACAGGGAAGAGAAGAAGAGGCAGGGCATAGGGTAAGATGTGGTTCCTGCCCCAGAAGATGGCTCCAAAGGAGTAGACTTAGCATTTTGGAAGAAATGGAGCAAGCAAGGTTTCAACTCAAAATCAAGAAGAAAAAGAAAACCCAAGAGAAAAAATAAAATGCCCCTGTCCACTGTCAATGCCAGTGGGGGCACTCAGACATGGGGCTTAGATCTGGGCAGAGTAAAATCCCAGAATCCCAGAGTAAAATACCAGACACTCCCCCAAAGCCATTTGCTCTGATCTGGGCTCTGGTGGGGAGGGAGGGATAGGAAAGGCAAGGCAGTAGCCACCAGCTATGCCAAGGGGGTTCAGGGTGGAGACTAGCAAGGAGGGGCAGGAGAGGAATGGATGGGTGTGAGCAGCTGGGAGATCGTGAGTGGTGCTTGAGTCCTCCCCAAGGACATCCAACCCTTCCTCATCCTTCGAAAGGCATGTTTAAGGAGAATAATAAGAGGTAAGTGGCAATTAAGGAAGATTAATTAAGCAGCTGTGTGCACAACTGACAGGAAGAGAATGCTGGGTGTGGAGACCACATAGGAGTGGACTGGTTCCTTTCTCCCTGTGGTCATCTCTGCCAGATAGCCCTTTGCCAAGACAATAACTCCAGGAAAAGAATAGCTCTGCCAGCAGCAATGAGGCCAAGCATTTCACATAGACAAATAGAAAAACCTGTAGTATCAGCCGAGGGTTCACTCTGATGTAAATGTCAATGGAGATCACCTACTCTGTTTTCAGGAAGCCCAACAATCTGTCATGTGCATGATGCATGATCAAGAGAGATATCTCTTTCCAACTTCTAGCACCACATCGTTAATCTCCCATAATGGCCTGGAGACTAGGGAGCGTGTCTGTGGGCAATGTGATCACCCCAGCCACTGACTGGCTTTCTCAACCACATCCATCCCCAGATAGTCATCACACCCAGAATGAGGTACTGGGAGGTCCATGGGTAGTAGCCATGTGAGAAGGAAATGGCGTGTACAAATCAGGAAGCAATCTGACGTCAGTCAGCTCAACTGAAAACTCATCACGAGGGTGCAGAAGCTGACAATCTTCCCACAAAACCATGGGTACTTTCCAGCTGAGGTGCCTCCTGTAAGAGCCTGGTTCTGTAGGGACTGAAGGAGGAAAGCAGACATAAGAGAAAGACAAAGAAAGAGGCAGCCCAGCCAAGACTGAGAAGGCTTTGTCTACTCTTACAAATATCACTCTTCCATGTTGCACAGCAGTTCAGAGCTAGAAGGAAACTCTGAGATAGTTTGCTTCAATAGTTTGTGGTTTTCTCAAAGAAAACTGAGACCAGGAGAATGACCCTACTGGTTCACCAAGTGACAACCCTGGGAAGGAAATTTAGATCCCTTGCCAACACCTTCATAGACAGACAGAACTCTGACTTTCCACCCAGGGGCATGTGCAATATTCAGTAAGCATTGTTTCATCATTTGTGGGCAAGACCCCATGCAAGGTACCCTGACAGATCACAGAAGACAAACAAATATTCACACAAATCATCATTTAATATGAATTGTGCTGATACGCATGTGGTGCTGACACTTATAATCAGGGATCTGACTTGGTCTGGGACTGGGCAACAGGGAGGAGAACTTGCCTAAGGAGGGGACATTTAACTCCACAGTGGAAAGGTTAGCCTGACAAAAGGTGGACAGAGAGTTTCTAGGAAGAGGCTGTCTCCCTCCATCTTATCTTCTCTCCCTCTTTCTCTAACCAAAAGGCGTGCTCCAAAATAGCTGAGCACATTTCTGGCCTCCAGGCCCAGTACAATCATTACAAGTGCCCTGTGCCCAAGCTTCACACAGTCACTCCCATTGCTCCTCTCACCCGGAATTTCAACCCTGCCCTGCTCCTAGGATCCCAGCCACCTCCAAACCCATTGCTGTGTGAGCTGTAGAGCCTCAGACCCCACCCCCACCATACCAGTCACAGGGCTGGACCACCACAGACTTTCAGCAGTGCATGAATGAGTGAATGAACTGAACAATGCGTTCATAAGGTGTGGCAAGATACAACTTGATAGAAGCTCTGAGATTCCTACTCTCCACTCTCTACCTGGCCCAGTGGATGTGCTCCTGAGGACTGAACAGGGTTTCAGACCCTTCTTCACATGAGAAAGAGCCATTTTAGAGCCCGCTCCCTCAAGGCGCTTCTCCAGTCAGTGGTCCAAACATTTTCTCACTGAAACTCCCTCCTCCTGTTTGTTCAGCCCTTAAAGCTCTGTGCAGTTCTTTATTTCTATTCCTTCCTTTCATCACAGCTTCATGAGAAAGCAAATGACTTCAAGCCCTTGGTGTTCCCCCTGGGGTGGTGGCAGAAGGTGATCAGGGCAGGAAGAGCTTTGAGTGGAATGATCTTTGAGGGCCTTCCCCTCTAACATTTCAGCACTCCCAGACAATCAGTCTTTGGGGAAACATGCCCCTGAGCAGGGAGGATGACTTGCCCCAGACCCTCTGGCCCATCTATGTCAGGACTAGGGTTCTGACTATGGCTTCAGCTCTAAGACCACCATCTCAACTTCCCAGCAACAGTTCCGGAACTATGTCAGGGATCTGCCCACATCACCTTCAGTGCCTCCATGCCAGGTCACAGGGAACCCTCTGTTTGGGAACTAAAAAAAACAAGTGCTCTGAGCATTGCATCCAGCCAGCAGACCTGCATCCTGCATGCTCAGCTCCCAAGTACTTTATATCTGGACCTTCTAGGCAGGCTCTGAACACAGGGGAAATAGCCCTTTTGTCCAGATATGGTCTGCTCCATACATCATCCCCACAGTTTCCAGGAGTCAGGGCTGCAGAATAGTCAATAGATAAATATCCCAGTTACTAAGACACCCTGCCAGGGCCTGTAATGCAGCCTATAACCTATAACCTGCTGGCTTGCCTGGGTGGAAAGTAAAGAGAGTTCACGTGTATTAGTTGATAGGTCAGTATGAATCACTTGAGCTTGGTGACCAACACATGGGAGGTGGTGCTAATGAACCGGAATTTAAAAGCCCAGACAGCTCCTTCTGTATCTAGTAGTAGATACAAATCACCTTGAAGTCCTCAAGGTGTTTTGGGGAAATCACAAGAATGGTCTCACCAGTTATGACATCAATGAAGCATCTCCATCCCAGGAAAGGCTGTTAAGAGGACCTTTAGTTTTCTGTGTCGCACAATCTCCGGCAAAGTATCCGAGGAAAAGGAAGAGCCTCACAATGCTGCAGCCCCAGGGTGGGGCACAGTTCAGCTTTCTCAGGGACCTGGAACAAGGCTTCCATCATGCCAGTGGACCCGCATCCACCAGGCTGTGCAGAGCTGTGCAATAGTGGCACTATGTGGCAGCAACAGAAATAGTAGTGCCCTGGCTTGGATTCTTCAGCTAGTTCTCTTCTCTGGTGTCTGGAAGCAGGGCCAGCTCTAGGTTCTTAAATAGTTCAGGGAATCTCTGGCCTTCCTACCAATGAAGGCTGGTGAACACTCTAGAAGTTCATTAAGAGATAATCATATCTCCTTATCTTGACTAGGCTGGTAAGGGGGTCATTCCATTTTAGCATGCATCTGTCTGGTTTGATGATCATTAGCATTCCCACATTGTCTGAATTTTGCAGATAAAGATGTGCAGGAGTTAACAATTTCCCCAAAATCACATACCCCAGATCAATGGCAATGCTGGTATCTAAACCAGGCTTGTGTGACTGCTGGGTCCAAACTTCTGAACTCCCCAGTGCCCCTCTCTGCCCACAGCAGAATCCAGAAACCACAAAGCATCTCAGGATACATTGCTTCTATGTACTATCTCCCTTTGAGTTTAGCTTGGTTAAAACTTCCTGGAAACCCATCCTTATCCACACCTTCTCCAGTCACATTTGGTTCACATGTGGCCTGAGCCCCTTCGATTAAAGACCATATGTGCCACATGGCATGGTTCTTCCCCCCTCACTACCACTACCACCATCACCCCCATTTTGCTAAGCTGGTACAAGAAACATGCCTAAGCAATCAGCATAACTTCTGAAAATCAATTTGTATTCTGTCAGCCTGAGTGTCATTAACAACTTCTGCTAATACAGCAGTAATGAACATCTGGAAACACAGCAGCTGTTGGGGGAATGAGGTATAAAAAACACTAAGATGACAGCTTGCTTTTCATAAACTAGATTGGCTCTGGGCAAATAGGAGAGGCAATGGACAAAATGGAAATCAGAGACAGAGTAGGGGAAGGGCAAGGAATGAGCAGGTACACCCAGGAATGGATGCACTGTGCAAAGGCACTCACTCCTTGAATACTGGTGGCCCACTTTCTCTGAGCCAGGCCCTGCCCAGGGTAAGTAACCTGTGCTCCCAGGGCTCCCAGGGATGCCCCTGGCCAGTCAGAAGCCAACGGTTCAGCTTATGGAGTCTCTGGGCAGCTGAGCACCCGGTGCTCAGAGAGCTTCCAGCAGGATAGAAAGCTGGCTGAGCAAGCTGGGAAGGCTTTCTAGGCAGGAGATATTTAGACCTGGCCTTGAAGCCTGAATAAGGATTTGTGAGGTGAGCAAAGGAAGGAAACACTGCTGGTGTGAGGGTAAGGAGTCCTGAGGAGATCCTGGGGATGCTGGGTGTGGTCAAAGCAATGTCGCTGGAGTAGCAGGGATGGAGGCCAGTCTACAGAAGGACCAAGAGGCCCTATAGAGGTGTGCAGTAGGTCCTAAAAGTAGAGAGTGACATGAGTATTGTCAAAGCCACACAGAAGTTGGGACTGTGTGACCATCCCCATGTGACACAATGTCTGAGACACAAGTGAGGACCCACCTTCATGCCTTTCCTCATCCAGCACCATGAGCACCCAGCGGGATTCAGCGAGCTCCAGGGCAGAGGAGGTCTCCTTTCATGGGATCCAGAAACAGGGAGAAAAATCATCCAACCAATGTGACACAAACCCTGGGAAGGTACTGTTTGGGATGGAGTGTACTTGAGTGGTTTCTCAGAGAAGACTGGAGTAAGAAGAGTTTTGAGGGCATGAAAGTGTGACCCAAGTGATTTTATGGGGAACAGGTGCTCCCAGAGGAGGAACCAGCAAGGGTAATACCCTGGTGTGCTCTGGAAGAACGCTGAGGCCAGGGTACTTGAAAGGGAGGCTGGTGGGAGAAGAGAGACCAGAGTAAGGGAGCCCACTTGGGCCCACCTCCCACAGCTCAGGACCTGAGGACCATCTGACCCCACCAGAGAAAGCAGAGATTGGCCACCTTTGGGCCTTTCAAGGGCTCCTCCCTGAGGGGTTGGGCTGCTCTTCCTTCCATGAGACTCACCATACCCACTCCTCATACCTGCTTAGACATCTTGGAGAGGGTGGTGGCCCACAGGGGAGGGCTGGAAGGGGCAACATTCTTCCGGTTTTTCATTCTCCTTTGGTGAGGTCTCTCCTTCTTCTATGGCCCAAGCCTGGGAGTCATATTTCAGTGTTTCATGAATTTAATCTAAAATAAATCAGCAGGCCCTTGGCATATACTCAGCCCCACCAAAAGAAAAAAAAAAAAAAAAAAAAAAAAAAAAAAAAATTATATATATATATATATATATATCTCCATAATCCTACTTCGGAGTTGGTAGTTCAGTATTTTATTACAGGTATGGATGAGCAGAAATACATATTCATGGTGTTTTGCTTCCATATTTGCTTTAATCTATACAAGGTGGTTTTTCTGTCCTTCAAAGTAGCATCACATTTTTGCAGTGCAGAGCAGCAGGACATGAAGGCATAGCTGACATTTTGGGGACCCTTGGAACCTCTGGTTTGCAGGTTGATGATAGATCATTTGGCACAGAGACTCAGGCTTTGGGGAGAGGGTGGAAGAGATATTTTCCTCTGCTTCCTGAGATTTGAAATGAGGGTCACCTGTTTGGCCTCTGAACTACGTTACCTCAGGGAAAGATATAAATCTTTCGGCCACCTTGGTTGAATTATATTCCTAGGTATTTTGTTTTTTTGGATGCTATCATAAGTGGAACTGTTACCTTAATTTTTTCTGAAATTGTTCACTACTGGTAGGTAAAATCACAACTGATTTTTGTGTATCTTGCACCCTGTAACTTTGCAGAATTTAGTAGCTCTAGTGGTTATTTTGTAGATTCTTTGGTATTTTCTATAAGTAGAATTATGTCATCTGTAAATAGAGATACTTTCTCTTCTTTTCTAATTTAGATACATTTTATTTCATTGTCTTGTCTAAATGCTCTGGCTAGGACTTTCAGTAGAATGTTGAATAGAACTGGCAAAAGCAGGCCTTCTAGTCCTGTTCCTAATCTTAGAGGAAAAGCTTTCAGTCTTTCATCATTGGGTATGATGTTGACTATGGGTTTTTCATAAATGCCTTTTATCACGTGAAGGAATTTCCCTTCTATTCTTACTTTGCTGAGTGCTTTTATCATGAAAGGATTTTTTTCAAGTGCCTTTTTTGCATATATTGAGATACGTGTGGGTCTTTTTCCCTTCATTCTATTACTGTGGCATATTACATTATTGATTTTCTTATGTTGAGTCACCATTGAATTCCTGGGATAAATCCCACTTGGTCTGATAGATGATCCTTTTAAGGTACTTTTGGATTTGGTCTGCGAGTGTTTTGGCAAGGAAAGGTTGTGTCTATATTCATAAGGCCTATAGGTCTATAGTTTTCTTGTGGTATTTTTGTCCAACTTTGTATCAGGGTCTCAGAATGTGTTAGGAAGTTGTTAAGCATTGAACTGTGTTCCACCAAAATTTATATGTTGAAGCCTTAACCCCCAATGTAACTATACTTGGAAATAGGGCTTTTAAGAATGTAATTAAGGTTAAATGAAGTCATAAGGATGGGGTCCTGATTCAATGGGACTTGTGTCTTTATAAGAAGAGATTAAGACACCAGACAGAGGAAATCCCATGTGAGGACCCAAGAAGGCAGATGTTTGCAAGCCAGGAAGGGAGGTTTCACCAGAAACCACACCCGCTGGTGCCTTGATCTTAGGCTTCTAGCTTTTAGGACTGTGACAAAAAAAAAATAGCTATTAATTAAGCCACCCTGTCTGTGGCATCCTGCTATGGGCCCTGGAAGTGACTAATACAGAAGTGTTTTTTGCTCTTCTATTTTTTAAGAGTTTGAGTAGAAGTGGCGTTAATTAAAAAAAAAAAAATTAGTAGAATTCACCATGAAGCCATTTAATCGTGGACCTCTCTTTGTTGAGAGGTTTTTGACTACTTATTTAATCTCTTCACTTATTATGTCTGTAAAGATTTTCTATTTCATCTTTAATCAGTTTGGACAATTCATGTGCTTCTAAAAATGAGTCCATTTCTGATTTTAGTTATTTATATCTTCTCTCTTTTTTCTTAGTATTTCTAGAAGTCTGCTAATTTTGATGATGTTTCCAATGAGCCAATTTTCTCTATTGTTTTTCTACTCTCTCCTTCATTTATCTGTACTCTAATTTTTTGTTATTCCTTTCCTTCTGCTAGCTTTAGGTTAGTTTGCTTTTATTTTGGTAATTACTTGTGGTGTAAAGTTAGGTTAGAGATTTGGGAACTTTCTTCTTTAATATGTATTTACAACAGTTAATTTCCCTCTGAGCACTGTTTTCACTGCATCCTGTAAGATGTGGTATGTTGTGCTTCTGTTTTCATTCATCTCAACATGTTTTATAATTTCTCTAGTGATTTCTTCTTTGACATATTAGTTATTTAAGGATGTGTTATATAATTTCCATGAATGTCCTTATTTTCCAGATTTCCTTCTTTTATCAACTTTCAGTTTCATTCCACTGTGGTTGGAGATGATACTCCTATGATGTCAATCTTTTAAAATTTATTGATAATTAATTATTTTATGGCCCAAAATTGTCTATTCTGGAGTGTGTCAAAGGCACTTGAGAAGATTGTATATTCTGTTGTTGGGTAGAGTGTCTTTACATGTCTGTTAGAACTGGTTGGTGTATGGCATTGTTCAAGTCCTTTATTTCCTTACTAACCTTCTGTCTAGGTGTTCTATAATTGAAAGTTAAGTATTGATGTCTCTTATTATTATTATAGAACTGTTTTTCTCTTAAAGTTTTGTCAATACTTGCTTCATATATTTAGGGCTCTGTTTTTGGTATGTACATGTTTATAATTTTTCTGTCTAATGTTCTTCTTTGTCTCTTTGTAACAATTTTTTTTACCTAAAATCTATTATTAGTATAGCCATTCCAGCTCTGTTTTTCTTTCCTTTCACTTTAAACCTATTTGTCTTTAGGTCTAAAGTGAGACTATTGTAAACAGGATACAGTTAGACTCCGTGTGTGTGTGTGTGTGTGTGTGTGTGTGTGTGTGTGTGTTTGTGTTTTAATCTATTCTGCTAATCTCTGTCTTTTAACTGATGAATTTAATCCATTAACTCTTAAAGTGATTACTGATAGTGAAGGATGTACTTCTGCCACTTTGCTATTTGTATATATTATATAATTTTTTCCTCAATTTCACCTTCTTTTGTGTTTGATTTTTTCTAGTGCAACCTCATGACTCTCCATTTTTCTGCATATTTATCTTAGTGGTTAGCATGGAGATTAAATTAATATTCTAAAATTATAACACTCTAGTTTTAATTGATATCAGCTTAATTTAAATAGTATACATTAATTCCAATCCTATCCTACTCTGTCATTCTTTTGTGTTAATATTGTCATAAATTACATCTTTATACATAGTGTGCTTATTAAAGTAGATTTATTATTATTGTTTTATGCATCTGTCTTTTAAACCATATAGGAAGCAAAAAAAAAAAAAAAAGAGTACAAACCAAAAATGCAACAATATTAACTTTGGTATTTACCTATATAGTCATATTTACTTGAGATTTTTATTTCTTCATACAGTTTTGAGTTACCTTCTACTGTTCTTTCATTTCAACCTGAAGTTATTGTCTTTAGCATTTCTTGTAAAGCAGGTCTCTAACAACATACTCTCTCGAGAACTCTTGTTTACCTAAGAATATCTTAACTTTTTCATTTTTGAAAGATCATTTTACCAGACAGAATTCTTGGATACTATTTTTTTCCTCTCAGTCCTTCAAATACATCATCCCACTGCTTTCTAGTCACTATGGTTTCTGATAAGAAGATAACCATTAATCTTATTGATTGCTCTTGTACCTGACAATTTGCTTCTCTCTTGCTGTTTTTCTCTTTACCTTTAACTATTGACAGATTGATTATAATGTGTCTCAGTGTGATTCTCCTTAAGTTTCTCCAGCTTGAATTTTCTTAAATTTGGGGCTGTGCAGATTTATGTATTTCCTCAAATCTGAGTAATTTTTGCCATTATTTCCTCAAATATCTTTTCTGCTCCTTTCTCTCACTGTCACTCTTGCTCTCTTCTCCTTCTGGAATTCCCATAATGTGCATATTGATCTGCTTCATGATGTCTTATTGTTTCCTTAGACTCTATTTATTTTTCTTTTTTCTTTCTGCTCCTCAAACTAGATAACTTCAATGGCTCTCTCTTCAAGTTCACTGATACTTTCTTCTGCAGCTAAATATCTTCTGTGGAAACGCTCTACTGAAATGTTTATTCTAGCAATTGTACTTTTCAGTTCCAAAGTTTCTACTTGGCTCCACTTGTAATCGCTACCTCTTTATTGATATTCCTTAACTGTTCATAGACCATTCTTTTCATTCCATTGACCATGGTTTTCTTCAACTCTTTTAGTATATAAAAGACAGTTAATTTAAAGTCTTTGCCTTATAAGCTCAATGTCTGAGCTTTCATAGGGATAGTTTCTATCATTTCTTTTCTGTTGAGACATAGACATTTTGAGTATTTTTATATAGTAACTCTGAAAATCAGATTCTCCTACATCCCTAGGGATTGCTGTTTTTGTTTGCTGAGGGCTGCAGTCATCTGTTTAGTGATATTTCCTTTTTTTTTTTTTGCTATTTTTTTTCATTTAAATTCAACTAACCAACATGCTGCTATATAACCAACATCATTATGTTCAGTGACATTTTTTAACTTTTTTTGTAAAATCTATATTCCTTGTTCTGTGTGGTCATTGAAGTGTCTATTCTGTTATCTCCTGGTCAGACAGTGACATGATAGAGATTTCCTTGAATGCCTGAATCCAATATACAAAAAAAGATATTCTTTCTTTTTAAATTCTTTTAGCGATGCTACTCAGGATGCCACTTCAGCCACAGGGGTTAAACAATGGCCAGCATTTATGTTGGCCCCTCAGTTACTCATCAAGACAGAACAAAACACACAACCCCATGTAGGGCAGGTTTATTGCCCTACATAGCACCAGCAAGCACACTAGAAAGTCAGGCCATCTTCTCCATGACTGCATGCCTTGAAGCTAGGAAGTGAGGAACTGTAGCTGCTACACAAACCCTAAAATTTACCAGCCCCTTTTTTCATCATGCATTCCCAAAGATTCAACAAGGTTTTGGCTAGATTCCAGAGTTCCAAACTAGTTGATTCTGACAATTCATGCCAGCTCAGAGATCAATTGTTCAGAGATCAATTGATGATTGATTTATTGATTGATTGATTTCAGAGAGAATAAGCATGTGGGGATGGGAGGAAGAAAGAGTCCTAAGCAGGCTCCACTCTGAGTGCAGAGCCTAACATGGAGCTCAGTCCATGCACTCTGAGTGCAGAGCCTAACATGGAGCTCAGTCCATGACTGTGAGATCATGACCTGAGCTGAAACCAACAGTTGGATACTTACCTGACTGCACCACCCAGGCACCCCACTCAATAGTTGTTTTGTTCAACTAGAAAATTGAACTAGGAAAGTTCAATTCCTAGAACTTTCCATTCTGTCATCCTCTATGACATGTAACTGATTATTTATCTACCATTTTGTGGATTGCTTCTTTACTTTTTCCATGGATCTTACTATATGCTACTTTTCTCTTTCTCTCTCTTGGTGAAAGTTTTGATCATTTATACTCACCTGGGAAATCCACTGAGTTATATTAAGCAATTACTTAACCCCATTTCAATCTCCTACACATCTGAAATACTTCCCCCTTCCTAACCACCTCTGTTTCAGGTTCCTCCTTCTTTATCAAGAAGATGCAAAGCTTTTCTGGGCATAATCAGATTAAACATACAATGAAAGGTTTTGCTTTCTAATTATAGTTCAATTTCCAAAATTTCAGAGACTCCTTTTTATTAACCAGGAAAATTCCAAATTTATCCTGAGCCAATCACGCTCCACTCACTTGTATTCCAGAAGAGTTTCCTGAGTGTTTGAGTAAAGGAGCTCCTGTATGAGGGAGTGTGGACTTCACATTAACCCAGAGTCTACCCACAGGGAGCCATCCTGCCTGCAATGCCATCCATCATGTGTATCTTGATGAAACACACAGGGACAGTATGACCAGTGAGTAATTTATCTCTTTTGCTGAGGGTTTCCCAAAGAACCGGTTCTGGCACTTATTTATGGCTTAGCGTTTTTAATTCACTAATTTCTGTTCCTATCTATTTATTCCTTTGTCCTGCTCTTTTAAAGTTTACTTTATTCTCCTCTTTTTAAAATGAATTGAAAGCTTACTTAATTTATTTATCTTTTATAACATTGAAGACATTTAGGGTCATGAATTTCTTCATTATAACCTTAACAGATTTCCTAGGTCTTGATATATAAGGTTTTCAAATTGCTGTTTTCTTAGTATTCAGCAATTGTAGTTTCAAATTTCTCTTTGATTCAAAAGTTATTTGGGAAATGATTGCACTGTTCTTATGTTTATTCAGTTTTCACATGGATGGAGGTTTTTTTGTTTTTACTTTGTTATTACTCTCCATTTTCAATGCTCTGGGTCAAAGTACTGACCTGTACAATTTCTATCAAGAGGAATTTACTGGAAAATCTTCCTTGCCTGTTGCCTAATGAATGAAATGTTTTTGTAATTGTCCCATGAGCACTAGAAAAAAAAATGACTTCTCAGTCTGAAGGGCAGAGAGTTTAATATGTAAACTTCATGTCATCCGACTGATTATATCACTAGTGTCTCCATGTCCTTATTGATGCGTCCAGCCCTCAGAGAGCTGTGTTACAAATTTTCACTATTATGGTATTTCTGTCACATTTTCTTTGTATCCATGGGTGTAATTGAAGGAGTTTTTGTCATCCAAAGGGTCTGATGGTACTCTGGAATGCTATTGTTACAAAGAAATACAATGTAAAAAAGGTCACTAAGCAAAAGAGAGGCAGCATATCCAGGGACAGTAGTAGGAACCCCTGTGTGCCCTATGAAGCCTGGCCTGCCCATCCAAGGCCTGTTGCCTGCTGTTCACAGGACATCCTAGGCTGCTTTGTGTTCCAATTCTGGGTTGTGGCCAGCACTTTAGCAGATTTTCCAGTTTCCTTCACTTTGGACAACCAGTCTACAGAAACTGTTCAGAAATTTGTCCAGAGGTATGACACCAAGTTAAGGGAATTGAATTATATAACTAATCCCTGCTTAAAACCAAACCCATCTCCTCTTCCCCACTTCCCCACCCCCCTGTTCTGCCTGGTTATAGCATTAGCCTCTGTGTCCTCTTAGAAGCAGAACTAAGGAGGTTGAAAAGGAAGTTTTCAATGTGACTTTTAAGGGCTTTCAGGTTTTTCTTGCATTCATGTTATATAAGGCCCAGTAAGTTACTCTGGCTCCAGGAAATGTCCACTGACTAATCTAGTGTAAGATGAAAAAAGAGTCACATCTTAACTCCCTCCTCCTTCCCCCTTTCTTCTAGTTTTGCAATTCTTGAGTCAATTTCTCTTTGTTTTCACTATCACTAGTATCTTTTTGTGACTTGTATTGAAACGGTAATACATGTATCACAAATAAAAAAGAAAGAAAGAAAGAAAGAAACTCACTCCACCCTTCCAGTGCTCAGGCCAAGAATCTTGGAGTCATCCTTACTTCTGCTCTTCTTTTTGTGTCTAAATCTTATGCCTACTGGCTCCACCTCAAATTCTATACAGAATCCAGCCATCAAGTTCTCTGCTGAATGCTGGTCCAAGCCACTACTCTCTCTCACTGTGCTAATGCAACAGTGACTTTGGACCTCCCTGTTTCCCCCAACACTGGCAAGATTCAGTAGCCCAACATGGTCTGACCCTCTTGTGACCTCTACTCTGCTCCTCACTCACCCTGCACCAGTCCTTTGGCTTCCTTCCTAAGCCTTCAACATGCCAAGCAGAGTCTTGCCATGGGATCTTTGCACCTTTGCTTCCTCCCTCCACCTCCAGTCTTCCCCATGTATTTCTCCCCATTGCTTTCTTAGGTCTGTGTTCCTATTTCAAAGTATTTGAAAGATTGAGGCCTTTTGGGAACATGTTATATAAAACCACTCCATTCCTCCACCCCTTGGCATTCCCACCCCTGGGACATTCACCAGTTTCTGACATTTTCTATAACTTACTTATTTGTTTATTGTCTTCCCCAGTCCACCACCATTTCTAGAACATTAATTCCAAGAGGACAGGGATGTTCTGTTTTGTGCATTGCTGTGTTGAAGATGCCCAGAACACTGCCTGGCACAGAGTGCACACTTATTTTAGCAATGAGTCCCTGGAAATCAGAGCCTGAGGTCAAACATGTTGTGGTCATGTTTTCAGGGCGCATAAGTGAGGGAAAGAAGTGAGCCAGAGAAGGAGGGGAAAGCAAAGCCTGTTGGCACACCCAAACAGGACACAGCTAGAGAACACAGAGTAGCTACAGGAAGGGGAGGCACAGCATGTCATATGTTTGCTCCTTTCATTGGCCAACACCCACCCCCTGGAACCGATGTGCCTTCTTCCTCTGTCTCTCCAAGCAATCCCTGTGGGCCCACTGGGTGAAACCTGGGCAGAGAGCTGTGGAGGTAGGATTCAGGGGTGACCCTCACTCTCAGCCCCAGGGAGGCCCATAAAACATGAGGAGATGGGTCATCACAGTGACTCCATGCCCCACAGTAGTGGTCTTAGTACCACAGAAAGTCTAAGAGCCATCATGATGACCCTTCTAACCAGATAATAAGGCAAGTGGCCAAGGTCAGGCAGATCCAGGCCCAGGACAAACACGTGGGATGAAAATACTGGGCCTGGTAGAGCACTCACTACATTTGTTGTCAAATGAATCCTCTTTACCCAGCTGATTTGGCATGCTACTTTAACATATAATAAATGGTTGGAGTTATTTACTTTAAATCATTCTTTTACATTATAAATTCTATCTTCCATTATTTTTAGAGACATTTTCTTCTATTTTGTACTATTATTTATAACAATTAACATAACTCATTGCATGGCTTAACGGTTTAATAAAGTCAGGCCTGACTGCTTACTGCTAGCACATTCATATCATGACTTCCATTCTTGTTTGTATATTCCTCCTTGAACAGTGGGAATATGATACTGCACCCAAAACCAGGTGAGTGATTCTCCTTGGACCCACTCACTTTGGACATGGTTATCTGTACAGCCTCCCTCTCAAATCTCATGTGGAGGGCTGGTGGCCAGCTCATGACCAATTGAGGCACCTGTGTAGAAGGGTGGGGTCAGGCCACAGGAGGTCTCCCCAGATGAGCTTCACTGCACCCTGCCCTTCCTCACCCGTGGTGTATCACAGCCAATAGCAGGGTCGGGTCCGGGGCCATTCCTGGCCAGGTGGCCCACTCCCAGTCCCAAGGCTTCCCTGCATGTGCTTCCAGGGTGTCTGGTAGTACCGTTGCACACTTGGTCAGAAGGAACCACACAGGTGTCAATAATGTTGACCGTGTCAAGCATGGTAAAGTATAGTGAAATAACTAGGAATAGGGTAACCTGGGGAGTGTGGGCCCAGAAGCGTCCTTTCACAGACTTGGCCAGGAAGGAAGCAGCATGAAAGCCAGGGCAGGTGAAAGGGTGTGGTGGGTACCAAGATTGGTCAGGGCCATAGTCAGAGGAGCCTGGCACAGCATGGGACACAGAGACCCAAGGGGTGACAATGCTAGTCAGCCAGCTCAGGGAGGACAGAGAGTGTTCCCAGGGTGAAACCATCTCCCTGTGTCACGTACAGAAGTGAGGAAGACTCCTTGGAAGCTGAACTTGCCCCAGAGCCCAGAACCTGAGAAGGGAGAGCAGACCCAGGCTGGGTGCCTGGGGCGAGAAGTGTGAGCAAGGGCCACGGGCCTGCCAGCACCCACTCCGCACTTTTATTTACATTATCCCAGGCCCAGTAAGTCTGTCTCTATTTTGTAATTACTATATTATATAAGTTCTCGTAAATTGCCTTGAATCCTTTGCGGGAAGAGAAATGGCATTCATTAATTAACAAATTAATTAGCAAGTCTTTTTCCACCCATTCTTTACACCTGGGCCTGCCCATTCCCACAGCACACAACTTGAGCACCCCGCAGGTGGGAATGGGGCAGCTTTAGGGAGAAGGCTGTGTGCTGGCAGGCAGGAGTCCCACTCAGAGATCCTGGAAGCCCACCCTGCCTTACACAGCCCCTCCCTGAGGCCTGCAGGCAGCAGAGAGAAGCCTGATGCTCTGGAACTGGGTACCATCCTCAAGGCATCCTGACTACCTGAGCATCCCCCACCCACTCTGCACTCTACTAGCAGGACAGCCCCATTTCCCTCCCCCTCGTTCCCAAAGCCCCACTGCACTAGCCCCACCCCATGCTCATCATGGTGCTGGGCCACAGCAGCTTGGCCCAGCAGTAGTTGGGCCAAGCTCAGCAGGCACAGGGCAGACCCAACGCAGCCTCCATCAGGGACCATGAGAGGCAGCCCCTACATTCGTCTCTACCCAACACCATAGCCAGAGCAGGCACAGCCCCCATTTGCCCCTGCAGACCCACTTGCCATGGAGCTTCCTGTTGGATCTGGGCAATGAGAGGACTTTGCCAGAGCCTGGAGACAGAAGGAAGCAGGTCAGAACCGCCTGGTATCCTTTGGCTCACTCCCTGCCAGGCCACAGTGGGCAGGGCTATGTCTTCTACCTGCAACCATGGCCTCTGTAAGGATCCCCTCCTACAACCAGAGCCTACTTCAGGTTCTGGATGGCCCCCATCTCAGGCTGCTGACAGCTCCTATGGCTGCTAGGTCTTTATGCTCCCTGGTTCCTTCCCCAGTCACCAGGATGAGTGGGCAAGTCCCTACTGGGACATTTTCCTGTATATCCTTTTGATTCTGAGCTGCCTCAGACAAATCTCTCCCATTGGCAAAGGAGAGAAATATGCATAAGCCACCTTAAGTCCAATGTCAGAGGTCCCCAAGACCATCCTCACACTCGATGACTTGCTAGAAGGACAAACTGTTTGACAAACTCATTGGTACGGTTTATCACAGTGAAAGAATACAGACAAAAAGGGAAAAGTCGCCCAGGAGAAACCAGGCACAAGCTTCCAGGAGTCCTCTCCCAAAAGTATCAAGAGGGATACCCTTAATTCCCCCAGCAACAACTCAGAAATAGCTGCAGAGTTCCCAACCATGGAAGCTCACCTGAGCCCTGTGTCTAGAGTTTTTACCAGGAATCAGGTAAGCCTGCAGCACCTCTGTGACTGGCTTCAGCTACTCAGACTCCAGCCCCCCTCCCAGAGGAAACCCAGGTATTGTCTATAAATCACACCAGCAGGATAAACTTATCTCACCTAACTGGTATAGCATGGCCCAAGGCCTCAGGCATGCAAAAACACTCTTACCAGACAGAATAGTCTAAGATCTCTGAACAGGCCTTTCTTTGGAATGTGCAGGGTTTGGGCAACCCCAGCCTGCTGACTTAACCCTTTCCTACCCAGACACAAAGCAGAAGAAGGATAAAGTACATCCTGGAGCTTGGGGCAGGGCTGCCAGCTGAGCCTCCAGGGAAGCAGAAGAGAACAGGAAAGTCATTAGGCATCATTAGGCATCAGGGTTCCCTTCTCCCTCCCTCCCAGTAGGGCCCTCCTGGTCTCTCTTCCTGCTTTTTCCTGCCTCGGTTTCCTCGTCTTCCTTCTCTTCTCTTCCTCTCACCTCTCCCCTCTATTCTCTCTCTCTTTCTTTCTCTCCCTCCCTCCCAGCATCTTCTTCCACAGGCACATGGGCCAAAGGTAGTTCCCCAGGGCCACCTGCCATATAATTTCTCTGGGTTCAAGTACAGTCATAGGCTTCTGAAGCTCAGTTCTGAGAGAGGAGGAGAGAGAACTGGACAGGTCCAGCTTGAGTCAGGTGCTCCCCTGGGGTTGTTGTCAGCCACAGTCAGACAGGTGGGTACAGAGAAAGGTGGTGTGGGCTGGGGCAACTCCTCAAATGCATCCATGCCACAGGCATGGTGCTCAGCACAGATGGTGGAAGGTGGGACCCTGGAGCTCACACAGGAAGTGGAGAGACAGTGCACATGTGAAAAGAGGAGCCTGAGGTACAACTCTGCCCATTGTAAGAGGGGAGGTATCAGCACAGCACCCTGGAATTGGTCTTTTTCAGAAAGGTGTGAAACAGTCAAAAATAATCTCAGTCTAAAACAATTTAGCCTTATTGCCGAAAGAAGGCGTGTCGACCTGATGCTGCACCTAAGTCCCCCAGATGGACATAACTGGTCTCCAAGAAAGGGGACGTGAGCAAAAGGGGTACTTTAATGAAAGGCACGGGGCCACAGATCCCTTGTCTTTTGATCCCACATTATCAGAACACCCCCACCCCAAAGGACTGGGTGGCTCTCTCTGGCTCACAGAAGAAAAAGGACACCAGTGACCCCCGCAAGAGACCTTCACATCATAGGAAGAAGGAGAAGGATCTGGGTAATGAGGTGGTCAGGGGCCTGTGAGGAAGGCTGTGCCAGCCGAGGCATGAGGCTGGGTGCCAGGAGCAGCTACTTTGGCCTGAGGGTTGACGGGGCCGGGGGGTGGGGTGTGGCATGATGTTCTTCAGGGAGAGGGAAGAGGAATGCCAGAGTGCAAAGCAGCAGCACTGGGACCCAGCCACCAGGCTTACAGAACAGTGTTACAGGACCTCTAGCAGGGCCAGGAAGCTTTGTAGCAGGGCCAGGAAGCACGGGGACACATCTCTTCAGGGCAAGTAAGCTGGGGGCAGCCCAGAGCAGGGAGGCCTCCTCCCAGTAGGGTATGGGAGTTTCGAGCCCATAGCTGGACCAAATGGGAACACATGTTTGCACGTCTTTGCTGGAGAAGTGGGCGTATGACCACTTGCCCAACCCCCATCACAGAGGCACCCTGTCTCCTTGCTCACTCCTGCTTCTCCACTGTGGAAACACAGTCTCAATCATCATCCTGGTAGTTCTCACAGTGGGTGCCAAGACCGGTATTAGATTAAAGGTTATTTCCTTGAAGAAATGTATTATTGAACACACAGAGACCAATGGATGGGAGTTCTTAGGGTGTCCCATCCACAGTAGAAAGACAAGGGAGCAATGCTGAGGGCACAAGGTCTTTCCTGCTGCCCATAAGAGCAAGTCTGGCTCCCAGCCAGCCAGAGAGTAACAGAGATTACATCCAGAGTGCACTTGGCAATCATGGTCGCACTGGCTCATGTGAGGCTTCTGTGCACCTGAGGCAGCCCCTCCAGCAGGGATGCTGGGCCTCCCAGGAACCAGGGTGGTACCCAGCATACTTTTCCACAGCACCATCTTTCTCACCTCTTCCCCCAGGCGAGGCATTTAACCCCCCTGAGTTGCTGTTTATCCATCAGTAAAATGGATAGAATAATATCAATCTCACCAGGGTGTTATTTAGACTTATTTATTAATGCTGGCAATATACTCAGAGCCCTCAAGATTAAAGCAATAGATCACTGGGAAATATTATCGCATCCTGTTGCCATAGGGATGATTCCATCCTTTGGCTCCTCCTCAGAGCCCCGCTGTAGCATTAGGCTCCAAGGGTCTGGGGAGCAGAACTGCACCAACCAGGACATTAACATTAACAACAGCGATAATTAAATTACACAGAGAGGAAGCCCATGAAATATGTATGGGAGAGAAATGGATTTGATTCATTTCGGCAAATGGGCATGTTTTCCCATTAGAAATGGCTCCCCAGAGCCTGCCTGGCTTTCTGTGACACTCCTTTCTTTACACAAGGCAGGAAGACTGGGGAGTTTGGGTAGGGGCCTAAGTTAGGAGCAGAGGTGAGACAGAGATCCAAACAATCTTTCTGAGGGCAACAGCCACCGCTGGCCCAGAGCCAGGCTGGGTGTCTCGGGCTCAAAGGCCCCTGAGTGTGTCCCTCATCTACCACTCACAACCAAATTCCCTAACTTTCTAGTTGCCTCTCCTTGTAAGATGGAAGAGGTGATGGCAGGGGTGGGGGGATGGGAGACGGGTGACCCAGGATTGTTGAAATGATTCAAGAACACAGGAACGAGGCTCGCTTCCCTCACCAGTGACCCCTGAGGGAACGGGGTCACTGCCCCTGTGCACAGAAGGTCTTCAGGACTCAGAACTGAGTCAGGAAAATTCTCTACATGCTGTGGGCTCACCAATCCACTGTCCAGCGGGAGCAGACTCGGCCATAAACTGGGCCACAATGCAGATGCATTGAAGCTGCATTTCCCAACCATGTCTCCCAACACTCCCACATGCAGCCCATTGTCCTCACCCTCCAAGGCCAGCCCAGCCCCTTCCAGGAGCCGTGTCCACCCTCAGCCCTGCTTAGCACAGGCCCTATGGCAGCTCCATCCTATGGACAGGGACCAGCAGTCTCTCCTTCATGCTCTCTTTCTGTCCAGACTGGTGGTGAATCTTGGCTACAACTCTCTGAGTGCAGAAACAGAAACAGAAACAGATCACTACCCAGTTTGGAGCTGTTGGCCACCCTGACCAGAAGCCTGAGAAAAGTCTGTTACCAGAGGCCTGGGCCCCTGAAGAGAGGGCCTGGAAGTCCCAGCTTTGAGCCAGACACACAGTGGGCACTTAGCAAATGTGGTATTGCCCCAGCAACAACACTAAGAAAAATGCCCCACACTCTGCACCTCTGCCTACTGTCAAAAGCCCTCCTGACCCAGCTCGGTTGAATCCCAGTGAGCCAGACAGAGAGCAGACATACAGGCCAATTCGGGGGGCTTCCTCTCCCCAGGAAAGGCAACACCATGGGCACCTGGGAAGGTACTGGATGTGGCCTGGGCCACAGCCCTCCTTTCCTGGCTGTGGTCTCTTCTTATGGTCTCTCCTCCCAAGAAGGGCCTCAGGAACAGCTCCTGTAGCTGTCATTTATACTGTGCTATGAATTTAAATCCCCATGGTAATAACAGGAATGAGTAGCAGTTAGTGAGCACAATGCTTGTAAAGCATGCTCTCATGAAGGTGAGAGCCCCTTGAGGCGGCTGTTGTTACCATGCCCATTGCACAGATGAAGAAACTGAAGCTCAGTGAGCTCAATCAGTAGCTCACAGTCACTGAGCATGTCAGCAGGGGCAGGATTCAGACCCAGCTTGGTCCCCTCTCCTGGGACAGTTGTATTCTTTTTTTTTTTTTTTAAGATTTTATTTATTTATTTGACAGAGAGAGAGAGAGAGATCACAAATAGGCAGAGAGGCAGGAAGAGAGAGTGGGGAAGCAGGCTCCCTGCTGAGCAGAGAGCCCAATCCAGGGCTCAATCCCAGGACCCTGAGACCATGACCTGAGCCAAAGGCAGAGGCCCAACCCACTGAGCCACCCAGGCGCCCCAAGACTTGTATTCTTAACTACGTTGCTCATCACCGAGGGAAGGGATATGTGTGCTGATGGAGGGGGGGGTCCTGACTTTGTCCCTTTGTACCCCACCTTCCTCAGAAGTTTGACAGAGCCCTCTTCCACCTGTGTGTTATAATGTCCAGGGGAAAATAGGTCTCAGCTCCCCCACCCCGCAAGACAATATCTTTAAGTAACCCTGGTCTCACGGACACACACAGGGGTCAAGGAGGAGCACCTCCCCGCAGGAGCTGCCACCAAGCACTCCTCTGAGGTCCCCAGGGCATCCCTTCCCTGGGAAGTCACTGCCTCAGCCTGGGCTTGGCATCATCTTGGAGGGCTCACCTCAGTTAGGCCTTGTGTCCCGCTCAGACCAGGAGCTCCTCACAGGCAGAGACAGAGCCTAATTCATTTGAGATCTGGGCCACACTGCACCCTTCCCCCAACATACACACACACACACACACATTCACACAGACAAACCAGATCTGTCTGATTCAGAGCCCAGCGCCTTCTGTGCCCACCTTATCAAGGCTCAGAAAGATTAGCAGAACCCCTGCCACTAAGACACAGGGCCCTTGTTGCTGTGACTCTGGGAATTAACCAGCAGAGTTCTTGTACCTTGCATGGTAAAGTTGATCTCAGCAGTGTCCCTTCACCCTTTGCAACGTGCCAGGCACTGTTCTAGGCATGAAGGAGACCCAGAGAACAAAACAAACCCCAACCCTCATGAAGTTCACATGTCTACATCAGATGGCAATGTGCACAGGACTGGGGAGGGCGGTGGGTAGGGAGACCAGGTGACAGCTAAGCAAGCATCGGACAGGAGTCTAGGAGCTGACCACGGGGCATCAGGAAATAAGAGTTCTCCAGGCAAGCACATAGCATGTGCCAAGGCCCTGAGGCTCAGCCTTCCCACTGGGTCCGGGTAAATGGAAGAAACTTATTGAGCTCCTGGTGGTCAGATGATGGCCCAGCCCTTGCCTGGTACTTTCAGTTACCCACAACCATCTGGTAAGGGTTAGTGCCATTTTGCTGTTGAGAAAACTGAGGCTCAGAGATCTCAGATGGTTTTCAAAAGGTCACTCTCTAGTGTGTATGACTCGATCACAGTCCGGCTGGTTCCATGTGTCTGTCCACGTGGCCTCTTTAATGCTAAGAGTCCAGCTCACCATGGGCTCACCCAGCAGGCCTCCTGAAATGAGTGAATGTACTAACCAACAGCAAGACACTCCTCTAACATGGCAGTCTCCTGACCCCTGCTGGCAAGGAGAAACAGTCTGGCCAGGCAGGGGGTCGGCTGGGGGGGCCATGGCTAGCTGAGCCTGGTGTCCGACCTGCTGCCACACAGCCTCAGGCTAAAACTAAGGAAAGCAGAACACTGACCCCCGGTCCATATCTCTTCGCTCAGATCCAGGCCCAGGAGAGACATGTTGGGTTGATCAGACACCCACTCTTGTCTAGCAAGGTGTTCTGATCCACATTAGACCCCAGCCCCTAATAAGTAACAGCAAGGAAAGGCATCAGAACCTCCAGGACCAGCCGAGCCCACTTCTCCAGCCACCCGAGCTCCCACCTTCACCCTTTGAGTCCCAGCAACATGAGGCTTCCCCTGGTTCCCTGCAAGGAGCCACTTGGCCGGGAGAATTGGGTGTGGCATCCCTCTACCTAAAATGCTCTGCGTGGCCACTCCTGCTTCTGAGACTCAGCTCAAATGGCTTCCTGACCCCCACGCTCCATCCATACCCCCTTGGAGGCCCAGCCCACCAGGGGTTGACCGCCTATTATGGCCACAGTACTCAAGGCAGATCTCCTCCTGGAAGCAGCCCCTGACATTGCATCCTGCTGCCCTTGTCCCCAGACAGTCACCAGCAGGCTGTCCAGAAAGCATTTGGGAATGGAACCAACCCTTTTTGCACATCTCAGGCAATGTGTTTTCTTTTTCTGAGAGTGCTGCAAATCCATTTCCCTGACAGTGATGGGAATGGGTATTGTCAGCGGTGGGGAGAGCACATTATGAATGATTCCACTTGAGTCCATTTTTAAAAGGAGGAAATCAATACACTCTTCCCGGCATCGTCTGTTCCCCTCACCTGACCTCTGTGCTCAGGCCCCAGCTGCTCTTCCCACCACGCTTTCTCTTCCTTCCTTCCCAGAAAGGGCTGTTTCTTTCTCCACACCACCCACAAAGCCTCAGGGAAAGCACACTTCTCTTCTGGGGAATCTGTGGGTGCAGACACTGACACAGGTCACTGGGGTAGAAGTACTGATCTCCAAGGACAATCTATGCTTGAGAAACCTCCAAGGACTCCAGTAAATGCACAGCCCCAGCCTGGAGCCTCTGAAATCACAGTGAAGGGTGGGCCTATCTTATGTTGGGTGTGCCTGGCATCCCACATATTGTTTACTAAACTAGAGGGAACACCAGGGACCAGTCCCAGGATCTGCCCTAGCACCTGCATCAGATGGGCCGGTGAGGAAACAGGCTCAGTGAAGCAAAGCAGTGTCCAAGGACACACAGCTCAAATGTGGCAAAACCTGGACGCTAACCAGGCTTTCTGCAGCAGCACCAGAGACTGGCCCTAAGAATGCACAGGTCCTGGGGCCACACCACCCAGGGTCCAGCTCTACCCCCCACAAGCTGCATGACCTGGACAAGTCACTTCACGTCCGCAAGCCTCTGAAATGGAGCTGATACAGCCACTCTGATGCAGTGCTATGGGGCCCTGCAGGAAGGGCCTGGTCAACGCACGCCGTGAGTGAGACAGTCCATCACCGAACCCTCCGGGCTGTCGGACACCAGGTCTCTGCTGTCTCCTCTCCTCACGGACCTCAGGACTGTCTGTGCTCTACAGCCTTGGCACAAAGCTGTCCTGGCCTCACCTGGCTGTCCCTCCCCTGCCAGGAAGCCCTCAGCCTGTGTGACAACAGCTGCACACAGCCCCTTGGCCTCAGGCTCACTTTAATAATGAGAGTTCAGTGAGAGTTATTTTTACTTGATTAACTCTCCCTCACCCCAAAGTCAGGCCATTCATTTATCTGTTCTGCTTTGGAAGCATTTCCACAAATTCACTCTGGAGGCCACATGATTCAGCAAAAAAAAAGTGGGTGGGAAGCAACACAACAAGCTGAGACCCAGTTCCAGCTGTGCCACCAACAGGGTGTGACCTGAGACACTGTCCTTCCAACTCCAGCCTCAGTTTCCCCCTCTATAAAATGAAGGGGTTGAACTAGATGAGTCACTAGGGTCCCTCAGTGGAAGGAGCACCTCCTTTCTAAGCAAGATGCAGTTTCTACAGGGCCTGTTTCAGTCGAGGTGTTGCCTGCCCTGGGATGGCTGAGTAACTTACAAGTCAGAGAGCTGTAGCCTTGTTCACACTGTGAACCCCACAGAAAGGTTTCCCTCACCTCAAGACCCAGGCAGAGTCTTAGGGTTACCATCCAGAAATTTGCTGGTCACTGTAAGAGGAGAAGAACTCTGAAGGGCTGACATCAGAAATGAAATGCCCAGTCTGGGTGTTACACTCATCAATTCTGCTCACAAATAACCCAGAACCAGGCACTGGGCCTCCACCTGCAGGGGAGCCAGGAAGTTCCCCCTGCCCTGTGTTGGAAGGTAGAATGGCAGGCATATGAGGAACAGCCCACTGACCACCACACACATCTAAGTCTCCCAGGCTGGGGCCAAGGAGGGGCTGCCTGGCCATGAGGGACGAGGGGAGCAGACCAGTACCACCTGGTCCTTGATTGGCATCAGCTCCGAGCCCTGGACAGGGAGGAAGGAGAGCCTCGGCTACCCAGACTCCTCTGGGAGGAAGTGTGAGGACTCTGGGACTGCAGCTTGGGCCCTCTCATGCATCTGAGCACCCTCATGAGGGTCCTATACATAGGCAGCTTCTCAGGGGAGCAAGAAGGGGAAGTCGATGCTGGCAGGCACCTGGGAACCCTGGGGATCCCAGAAAGGCTGTGGTGTGGGGATGGGGAAGGTCAAAGGGACCAGTGAGGCCAGAATTAAACCTTGGGAATTACTGCTGCTCGTGTAGCTCCCTCCTCACAAGCCGGGACCAGATATCCCAGCGCTGCCTGGGGAGGTCCTTCTTGACAAGACCATGGGAATGCACGGGTGCAGAGAGATGGCTAGGGGCAGTTGCAATAACCATCCTAGCGCCATATTCACTGCATCTTTCAGCATGCACATAGGCAAAAACCAATGTGGTGTGCTGAAGACCAGACACTGTTTATTCATTCACCCTTCTCTCATTCAGCGAAATAGGTGTCAGGCATAAGCAGTCCCCAGCCCCTTCCCTCAGACACTTGGACTTGATGTGGGGACTGAGTCCCTATCCCAGGCCCTCTCCGACCTTGCAGCCCCGACAGGAGCATCATCCTGTGTTTCCCACGACCACCCAGCACCAGTTCCTGGGATGAGATGTGCTTAGAGCCAACACTGAGCAGCTGCCCACTAGCTTGGCATGACCTGGCATGTCCTTGGAAGCCGCTGCATGAGGGCTCCAGGCTGCAGCCTTTAGCAGCAGCTAGGTGACTACTCCAGGTACACAGGGAAGACAATAGAAGCCCATAAGAGTTTTGTCTTGGCCCTAGCTGGCAAATTGCCCAGTGAGGACTAGACCCAGCTGACCTGCCTCAGGAAAAAAGAGAATTCACAGCAGCCATCAACTGACTGCATTTCCTTCAGGGAACCAGGAGAATGGCATGTGTGAGAGGGCCCACAAGGACCTCCAACCAAAGAAGATGATGAAACTTTTGGTTTGCCCTCAGGTCAGGTCCTTCTGGTGCTTCATCCTCTAAGAGGCTTTCTCTGTACCTCCTGCCCCACCCGGGCTCCCCTTCACCACAGCTGGAAGGCCTTGTCTTCCATCAGCTGCCCCAGTGCCTGGTGGATTCTGGCTCCCATCAATGTCCCCCTTTGGCCTCTGAGCCCAACACAGGCTCTGCCTTGACATGATCAGGACATTTGTAGGATGGGAAGCATGAATTCATTCATACCTACCTGATACCAACATAGTAATAGCATTTCACACTCTCTTTAATTTTTTTAAATAACTTGTCTTAATAGAAAATATGTAAAATACCAAAAAATTCAAAACTCTGAAACTCCCTGTTGACTGACTACTGTCACTGTCACTAGAAATATTGTCAAATATTTCCTTCCAGGCTTTTCTCTATGCTTAGCTTCTGTTTGTTCACAAAGCAAAATTACAAGAACGGGGTATGATTCTATAGCCTGGTGTTTGTACTTGAGGTCACATTGCAAGCGCTTTATGGTGTTAATTCATATGTTTAGTAAACCCTGTAATGGCCACGTGGCATTCATTCGAATGGCTCCATAATTTAAATGGCCATTCCCCTAATGCAGACCTTCAGAAGTTGCCAGTTTCAGGCCACATAAATAAAGCTGCAGGGCCTCTTTCTGGGCACGAATCGTGGTCTGAGTGTCCAAGCATGCCCAGGGCACATTCTCATTGGCTCTCCTTGCTTTAAGTCCTGCCGCACACAGCCAGCGCCATCTCAAGAGAGGTCCAAAAATCTCCCCTCTGCAGGCCCCCAGCTCCTCCTGGGCCTGCTCTCACCTCCAGCCTGAAGAGGGACAGGTGCTCACAGTGGCATCTCCCCATCCTGAGCTCTCCCTAGTGCCCCTCACCCCTGCTCTCTTCACACCTTTCACAGAGGGCTGGCCCAGGGCAGCCACATACCAAATGTGCTGGAGCCCTACCTGAGGATGAGTTGGTTACTGGTTTGGAGAAAACCAAGCCTGCCTTAGGGAAAGGTGTGGGATGCCCTTCCTAAAAGCAAAGGCAGGCCCTGGGGGGTGGGGTTCCCTGGGGCAGGCACTCCCTAGCCCCTGGGTCTCTCTCTGTGCTCTGCTTGCTCTCCCCTTCTCTGGACCACAACAGCTGCTTCCCAGTCCCTGTCTCACCACAGGCTCTGTTGGCTTCCCCAGTTCAGTGTCCACTTCCAGACCTGACTGGCCCAGCTCAAGCCCTCAGTGGCTTTCTCTGGGGCCTAGGTGGCTGGGCGGTTCTTGGTTCAAGTACCCTCCTCTGCTCACTTGGCTCAGGTTGAGGGAGAGGAGCAGCCCTGACCCTAGTGACCTGGGGCCATGGATGTCCTCAGCAAGGGTAAGGAAAAGAAGTCAGTCACCAGGTGTGACAGGCAGAGGACATAGGCCTCAAGGGTGTGGGCACCAATGGTTGGGAACACACACAGCTGAACAGTGACCCAAGGAAGAAGTATACTACTTACAGTGATGCAGGAGAGACTGTGCTCCTAGAGGAGCAGAGCCGGGCCCAGCTGAGGCCACAGCACCTGTGATGACACCAAGCACACGGCATCAGCAGAGAGCTGGTCCCACAGAGCTGGGTAGGCACCAGAGGCCTCTGCCTATCATACCTCTGGAGAAAGCCAGGCCCGAGTGGAAGGGGAAGGCAATGGGAGCAGGTACCCCACAAGCATCCCTGAGGACCCCTGCATACTGGGGGATGGAAGATGGAGGGCACAGCAGAGAAGGGATCTGCAGGAGCAGGGACAGAGGCAGGAAACCCCAAAAGGTTGCTAGGCTGGGGAGCTACCAGCCCCTGCAGGTAGACCCCAGCTGCAGAGAGCAGCCTGGCCCAAGGTCCTGCCCTCCCAGGCACCCAATGTCCAGTGGCTGATTGAGGCAGGGCCAGGCCATCTCGGCCAACCATGGAACATCTCTGAAGCCCAGTCCAGCCAGTGTTCCTGGGTGCATGGCAGCTCCACTTCTCCACCCTGCTTTGCTTCATCCCAAGGTGCCTCCCCAAAACTCACCCTTCTTCCACGAAGCTGGTATGCAACCATCATGTACAAATGCCACTCCAGGAAGCAGGGCACCACCTGGCTGGCAGCAGGGTTCTCTCCCCTGAGCCCCGGGCCTGGCCTCCTCTCCCACCATGGCTTACCACTGGCTCCTCTGTGATTCAGTGGACATTTCAGCCCTGCCAGGCTCCCAGCCCACACTGCGCCTTCCTTCTCCCACCCTGTCCTTCCTGTAGCCTCGGCCCTCTGACAACCGCTGCCCACAGCTACGTCCTCACAAGGCCTGCTTTGCTTCACCCTATGCCACCTCTGAGGTTGTCCCTCCTGGGGCACCCCCTCTCCTGCCTCAGCCTTGGCTTCAACCTTCATGTGCAGGACAATGGTGTGGGAGGAGCCTGGCTGGAACAAATGAAGAATGCCCCAATGTGCTCTGTCAGAGGCAACATGGGGGTGGGCCAAGAACAGTTGCTAACGGAGCTTTGATCGAAAATTACTGGGTTGTCCCACCTGGGGATTGCTTGGCCATAAGACATAGAAGGGGAAGGACCAAGGACCCAGCTGGAGTGTCACTCCTGCTTGTCCCAACTGTGGAACTCCCCACCTCACGTTAATGAAACCATATAGAGCCCAAACCCACAAGTGACATCAAGGGTCACTGGGATGAGTGGAGTGTGGTCCTGTGAGCATCATGGCGGGAAGGAATAGAGTCAAGCTCGGGACGGCCTTGAGAGCATGGATGGGTGAGGAATGAATGGGTAACCAAACACCATGTCCAGGAACGCAGGCCAGTGCAAGTCAGTGGCTGGCAAAACAAAGTCTAAAACCAAGATGTCCACTGGGCAGGTTCTATCTGAGGGCAGTACAAAAAGGATGAGTCCCATGCCTGTCTCCTCGGCTTGTAGATGCCCATCCTCTCCCAGGGTCTTCACATCATCTTCTCTGTGTGTATCTGTGTCCTAACCTCCTCTTTTCATGAGGACTCCAGGCACATTAGATGTGCACATAAGGACCCATGCTGAGGAGCTGGGGGTTTGGACTTCAACACACGAATGGGGGAAAACTCAGTTCAGCTCATGACAGCACACAGGGGTGGACTTGCATTGCCTCACTGCATCAGGGAAGGCCTGGCCTGAGGAGGGAAACTTGCAGAAGGCTTCTGTGCCTCCACCCAGGCTGCGGGCCACCAGGGCAGTGGGCTGGCTGCCCCCAGCTGCCACCCAGGAGGTAGACTGAGAGAAGGGAGTCAGGCCCTGAGCCAGCCAGAGCTCCCGCAGGCCTGTCGTCAATCATCAGACACTTCCCTGCCTACTTTGGGCTCTAAAATAACACATTGATTTTTGAGCCAAGGCTAACTTTAGTTACCAGTGATGCTGCTAACAGGGGGAAATAAGTAATCATCATTAGAACTGAATCCAAATGAATGAGCTAGCCTGGGTCTCACTGGGATTTGGGCTTCTTCGTCTTCTTCTTCTCCTTCTTTTTTTTAATTGTCACAGTTTGCTGACATAGTTCTTCCTAAACTGAAGCAGTGTGAAAGAAATCTTTTACCAAATATGACACATTACCATTTGGGAAATATTAAAGGAATTGATTAGTCTGCTTATCTGTTGCTGTTTTACAAACCATCCCAAGATTTAGTGGCTTCTCACAATACCATTTTATAACATCTCACTATTTTGTGGGTTGTGAATTGAGGTAGGACTTGGCTGGGTGATTGTTCTGCTCTGCATGACATTGACTAGGGCTGCTCCATGGTGCTCAGCTGGCAGGATGGCTGGTCCACGATGTCCCCACTCACATGTCTAGTCCCCTGTCCCTCCCGTCATGGTCTCAGGGCCACACCACATGGCCTCTCCAGCGAGGCTCCAGTGGCTACAATGTAGGCAGAGGTGCTGGGATCCAGGCCCATGCTTGACACCAGAGGTGGTGAAAGTGCTTAGTCCCTTTTGTTGCAGGGAAAATCTCCTGCGCAGGAGCCAAGGGAACAGGCAGAATGAAATAATTATGTTCTTGTCAGCAACCAGCAGGAATCTGGAGCAGAAGTGCTCAGCTTGCAAAGCAACACCAGACTCTGAAGGAAAATGGCACCACACTCACCCACACTCACACCTGCTCCTACCCATAAGCTCCCTCATATGCACACTCATAATCACATATAACTCATACACAGTCACACTCATATACATTTTCATATAGGCACACAATCACACTCATATATACACACCAATCACACCCATTCATACATACAAACACACTACACACATCACACACACATACACAAACAAAACCACTCTCACAGACTCTCACAAGTACTTAAACCCATGACACTGAAGCACCAAGCTCTGGACCCCTGATGGAAAGTCATGGAGGATGTATGAAAGAAATCACCTCCTCAGAAATTACTAACAGTTCGCCTGGCCCCAGGCCTGTGCCAGGTGCCGGGAAGCCACAGAGAAGGAAGGAGACACAAGGCATGTGTGAAAGGGGACAATGCTGATTCGGTGCCTATACCTTCTTCCTCCTTGTAGAGATTCAGTTTCAGGGGCACCTGGGAGGCTCAGTGGGTTAAAGCCTCTGCCTTTGGCTCAGGTCATGATCCCAGGGTCCTGGGATCCAGCCCCTTATCAGGCTCTCTGCTCAGCGGGGAGCCTGCTTCCCTTCCTCTCTCTCTGCCTGCCTCTCTGCCTAGTTGTGTCAAATAAATAAATAAAATCTTAAAAAAAAAAAAAAAAAGAGAGAGATTTGGTTTCATAACTCATGGACTCCAAGCCCCAGCCCAGAGGTGCCCAGTGGCTCCCAGGGGACATCCAGCTAACAAAGGGGACTTGTTTAGCTTTCAGTGTTGATGTTGTTTTTTTAATTCATGACTGGTTTTTAAAACCCAGGAGTTACCACATAAAACCTAAATTCTGGCTTCTCTTGAAAAAACTGGAAAACCTTGAAACTCTTGTGACACCACCTGAGAGCTGGGTCTACATGGGCCCCAACAGCCTCCTTTCACCTCAGGGAGCCTGTCCCATCCCCAGTGCCTGAAGTGGTGACCTCCCTATCATAAAGGGACAGCTCTTAGAAATCATCTACCTCACACCTGTCCTTTCCTGCTGAAGAGTAGGGGTCTGGAGAGAAGGAGGCCACATCCAAGGCCACATGGGGAGCAGCCCAGGTACACTAGGCTCAGACACCTGGGTTGCATGCACCCACTCCCTGTCTTCTACTCCTGCCTCACACTCGTGCTAAGTTCAGATCCTGAGGAGCTGGTGAGGGACTGTACATCTGACCTCCCCAGGTCCCTGCACAGCTTCCAGCCCAGTGGATGCTCTGTGCAGGCCCGGGAATGGGATCATGGGAGAAAATGCAGGCCAGGTTCTTCAAACTCCACTTCCAGAGGAGCCCTGTGACTCCAAAAGCTGGACAGCCTAAGACAGAAGTTCTGCCCCCAGAAGGATAATGGTCCTCAAGTCCCACCAGGGGTCCAGATCATAGGTCTACCTAGGGACCAGGCTAATGCCAGTGCCCTGTCCCTTCTCTGTCCCAGGGGCCCTATCCCACCCCACCGGCTGGGGCGCCTACTCCGTGGATCATTGTCCACCCCCATCCTCAACCCTCCACAATCCTCCTTGGTAGCACCAACTGCTCACACAGGCCTGAGTTTGGAGCAACTGAGAGGAGGACCCAGTCCACACCTCTGCAACACGAACAAAGGAATTTCCAAAACCCCCACCCAGAACAGGTGATATCAGGTAATGACACCTACCCTCAGGGCTGTCATGAAGATAAAATGAGACAACGCATGCCACGATCTGACACCAAGTAGGTGCTTGGAAGATAACAGCTGCTGGCATTATTATCACCAAGGAAAACTTCACATCCTCTCCATACTAAATATGGCCTGCAATGTACGGTCGAAGAGATTCGTTAATTCTACCATATGTCCTAATTGGAAACATAGTCTGAATTACTGCCACTTGCCAAAAGAAAAAAGGGAAAGACAAGCCAAAAAAAAAAAAAAAAAAAAAAGGTTTTTCTTGACTTCCTACAGACTGGAGCAGTTATCAGGCAAATGCCTTCCCTCTGACTCTGGGATTTTCCCAACAGCTCTGTCATCTGCCCACACTGGTTTTCATCTCTGCTATCATCCCACAGGCTAGGGACCCACAGGAATGTCTCTGAAACCTAGCAAGAGCTATGCATTCACAGTGATCTTTCCAATGGAGCACCATAGTACACAAGGTCATTTACTGAGCACATCTTCACGAAGCAACTGTCATGCAGGTGGGGGCAGGCACATCAGAGCTGAGCTCAACAAGGTCCCCACTCTAGTCAGTTCGGAGCAGATACGAGGGGCCTTGACAAGGCACTGCTGGCAGAGCCTTCCAGCATGACAAAGTGATGGAGCCCCTGCAACTGTGAGGGCATGAGGTTCACAGGCCAGCAAGGGGCAGAGGATGTCATGGCACGCTGCAGAGCTCCCCCTGCATCATATAAGGTCAGAGGCCATGCCGCCACTGTCCCAGAGCTGGGAGCCAGTGGCTCCCAATAGTCGCATTCAAAAAAACAAAGGGTCATATGCACCTGAGTGTTGAAGAAGTGGTCTGAGAATGATCAAGCCATCCATACATGGCACAATGTACATCCGGGTCCATGAGGGAGGAAAGGAAAGAGTACCACTGACGGTGAGAAGAGATATGACTGAGGCTGCAATTTCAGTTCCTCTTGGCCTCCTGTCTCCATTCCTGCTTCACGTGGTCTCTGACCAACTTCACACAAATGGAATGACTTGCCTGCCCCCTGCCCTTGCCCCTGCCACCCCTTCCCCCTGAGCATCTCTACTGACATCCCCAGAGAAGCCACCACATCTACACACATGTGCATGGAGAAGCCAAGTGTTATTACCCCAAGGACAAACCTTTATCCAGTGGCATATGGAACCAGTGAGCAAGTTCTTTCCCTGCCCCCCTTCCTACACCTCAAGGGTCAGCTTCTTAGGAGCCCTGGACTCTCAATCAAGTCCAGCTCAGTGAGATGCCTCCCCAAGGCCCCCTCCTGCACTGCTCCACTGTCCTGGCCCTTATTCCTGCTCCCTGGGCTTGCACTCACCAAGAAAAAAATCCTTCACACAGAGGCACCACACAGCATCACCTACACAGAGAATGTGTGTGGAGGCCTAAGTCATAGGACCTCACCATTAGGTCTTCAAGGCAGTCTTGTTTGACCCCCAAACCTCTCCTTCCATTTTACAGATGAGGAAACTGAGACCCAAAGCTGAGAAGGGAATTTATTGGCCAAGGTCATACAAAAATTTTTAAAGCAGGAGTGGCTATATTAATATCAATAAATAGGCTTCAAAGAAGAGGAATTTTTAAAGACAAAGAAGGATATCACATAATGATAAAAGGACCAAACTACCAGGAAGACCTAACAATCTTAAATGTGTATGCACCAAACAACCGAGCCTCAAAACACATGACACAAAAACTGATAGAGCTGAAAAGAAAAACATAAAACTAAAATTATAGTTGGGACTTCAACACTCTAAGCAACTTACAGAACCACTAAGGAGAAAATCAGCAAAGATATTAGAAGGATTGCAACCAACACAATCACACCATGAGTTCTAGTTAACATATGTAGAGGGTTGCCTGGGTAGCTCAGTTGGTTAAACATCTGCCTTCAGTTCAGGTCATGATCTCAGGGTCCTGGGATGGAGTTCCACATCAGGCTCCTTGCTCAGCAGGAAGCCTGCTTCTCCCTCTGCCTGTGACTCCCTCTGCTTGTGCTCTCTCTCTCTCACTTACTTTCTCTGACAAATAAATAAAATCTAAAAAAAAAATATGTAAAACATTCCACTCCAAAATATGTAGAACATTCCACCCCATAATTCTATAAGTGGCCACAGAATATTCACTAAGACAGACCATATTCTGGTCTAGAAAACCTTTCTTGAACAAACTGATGGCTATGGGTTGGGGGGGAGTGTGCATGGGGGATGAGGTAAATAAGTGATGAGATTAAGGTGTGTACTTGTGATGAGCACATAGAATCTTGCATAGAAGTATAGAAACTTGAATAGAAGTATAGAATCACTAAAATGTACACCTGAAACTACTACTATACTGTATGTTTACTAACTGGAATTTTTAAACTTAAAAATACACTCCTGACAATGGAAACTAAAATAATATTGTGCATCAACTGTATGCAAATTTTAAAAAATGTTTTAAGTCTCAACAAGTTTAGAAGAATTGAAGTCACCAGACTGAGCTCTTGGATCATAATGGAATGAAACTGGAAATCGATAAAAACACAACAAGAAATTCTTTAGACACATGGAAATTAAACAGCACACTTTTAAATAATATACTAGTCAAAAAGGAAGCCTCAAAGCCAATTTATTTTATTTTGTAAAGCCAATTTAAAAATACATGGAACACAATGAAAAGAGAAACACAACATTTGTGTGATACAGCTAATGCAGGGCTGAGAGGGAAATTTATAGCACAATTTATATTTGTATTTATTATTGATATTTACATTAGAAATTAAGAACCTAATCAATAATTTCAAATCAACCTAAGTTCCTACATCAAGAAACAGACCAATAGAGCAAAATATGTGGAAAACAAGCACAAGGAATGCAACAATAAAAAGAGAAGTCAATAAAATGAAGATAGAAAAAACACAGAAAAATCAGTGAAACAATAAATTGATTCTTTAAAAAAATCAATGAAATTGATAAGCCTCTAGCAAGACTAACAAAAATAAAAATATAGAAGACACAAATCATCAAAATCACTCCAGATTCTACAGTCATTAAAAAGATGATAAGGGAATACTGTGAACAGCTTTATACTTTATACTCATAAATTTGACAACTTAGAAGAAATGAACCAATTCATTGAAAACTATGAAGTACCAAAACTCAATCAAGATGAAATAGACATCTGACTAGCCCTATAACCATCAATTAAGTTGAAGTCATAATTTAAAAGCTTCCAAGAAAGAAATGTCCAGAAACAGATGATTTCACTGAAATTTCCATCAAACATCTGAAAGAAAAATTAACATCAACTTTACACAATCTCATCCATAAAACGGAAAAGGAGGGGATACTCTCATACCAAAACCAGAGACAAAACTACACTCCCATCCCGCTCATAAACTTAGATACAAAACCATCAGTGAAATTTAAAAGAAATCCAACAACATACAACAAGAATTATACCCTGTGATCAAGTGCAATTTATTCCAAGAATCAAGACATACTCAACATTTGAAAATCAGTCTGTAAAATCCACAATATCAACAAGCTAAAGAAAAACCACATATCATATCAGTTGATGCAGAAAAAGCATTTAACAAAATCCAATACCATTCACAATTTAAAAATAAAAAAATCTCAGAAAACTAGACATAGAGAGGAATTACCTCAGCTTTTTAAAAACATCTCCCCAACAAAAGAGCTATAACTATTACTATTTGCACTTAACGGCAAAAAAAAAAAAAAAAAAAAAAAAAAAAACAAAAAAAAACCTGTATATTTCTCCCATGAAACTCTAGTCCCTAAAATAAGGCAAGAAAAGGAAAATGAAGGGCATTAAGAAGGAAAAAAAACAAAACCATAAGATGACATGACTAACTACATAAAAAAATCTCAAGGAATCCACCTAAATAAATAAATAAACAAGCCCTCCTATTACTAATAAATGAGTTCAGCAAAGTCACAGCATATAAGATCGACACAGAGAAATCAATCACATTTCTGAAATAAAATATAGAAAGCAAAATTTAAAACACAATATGATTTACAATTGCTCCAAAGAAAGTGAAATAGACATACATTTAACAAAACATGTATAGGATCTATATGCTGAAAATTACAAAATGCTGATTTTAAAGCAATCAAGGAAGACTTAAATAAATGGAAAGCTATTCCACTTCTTGGATATTCAATGGATTGGAAGACTCGAAATAGTGAGATGTCAATTCTCCCTCAAATTGACTGATAGATTTATTGTTATGCCAGCAAGGTATTTTGTAGACATGGAGAAACTTATCCTAAAATTTATATGGAAAGACACAGAAACTAAGATAGTAAAAAATCTTGAGATAAGAAAAATTTAGTGGGAAGAATCTCACTACCTAATATTAAGGCTACAGTAATCAATGTGATATTGGGAGAGGAATGAATACAGAGATCAACGGAACAGAATAGAGAACACAGAATAGAACCACACAAATATGCCCAAGTAATTTTAGACAAAATTACAAAACCCTAATTGGTTTTTCAAAAAACAAAAAACAAAGAAACAAACCTTGACCTAAACCTCACATCCTACACACACACACACACACACACACACACACACACACATACATCATCATCATCCAAAAACTTGACACCAAAAGCATCATCAAAAGGAAAATTTAATAAATTAGACCTTGTTAAAATGTAAAACTTTGGTTCTGTGAATACCTACATAAAGAAGATGAAATGAGAAGCTACAGACCAGGGGAATATATTTGCCAACTATATATCTCTAAAAGAAAAAAAAAGGACTAGTATCTAGAATATATAAAGAATGATCAAACCCAACATTAAGAAAATAAATCCAGTATGAAGATGAACAAAAGACATGAGAACACATTTCACTCAATAGGATACACGGAAGGGAAATAAACCCACGAAAAGATAACCAATGATCAATCATCAGCCACTAGAGAAATGCAAATTGAAACCACAAGAGATACCATTCTATACCTATGAGAATAGGGTTACGGTAAAAAAATTAGTGACACCACCAAATACTGGGGGAGCATGTGAAGAAATCAGATGGCTTACATTTTGGGCATATCAAATGGTACAGCTTCTCAGGAAAGCAGTTTGTCAGTTTCTTTGCAAAGTAAACATGCAATTGCCATAGGACTCTGAACACTAGAGAAATGAAGACTTGTGTTCACACAAAAACATATACCCAAATGTTCACAGCTTCTTTATTTGTAATAGCCCAAGCCGGAACCAGCCCAAAGGTCCTCCAACAGGTGAATCGTTAAGGAGTGATGCCTCCTTACCATAGGATGCTGACCAGTTATAAGGAACAAACTCAATACGCAGAGCCTGGAGGAACCTCCAGGGAATTATGCTGAGGGGAAAAAAAGACAACGTCAAGGAGATTATATTATTTCTTTCACAAAAATTTTTGAAATAACGATACTTAAGAAATGGAGGACAAACTCGCGGTTGCCAGGGTAGGAGAGGTTGGGGGGTAGGTAGAAGCTAGCAGTGGGCTATAAAATGCCCACAAGAGGGAGCTTTGGGGTATTAACACTGCTCAGTACTTTGACTGTGGTGGTGGGTATGTGAGCCTACCCACGTAGATGAACACACACACGGGCAGCCACACGCGCGCACACACACACACACACACATGAGCCGAAGATGGCAGGTATGTATTGTCCCTCGGTTGTTTATTTCTCTACCACTGCCTGGGACCCATTAGGTCAAAAGCCCACAGGCACCAAATTCCAATTTTCACATATCCAATTATTTTAAAAATAGCCTGAACAAGCAAGGTTTTAGCCATTTAGAGACTGCCTGCTTTGCATACCCCATGGAAACTCTCCCAATAGCTGTTGCCTACTGATAAGATAAAAAGCCCAAAGCTGTTGCTGCCCTTCCCAGCTCTGTGACCCAGAGACACCTGGTGTGCTGTTGAATGACATCACCTGGACATAGGAGCCTGCTCTTCTGCCCCCTCTTCTTCTGAGTAGGGACCCCCCCGCCACTGGACCTCACAGTCTCTAGACAGATCTGGGCTGGGAGGGGTTCCCCACATGCAGCCCTGTCCCAGCATCACCCACTTAAGCCTGTCATGTGTTACTGCCTGTCACGGTCACGTCCTCCCCGATCAGCCTCACACCTCAAACCATTAGGCACACGCGTGTGCGCACAAGCAAAAGCAAGTAAAACTGGTAAATGTAAATAAGATAAGAGGGTTGTGTCAATGTCAGCATGTACTTTGTGATATACACTGTAGTTTTGTAAAGTGTTGCCATTGAAGGAAACCCAGTAAAGGGTAGGATAACATTATTATTTCCTACAACTTCATGTGAATTTACAATTATCTCAGTAAAAAATTCCTCTTAAACTATTTATGGCTACTTGCAAGCTCTGCCCACACCTGTCCGACCAAGTTAAGTGATAGAATGAACAGGGCTTTCCTCAGGCTTGTGTGTTGGCAAGGCAGACACACACCTCCAACACAGCAGCCCTACAGGACTGCACATACATACAGGCACACACATGAGTATACACCTGTGTACACACATGCACACCCGGATGGGCCCTGTGTGGGGGTCCTCTGTCCTCTTCTGCTGGGGAGAACAGGAGCTCAGAGTCCTACAGGTGCATATAGGACCCTGGGCTCAGTTCCCAGCTCTGGCCTCTTGAGCTAGACATGGTAACACTGAACCCTAACAGTCTTGTCTGTAAAATGGGGATATGGTTCCAACCTCAGTGTTCTTCTTGTGAGACCAGAAATAGCATCTGTGAAGTGGGTATCATCATCCCATTTCACAGATAGGGACCATTGCAATAGGGCAAGGTCAACATCTCTGTTCTGGACATTTTGTCTTCTGTACCCCCTCTCTCTATGTGTCTGGGTCATCAGGAACCCACATGGAACCTGTGGGCATCAGGACACATGCTCAGCCCTGATCAAATTCAAATCTGGACTTTATTAAACAAATGTTTTTATTCTTCAAAACCGCAGGCCCACATGCTAGAGCAGGCAGACTTCCAGGAGCTACAGGGTGGAGAGAGAGGTGGGGGAGAACAGGAGAGCTTCAGGGGCAGACCCTCAGGCTCAGACACAGGAAGGCTGGGGTGCCAGAGGGGGTCACCCATGGTTCCACCTCTTCCCTGCCACCCCCTCCCCAACACACTGAGCCACACAGCACCTTTGCCAGACTGTTGACTGGAACCCTCAACCCCCCATCATGTGACCAGCTATGCCCTGCCATGCCCATGGCCTAGCAGGTGGAGTGGATGGGACAGGAGGAAATTCCAAGAGGGCTTCTGAGATGCCCTGAACCCAGTGACTGGACAAGGGAGGGGAGAGGTAATCGAGGCACCTCCAGGAAAGACATGGCAGATGACTGAGTCCAACCCCTCCTCCTGGGCAGCTGCCACAACTGGGATCCATGCTCAGCACATCTGGTCAGGGGCAGAGACCCCAGGGTATGTAGAAGTGGACCCCCAGAGTGTCCCAAATGCCAGAACCAGGCCAAAATAATCAGAAGCCCAAGAAGCCCTGGTAATATTGTCCTTGAGCAGCAGTTAAGGGATTGTGTTAAAAAATCCTACATCCAGGGGCATCTGGGTGGCTCAGATGGTTGAGCATCTGCCTTTGGCTCAGGTCATGATCTCCAGATCCTGGGATAGAGCCCCATTTCGGGCTCCCAGCAGGCGGGGAGTCTGCTTCTCCCTCTCTCTCTGCTTCTCCCCCTGCTTGTGCTCTCTCTGTCTCTGTATCTCTCTCAAATGAATTTTAAAAAAAAAATTCCTACATCCATAAGAGGCTTGCAATCTCCCTCTCCCACCCCACTGTCCTGGACCTCTTTCAGGCAGAACCTGGGAAGGATGGGGGCTGGGTAACGTTGGGCTGGCCCAGCGCTCCACAAACAGACAGGAGACAGCCCAGAGACAGGCGTGGAAAGCCGCCCTCATCTATATGCTAAATAGTCCATGCAAGAATTACAGGGTTAATTAAGCATCTCCGCCCTCCTTCCATTTTATCTGCCCTGGACACAGAGGCGAGAAGAAAAAATTACAAGCTCTGATCAAATTAGCTGTCCACAAGCTGCTCGGGACTCTCCCCTTCACAAGGCTTCAGAAACCAGCCCCCAAAGTTAATCATGTTTATTTCACAAGGCACCAGGGATTTAAAAAGTGATTAGGAATCAAACCCAGGAGCAACCAGCCCCTGACCCTCTGCTCTCAATTTCCTTGGTGCAAAGAGGGTGTTTTATCACTGTATCCAGGCCACATGCCCCCTGAGGTGGGATGACCAAGTTAGGAGGAAAATGACTGTGGAGGCAGGAGGCCGAGGGAGGCCTGAACGTGAGAGGCTTCCTCTTCTCTCCTGGACCCTCCATCCAGCAGCCCAGGGCTTCATACTGTCACAGGGGCAATGGTTTCTTCCAGTTGTCTGCCCCCTGTGTGTCCCAGAGAGTGACCTGGATTCTCTGTGCCCCGGGTTTCTTGCTGATTACAGGGGGACATGACATCCACCTAGTGGGGGAAGCCCATGAAAGGCTGTGGGCAGCCCGTGCAGCAGGCATCGAGGCAGAATGGGCAGAACGTTGATTTTCGTCCTTCCCTTTGTTGACTGAGAAAAGAAGATGTACCAGAATGAAACAAAAGCATTTATCTGGGGTCTTAGGATTGCAATTTGGGAAGCACAAGTTAGGATAGCAACCCAAACTGTGTCTTGTTGAGGAGTAAAAGCCCAGGATCTTTATTGGCAAACTGCAAGAATATCCAGAAACTTGCACAAGTTGTCTTCCAAAAATTCTGATTGGAAGCTATAATTACATTTTACAATGTACAAAATTATCTGAGTACATTATGACAGTTACTAGGAAAATATTTTTTGCAGAGTGTCCAATTTTTATCAAGAGAGTGGGTGCAACAGTCCTGCGTTCAGTCATATGCTCTTGCCCAGTTCAATAGTTCAATGCAGTTTCTGTTTCAGAAAAAAAGAAAAAAAAAAAAAAAAAGAACAAAAAAAACAGGATGAAGTTTCAGTCCCCGGAATAATTTCTCATGCTCAGATGTTTTACACAGGTTCATGCCTTCCATTTATCCCCTAGTTCCCCAGTCTTGAGTTCCTGTTATTCCTCCCACAAAAAAAAAAAAAAAAAAAAAAAAAAAAAAAAAAAAAAA